>NC_143045.1:20065000-20388750 GCF_057628025.1 Oncorhynchus mykiss | reverse complement strand
GGCACGCACAGCCCAGGTCCCATTAACCTGCGGGTATCAGGCAATCACAGTCCACACAGCTTCTCCTCATCAAATCCCACCACATCCCGGTTGTTTTGGGATTCTCATGGCTCCAGAAGCACAACCCTGTTATTTACTGGACCATGGGTTCAATCCTGGGTTGGAGCCCGTTTTGCCACTCACATTGCCTTAAGGCGGCGCAGCATCCCCCAGGACGTCCTCCTCCAGGTTTAAGTACAGCATCGGATCTCTCTGCTGTTCCTGCAGAGTACCATGACCTCCTGGAGGTTTTCAGCAAGGCTTGTGCTATCTCTCTTCCTCTGCATCGTCCTTACGACTGTGCTACTGACCTCCTCCCGGGCACCACACCACCTCAAGGCCGGCTATATTCCCTGTCTGGTCCTGAGACCAAGGCCATGGAGGACATTGAGGACATTGGCTGCCGGGAGCATTCGCACTTCTGCCTCCCCTGCAGGCGGAGGGTTCTTCTTTGTGGAGAAGGACAAGACCCTGCGTCCATGTATCAACTACCGGGGCCTCTATGACATCACGGTTAAGAATCATTACCCCCTGCCACTCATTTCCTCTGGTATCAAACCTCTCCAGGGGGTAACCATGTTTTCCAATACTTTCCTACCACCTTATTTGGATACGTGAGGGAGACGAGTGGAAGACGGCCTTCAACACTGCCAGTGGACATTACGAGTACCTGGTCATGCCGTTTGGGCTTACCAATGCTCCCGCTGTTTTCCAGGCCCTGGTAGACAATGTGCTCCGGGACATGTTGAATCGTTTTGTATTTGTCTACCTGTTTTCTCCCGTTCTGTCCAAGAACACGCTCTCCATGTCATTCAGCGCCTCCTGGAGAATCAGTTGTTTGTGAAAGCAGAGAAGTATGATTTTCACCTCTCTAATATCTCCTTTCTGGGATACGTCATCACTGAAGGGAATGTCCAGATGGATCCTGTAAAGGTGATGGCGGTGGTGGATTGGCCCCAACACACATTTGCACTCACCTCTCCCAAGGTACCGTTGACATGGTCCCCAGCTGTTGACAGGGTATTTGTGGACCTTAAGCAATGGTTCACTACAGCCCCCATCCTCGTCCATCCGGAGCTGGTCCGTCAGTTTGTGGTTGAGGTTGATGCTTCTGACGTGGGAGTGGGGGCCATCCTGTCAAAGCGGTCTGTCCAGGACCAAAGGCTTCATCCCTGTGCCTTCCTGTCCCATCGTCTCAACTCAGCGGAAAGGAACTATGATGTTGGAAACCGGGAACTTCTGGCGATTAAGATGGTGCTGGAGGAGTGGAGGCACAGGCTGGAAGGGGCGGAACATCCATTTTTGGTGAGGACTGACCATTAGAATTTATAATACCTCTGCATAGCCAAGTGCCTTAACTTCTTGGTGACAGGGTGGGGACAGGGTGTATTTTCACGTCCGGATGAAATGCATGCCCAAATTAAACTGCCTGCTACTCATCCTCAGAAGATAAGATATGCATATTATTAGTATGTATTTGGATAGAAAACACTCGGAAGTTTCTAAAACTGTTTGAATCATGTCTGTGAGTATAACTTATTTAGCAGGCGAAACCCTGAGGACAAACCATTCAGATTTTCTTTTGAGGTCACTCTCTTTTCAATGGGTTTTCATTGGGAATCCAGATTTTGTCTTGCAGTTCCTATCGCTTCCACTGGATGTCAACAGTCTTTACAAATTGGTTGAGGTTATTCCTTTGTGTAATGAAGAAGTACGGCCATCTTGAACGAGGGTCACTTGATGTTTACTGTTAGATAGAGGCGCATGACCAGAAAGCTAACTACAGTTTGTTTTCTTCCTGTATTGAACACAGATCATCCCATCTTCCAAATAAATGGACATTTTGGATATATATCGACAGAAATAATTGAACAAAATGACCATTTGTGATGTTTATGGGACATATTGGATTGCCAACAAAAGAAGCTTGTCAAAGGTAAATCATGAATTATATTTTTATTTCTGCGTTTTGTGTCGCGCCTGCAGGGTTGAAATATGGTTTCTCTCTTTGTTTACGGAGGTGCTATCCTCAGATAATAGCATTGTTTGCTTTCGCCAAAAAGCCTTTTTGAAATCTGATATGTTGGCTGGATTCACAGCAAGTGTAGCTTTAATTTGCTATCTTGCATGTGCGATTTAATGAAAGTTTTATTTTTATAGTAATTTATTTGAATTTTGCACTCTGCATTATCCCTGAGAGGTTAACTCTATGCAGGCCCGTTGGGCCCTGTTATTTACCAGGTTCAACTTCACCATCTCCTACAGCCCAGGGTCGAAAAATGTGAAGTCGGAGGCCCTCTCTCACCTGTACAGTTCTGCTGCCACACCCTCTGAATCTGAGCCCATCCTCCCTACCTCATGTCTTGTGGCTTCAGTTGTCTGTGGTATTGAGGCCCTGGTCTGCGAGACACAACATTCCTAGACAGACCCTGGGGAGGGCCCGGCTAACCGGATGTTCATCCCTGATTCGGCCCGGTCTCGGGGCCTTCCTCTCACAACGCTTCTGGTAGCCCACTCTGGTTCCGGACATCACAGCCTTCGTCACGGCATGCACGGTGTGTGCTCAAAACAAGACTCTGGTGGCAAGCTCCGTCTGGCCTCCTTCAGCCACTCCCTGTTCTTCATCACCCCTTGGTCCCATATTTCCCTGGATTTTGTCTCTGGGCTCCTTCCGTTAGATGGCAACACCACCATCCTTACGGTGGTGGACAGGTTCTCTAACGTCTCCCATTTCATCCCTCTCCCCAAGTTACCATCAGCCAAGGAGACGGCCCAGCTCATGGTGCAGCACGTCTTCCGAATCCGTGGACTCCCAGTCAACATTGTCTCTGATCACGGTCCTCAGTTCTCGTCCCAATTCTGGAAGGCGTTCTGCACCCTTATTGGGTCGTCAGCCAGCCTGTCCTTCGGGTTTCATCCCCAGTCCAGACTGCCACTGTCGGCGTACCTGGAAAAGAGCTTGTTGGCTCTTCTCAAGACCACCTCCAGGTCCCGTCAACAAGCGGACCGCCACCGGACTCCAGTTCCCCACTATCATCCTGGGCAGGGTATGGCTGTCTTTATGGGACCTGCCCCTCCGGGTGGAGTCCCGCAAACTTTACCCCCTGGTCCTGTCCCCATCTCCAGATTTTCCTATCTCTTTCTCCATCTCTTACTCCCACTGTTGTTTGTCTGCTGTTACCCTGTACCCTCTGTATACACCCTACTTTTCATGTGTCTAGGATTAAGCCCTTGTCTCACAGCTCTTTGTCTTCTGTTTCTAGGCCCACCCCTCCCCCCTCCTCCCCGGGTCATCGATGACCATCCTCATCGCCGACTTTCACCGCCGGCAGTGAATTGCTGCAAAGAAACCACTACTAAAGGACACCAATAAGAAGAAGAGACTTGCTTGGGCTAAGAAACATGAGAAATGGACATTAGGCCGGTGCAAATCTGTCCTTTATTCTGATGAATCTGAGATTTTGAGATTTGAGATTTTTTTTGGGCTACTTTGAAGAATAAAATATTAAATACATTTAATTTCTTTAACACTTTTTTGGTTACTACATGATTCCATATGTGTTATTTCATAGTGTTGATGTATTCACTATTATTCTGCAATGTAAAATAGTAAAAAAAAATACAAATAAAATGTTTAATCAAATCATATTTTTGTTCATACTTCAAGGGGTGTTAAAATTTCAAATCAAATTGCAAAATTATCCTTGATATGACCTTCTTAAAACAATTCCACATAGCTTAGTAGAACACCCACCCCCTCCCCCAGCTTAGACAGGGCTTGGACTCTTATGGGTAAAGGTAATTACAGGATATTTTCTGACATATTTTTACTTTACATAAGGGAGCTAGGGGCCTCATTAAGGAGATTGCAGGCTGTCTGGGCAAACAACATGAAGCTTGTCACATTCTGCTGACAACAATGTCCATTCTGACAGCGCTGTGGGGGAACTCAACCATATACCGTATGGGTCGTTCTACAGTAGTAAAAATACATTTCTGTAAATTGGGCATTGGAAAAAAAAACATTTGTATCATATTTCTCCCCAACTTTCAGGACGCATGTCTTCCAACATAATGGAAGTCAGGTAGACATATACACCACACTTTCCCACTGGGCACTGCTCAATCAATGTTGCTTCAACATAATTTGTCATTGTATTGTGACATGGAATCTACATGGAAAATACATTGGATTTGAAAAAAGTAATCAACATAAACTGTTGTTTAGATGGTAAACATTTTACCACAGGATCATTTCATCACGGTAACCAGTTTTCAACACAGACAAACCATGTATAATATGTTGAATTTTTACCAACGTCAGATCTTCAACGTTATATCCATTATCAGAAAAAATAGCTATAGGCTAGGCAGCAACTCTTACTGGAGATTTAATCTATCTACAGATATCCAATTGGTCTCCCAACCAGGGTTTTAACCAAGTCCAACCCTGCTTAGCTTTGATATTTGTCATTGAATACTACCAATGTTCTATTGTGAGAATGGTTATTGAGAGATTTCTTAATAAATAAATAGATTCACAGTTGCCAAGTCATTCCAAAGGGTAGGTTTAACAGAGCAAATGAAATGTCACTATACTTTATCACTCACATATCATCAATTATACCATTCAGGCCTATATAGAATTTGCAAAGTCATCAACAGCTATTGTTATAAATTCAACCCAGGGTTTAACAAAAAAAGAGACAATACATATAAGCCTAGAGTTTCAAGCTTTGGTTGATTTCTAATGTAATCGTCAAGTTAATCATTAATATGTTCGATTCACGTCTCCATCTCAACCAAATAAAAAAAATAGAACAAAATCAAATCAAACTTCAAATGCACTTCAAGTTTGATTTGATTTAGTCCTATTCCTAAACTTCGATTTTTGGTTGAGATGGATAGAATCCAGTGGCACAAAAGATGTCCTTCGAATGTGGATATTTGGTTGTGTTGACAACCAAACACAACTCAATATCACTTTTTAAATACAGTAATTAGCGTAATAACTTGTCAACAAGTTAACAAATTATATTTTGGATTCACATCTCCAACAATTTTTGGGGCAAATCCAATACAACACATTACTGTGTACCACTCTCCATATTTTCAAGCATAGTGGTGGCTGCATCATGTTATGGGTATGCTTGTAATCATTAAGGACTGGAGAGTTTGTCAGGATAAAAGATAAATGTAATGGAGCTAAGCACAGGCAAAATTCAAGCGGAAAACCTGATTCAGTCTGCTTTCCACCAGACACTGGGAAAGGAATTCACCATTCAGCAGGACAATAACCTAAAGCACAAGGCCAAATCTACACTGGAGTCACTTACCAAGAAGACAGTGAATGTTCCTGAGTTGCCGAGTTACAGTTTTGACTTAAATCTACTTGAAAATCTATGGCAAGACCTGAAAATGTTTAATGAACAACCAATTTGACAGAGCTTGAAGAATTTTGAAAAAATGCTGCCAAAGGTGATTCTACAAAGTATTGACTCTGTTTTTCACTTTCAATAAGTTTGTAAAAACATCTAAAAACATGTTTTTACTTTATCATTATGGGGTGTTGTGTGTAGATTGATGAGAAAAAAATACACATAGAAAATATACATTTTTAGTTCAGGCTGTAACACAACAAAATGTGGAATAAGTCAAAGGGTATGAATACTTTATGGAGGTACTGTATAGACAGGTGTGTGCATTTCCAAATCAGGTCCAATCAATTTAATTTATCACAGGTGGACTCCGATCAAGATGTTGAAACATCTCAAGGATGATCAATGGAAATAGGATGCACCTGAGCTTAAATTCGAGTCTCATATCAAAGAGTCTGAATACTTATGCAAATAAGTTATTGAAGTTTTTTATTTTTAATACATTTGCAAACATTTCTAAAAACCTGCTTTCACTTTGTCATTATGTTGCACTGTGTAGATTGATGAGGAAATGTTTTTATTTCATCCATTTTAGAATAAGACTGTAATGTAACAAAATGTGGAAAAGGGGAAGGGGTCTGGAGAATTTCCAAATGCACAGTAGGTGTATTAACAATAACTTTGTACTATATTTATTCAACAATATGTTTGTCTTGGATTGAATTAGAACATATGGCGCTGGAGGAGATGGCTGCAGTTTTACGGGCTCCTAACCAATTGTGCTATAGGGAGGAGGTCAGAGACCTGGCCATGCGGTGCCAGGACAACAACCTCTCCCTCAACATGATCAAGACAAAGGAGATGATTGTGGACTACAGGAAAAAATTGGACAGAGCACGCCCCCATTCTCATCGACGGGGCTACAGTAGAGCAGGTTGAGAGCTTCAACTTCCTTGGTGTCCACATCACCAAAAAACTAACATTGTCCAAGCACACCATGACAGTTGTGAAGCAGGCACGACAAAACCTATTTCCCCTCAGGAGACTGAAAAGATTTGGCATAGGTCCTCAGATCCTCAAAAGGTTCTACAGCTGCACCATCAGGAGCAGGTTGCATCACTGCCTGGTATGGCAACTGCTCGGCCTCCGACCGCAAGGCACTACAGAGGGTAGTGCGAACGGCCTAGTACATCACTGGGGCCAAGCTTCCTGCCATCCAGGACCTCTATACCAGGCGGTGTCAGAGGAAGGCCCTAAAAATTGTCAAAGACCCCAGCCACCCTAGTCATAGACTGTTCTCTCTGCTACCACACGGCAAGCGGTACCGGAGCGCCAAGTTCAGGTCCAAGAGACTTCTAAACAGCTTCTACCCCCAAGCCATAAGACTCCTGAACATCTAGTCAAATGGCTACCCAGACTATTTGCATTGCCCCCCCCCCCTACTGCTGGTCTTTATTTACTTATTACTTTTATCTCTTATTCTTATCCATATTTTTTTAGACTGCACTGTTGGTTAGGAGCTCCTAAGTAAGCATTTCACTGTAAGGTCTACCTATTGTATTTGGCGCATGTGACAAATACAATTTGACTAATACAATTTGATTTGATTTGTGTGTATTTTTTCTCGTTATTTGTAACTTATTTTGTACATAATGTTTCTGCCACCTTTTTTATGACCCAAAAAGCGCTCCTGGATATCAGGACAGCAATTACTCACCTCGTACTGGATGAAGATTTATTCTTTAACGAGTCAGACACGAAGGATTTACTTCAGACACCCGACAAGGCCCAAATCCCCATCATTCGCATGTAGAAGAGACCAAAATATCAAGGACGTAGGTCAGGGTGCCTTGTAAGGATCCGACAGCGAGTGAGTAATCCCCCCCTACCATCAGTCCTATTAACCAACATGCAATCATTGGATAACAAAATGGATGAGCTCCGATCAAGACAATCCTACCAACGGGACATTAAAAACTCTAATATCTTATGTTTCACCGAGTCATGGCTGAACGACAACATGGATAACATTCAGCTGGCTGGGTTTTTGGTCCATCATCAAGATAGAACAGCTGCCTCTGGTAAGACAAGGGGTGGCGGTCTATGTCTATTTGTAAATAACAGCTGGTGCACCAAATCTAATATTAAGGAAGTCTAGGTTTTGATCACCTGAGGTAGAGTATTTCATGATAAGCTGTAGAACACACTATGTACCAGGAGAGTTTTCATCTATATTTTTTGTAGCTGTCTATTTACCACCACAAACCAATGCTGGCAGTAAGACGGCACTCAACGAGCTGTATAAGGCCATAAGCAAACAAGAAAATGCTAATACTGAGGCGGCACTCCTATTGGCCGGTGACTTTAATGCAGGTAAACTTAAATCTGTTTCACCTCATTTCTACTCTTCGTAGCCGATGTGAGTAAGACCTTTAAACAGGTCAACATTCACAAGGCCTCAGGGCCAGGTGGATTACCAGGACGTGTACTCTGAGCATGCGCTGACTAACTAGTAAGTGTCTTCATTGACATTTTAAACCTGTCCCTGACCGAGTCTGTAATACCAACAAATATTTTAAGCAGACCACCAAAGTCCCTGTCCCCAAGAACACAAAGGTAACCTGCCTAAATGACTACCGACACATAGCACTCACATCTGTAGCCATGAAGTGCTTTGAAAGGCTGGTCATGGCTTACATCAACACCATTGTCCCAGAAACCCTAGACCCTCTCCAATTTGCATACCACCCCAACAGATGCACAGATGATGCAATCTCTATTGCACTCCACACTGCTTTTTCCCACCTGGACAAAAGGAACACCTACGTGAGAATGCTATTCATCGACTACAGCTCAGTGTTCCAGACCATAGTACCCTCAAAGCTAAGGACCCTGGGACTAAACATCTCCCTCTGCAACTGGATCCTGGAATTCCTGACGGTCTGCCCCCAGGTGGTAGGTAACTACACATCTGCCATGCTGATCCTCAACACGGGGGGCCCTCGTGGGTGCATGCTCAGTTCCCTCCTGTACTCCCTGTTCACCCATTACTGCATGGCCAAGTACAACTCTAACACCATGATTGCGTTTGCAGATGACACAACAATGTCTGATCATCAGGAGACAGCCTATAGGGAGGAGATCAGAGACCTGGCAGTGTGGTGCCGGGATAACAACCTCTCCTTCAACGTGATCAAGACAAAGGAGATGATTGTGGACTACAGGAAAAGGAGGACCGAGCACGGCCCCATTCTCATCGATAGGGCTGTAGTTGAGCAGGTTGAGAGCTTGAAGTTCCTTGGTGTCCACATCACCAGGTCCAAGCACACCATGACAGTTGTGAAGCGGGCAGGACAAAACCTATTCCCCCTCAGGAGACTGAAAAGATTTGGCATGGGTCCTCAGATCCTCAAAAAATTCTACAGCTGCACTATCGAGAGCATCCTGACTGGTTGCATCACCACCTGGTATGGCAACCGCTTTTCCTCTGACCGCAAGGCACTACAGAATGTAGTGCGTGCCGCCCAGTACATCACTGGGGCCAAGCTTCCTGCTATCCAGGACCTCTATACCAGGCAGTGTCAGAGGAAGGCCCTAGTCATAGACTGTTCTCTCTGGTACCACCGGAGCGCCAAGTTTAGGTCCAAAAGGCTTCTTAACAGCTTCTACCCCCAAGCCATAAGACTCCTGAACAGCTAATCAAATGGCTACACAGACTATTTACCCCACCCACACCCATTTTTACGCTGCTGCTACTCTTGGTTTATTATTCATGCATAGTCACTTTACCTCTACCTACATGTACCCTGTACATATTACCTCAATTACCTAGACTAACCTGTGCCCCTGCACATTCACTCTGTACTGGTACCCCCTGTATATAGCCTCGCTACAGTTATTTTGCTGCTGCTGTTAAATTATTTGTTATTTTTCTTTTTCCTTCTTTTTTCTTCTTATTTTATTTAATGTATTTTTTACTTCAGTATATTTTAGTAAATACTTTCTTAACACTTTTTAAAAAAACTGCATTGTTAGTTAATGGCTTGAAAGTAAGCATTTCACTGAAAGGTCTACACACTGTAAGGTCTACACTATTACGTAAATAAAAGTCCTAAGTTTTAAACTTTTTTTTGTTGTAAAAAATTAGAGGGGTGGTACAGCAATTTACACCACTTCTGTGGGAGAAGGGGGCTAGGCCACACTGGGCCGCTCTGGGCTGTGCAGCCTGGGAGGGGGCATTAAATAAGATAAGACAAAACTATATAGTGAATTATCTGGTACTTGCTGCAATGGTGGCTGAGAATCTGCTTTACTGTCTGACCTATGCTTTGAACTGGACAGCACACAGAGTTAATTCTGATTATTTGATGTATTCCTCTAGAAGGATAGCTGCAGGAGCTTATCCTCCCTCCCTGATAAATGACTTGAACGTTTCAACCCTGAATGGACTTCAGTACTTTATAAATCTTACTATTTTCCAAGATGTGTTGTTGTTGTTTTTCCTCCCCATAATGCCTCCAAGAAACTTCTGGAAAATTGCCAAGATTTGACTATATTGTGTGTTTTGTTTGATGATTTTATTGCTCATAGCTGAGGGCTCACTTCCCACCCACCACTGCACCACACCTACAATACATGTTCAGGAGGACTGCTCATTTCTATGAATGCAGCTACAGTACTGAGACTTATGAAATACAGCCCAGTTGCTCTTTTCAGGAAATGTTCTCATATAGAAAGCTACTGTATATGATTACTACTGTAAATTATACTGCTACTATATCTATTGACAAGTAATCAAAGCCTTTCACTAGTCTATCACATATGTTACATCAATCAGTCAATCATTGTACAATGCGAACATATACAGTAGGCGCCAAAAAATATATTTGTTTCCATTTGAAAATAGAGAAGATAAAGGTGATTTTAAGGTGTGACCGTGGCATCAATACCCTGTATTCTCATATCTCAAGGGATGGCTAGACAGTCTCACTTTGAATTTATATCCCAAGACTACTTTGTCTCCCTGTAGAATATAAAAGGGAGGCATCTGTCTACCACAGAAGCCAGATTCTATGCCACAATAAGACAAAGGTGTCAAAATGCTTGGGACTACGTGGACCCTCTGAATGAGACCACCCCAGTCTCTGATTGCCTGAGTTCAATTTGAGATTCTATGCCGAATTCACCACTGCACTCAAGCTTTTCAAAGAGAGATGGAATCTGTATTATTTGTGGACATTTGAATACAACCTGAACACAAAGGAAGTACTCACTAATGAAATGTTTTGGAGGAGAGGAGTAAGCCACAAATAGTTTTTCCATTGCATTTTGACCACCCACTCTCTTTGGAAGAGGACGAGATTTGTGAATTGCATGGACTACAATTTTCAGATTGTTTGTCATTCTGTGTGGTATGTCTTCTTGTTAGAGAATAATTTGAACAATCTATTGAACTAGGTCTGTTCTTTCAGATCATCTAGAGTTTGGCTGTTATGTGAACTTTCAATTTATTTATTTGCACACTAGAATAACAGGCCAGCTTCCGGCCTAAAGACAAATCAGATTTTATTTGTCACATGCTTCGTAAACGACAGGTGTAGACTAACAGTGAAATGCTTACTTCCATGCATTTTCCAACAATGCAGAGAGAAAGAAAATAGAGAAATAATAAAAAAGCAAAACACGCAATAATGAAAGTAATAATAAAAACACAATGAGCAATAATAATTGGATATATACAAAGTACAGGGCCGATGAGCAGGGATACTACAGTGCCTTCAGAAAGTATTCACAACCCTTAACCTTTTCCACATTTTGTTATGTTACAGGGTGGATTCAAATGGATTTAATTGTATTTTTTTTGTAAATGATCTAATACAAAATTGGTTAAAATTTGTTAAAATGATTACCATTTGTTAAAATGATTACATAAGTATTCAAACCCCTGAGTCAATATGTTAGAATCACCTTTGGCAGCTGTGAGTCTTTCTGAGTAAATCTCTATGAGCTTTGCACACCTGGATTGTACAATATTTGCACATTATTCTTTTAAAAACGCTTCAAGCACTGTCAAGTTGGTTGTTGATCATTGCTAGACAGCCATTTTCAAGCCAATTTAAGTCAAAACTATAACTAGGCCACTCAGGAACATTCAATGTCACCTTGGTAACTCCAGTGTCTTTTTGGCCTTGTGTTTTAGGTTATTGTCCTGCTGAAAAGGTGTATGTTGGTGTCTGTTGGAAAGCAGACCGAACCAGGTATTCCTCTAGAATTTTGCCTGTTCTTAGCTCTATTTCCTTTCTTTTTATTCACAAAAAAACTCACTAGTTCTCGCCGATGACAAGCATACCCATAACATGATGCAGCCACCACCATGCTTGAAAATATGAAGAGTGGTACTCTTCATATTTGTGTTGGATTTGGCCCAAACATAACACTTTGTATTCAGGACATTAAGTTAATTGCTTTGACACATTTTTTGCAGTTTCACTTTTGTGCCTTATTGCAAACAGGATGCATGTTTTTTCATATTTTTATTCTGTACAAGCCTCTCACTCTCTCATTTGGGTTAGTATTGTGGATTAACTACAACGTTGTTGATCCATCCTCAGTTTTCTCCTATCACAGCCATTAAACTCTGTAACTGTTTTAAAGTCACCATTGGCCTCATGGTAAAATCCCTGAGCGGTTTCCTTCCTCTCCGGCAACTGAGTTAAGAAGGACATCTGTATCTTTGTAGTGACTCGGTGTATTGATACACCATCGAAAGTGTAATTAATAATTAATGCGCAAAATTATTCAGCCCCCTTAAGTTAATACTTTGTAGCGCCACCTTTTGCTGCGATTACAGCTGTAAGTCGCTTGGGGTATGTCTCTATCAGTTTTGCACATCGAGAGACTGACATTTTTTCCCATTCCTCCTTGCAAAACAGCTCGAGCTCAGTGAGGTTGGATGGAGAGCATTTGTGAACAGCAGTTTTCAGTTCTTTCCACAGATTCTCGATTGGATTCAGGTCTGGACTTTGACTTGGCCATTCTAACACCTGGATATGTTTATTTTTGAACCATTCCATTGTAGATTTTGCTTTATGTTTTGGATCATTGTCTTGTTGGAAGACAAATCTCCGTCCCAGTCTCAGGTCTTTTGCAGACTCCATCAGGTTTTCTTCCGGAATGGTCCTGTATTTGGCTCCATCCATCTTCCCATCAATTTTAACCATCTTCCCTGTCCCTGCTGAAGAAAAGCAGGCCCAAACCATGATGCTGCCACCACCATGTTTGACAGTGGGGATGGTGTGTTCAGCTGTGTTGCTTTTACGCCAAACATAATGTTTTGCATTGTTGCCAAAAAGTTAAATTTTGGTTTCATCTGACCAGAGCACCTTCTTCCACATGTTTGGTGTGTCTCCCAGGTGGCTTGTGGCAAACTTTAAACAACACTTTTTATGGATATCTTTAAGAAATGGCTTTCTTCTTGCCACTCTTCCATAAAGGCCAGATTTGTGCAATATACGACTGATTGTTGTCCTATGGACAGAGTCTCCCACCTCAGCTGTAGATCTCTGCAGTTCATCCAGAGTGATCATGGGCCTCTTGGCTGCATCTCTGATCAGTCTTCTCCTTGTATGAGCTGAAAGTTTAGAGGGACGGCCAGGTCTTGGTAGATTTGCAGTGGTCTGATACTCCTTCCATTTCAATATTATCGCTTGCACAGTGCTCCTTGGGATGTTTAAAGCTTGGGAAATCGTTTTGTATCCAAATACGGCTTTAAACTTCTTCACAACAGTATCTCGGACCTGCCTGGTGTGTTCCTTGTTCTTCATGATGCTCTCTGCGCTTTTAACGGACCTCTGAGACTATCACAGTGCAGGTGCATTTATACGGAGACTTGATTACACACAGGTGGATTGTATTTATCATCATTAGTCATTTAGGTCAACACTGGATCATTCAGAGATCCTCACTGAACTTCTGGAGAGAGTTTGCTGCACTGAAAGTAAAGGGGCTGAATAATTTTGCACGCCCAATTTTTCAGTTTTTGATTTGTTAAAAAAGTTTGAAATATCCAATAAATGTCGTTCCACTTCATGATTGTGTCCCACTTGTTGTTGATTCTTCACAAAAAAATACAGTTTTATATCTTTATGTTTGAAGCCTGAAATGTGGCAAAAGGTCGCAAAGTTCAAGGGGGCCGAATACTTTCGCAAGGCACTGTATGTTTCGACCTCTGTCCAAATTAATATAGTCGGTCCACAGTTGGTTCACAATTGGTTTTGGTATTTTAACCTGCTTGTCATGAGCGTGTCTGGTGGGGAGAGACAAAATCAATATGTGTACGATGGCAGACACGCGAGCGTCCGATGGCGGTTTGAGAGTTTGGTCATCGTGTTAGTGATGTGAAAGCCATAGAACTTAAAGCTCTCGATCTGTTCCACTACAGCCCTGTCGATGTGAATGGGGGCATGCTCGGCCCTCTGGTTCCTGTAGTCCATGATCAGCTCTTTTGTCAGGTCTCTGACCTCCTCCCTATAGGCTGTCTCATCGTCACTGGTGATGAGGCCTACCACTGTCGTGTCATCAGATAACTTAAAGATGGTGTTGTAGTCGTGTGCGGCCACACAGTCATGGTTGAACAGGGAGTACAGGAGGGGACTAAGCATGCACCCCTAAGGGACCCCCATGTTGAGGGTCAGCATGACAGATGTGTTGTTGCCTACCCTTACCACCTGGGGGTGGCCCGTCAGGTAGTCCAGGATCTAGTAGCAGAGGGAGGTTTTCAGTCCAAGGGTCCTTAGCTTAGTGATGAGCTTGGAGGGCAATATGGTGTTGAACACTGAGCTGTAGTTAATGAACAGAATTCTCACATAGGTGTTCCTCTTGTCAATATGGGAGAGGGCAGTGTGGAGTGCAATAGAAATTGTGTCATCTGTGGATCTGTTGGGGTGGTATGCAAATTGGAGTGGGTCCAGAGTTTCTGGGATGATGGTATTGATGTGAGCCATGACTTTCAAAACATTTCATGACTACAGATGTGAGTGCTACGGTGCAATAGTCTTGTGTGCATAGGATCGGTCTATGGTGGTCTGCTTGAAACATGTGCAGTGCCTTCAGAAAGTATTCATACTTTGTTGTGTTACAGTCTGAATTCAAAATGGGTTAAATGTATTTTGTTTCTCACCCATCTCCACACAATACCTCATAGCAACACAGTGAAAACATGTTTTTATTTTTTTAGCAAATGTATTGAAAATAAAATACAGAAATATCTCATTTACATAAGTTCTGATGTCCAGAAGCTATTTTCGGTCATAGGAAACAATGACAGAAACATTATATACCAAAAATGTTACGATCCGCGCAAAAAAACATAAAATAGTGTGCTTTTGGTCTGGAGCCCGTAAAACGGCAGCTATCCATTCCAGCTATCCACAGCAGCTATCAGTTCCATACACACCTCCTTCAGTAATTTTGTCCTATATAGCAACAGTCTTCCCACTCCTTCTACCCCTTAACTCTACCACTCCTTCTAAACCTGACCCCAGTCCGATGTGGTTCATTTCAGCACACGCTGAGTGGCTACCACAATCCTGTGATGATGACAATGTGTGTTGAATCCAGCATTTAGACCAAGACCATGCCAAAGCATACATGTTTAGTCCCTCAACCATCACTAAATAATGCATTAATTTCTCTGCAGCAGTGATCGGGTCATCCAGCGTCTCATTGTGACAGAATTGGATTGTGTGTTTTGTGGCACGTTCAGTCTTGTCACAGAACGGGAGTGAAAGTTGCCAGAGCCAAAGCATGCCAGATGAAAACAGCCCTATGGGGAAATTAGCGTGCATGTTTTAGGAGAGCTGAGACTCGCATTTCTCTACATGCTTTTAATTAATGACAGAGAGAAATGAGGGGGGATGAGGAGAGGAGCTGGACACAATCAACATAAATATTCAGGACCAGTGTGTCTAAGGGGAGAGCAGCACAGAGAGAGGCAGAGCCCTGTCAGCCTGGCCTGTTGATTAATGGCAGCACTGTAGTCTGGAGGTAGTTTTATTCACAGTCAAACAGCCCAGGCTTCAGCCCAGAGCTCCTCCAAACTATATTACTCCCCCTACAAATTCACTCATTATAAATCAAACGGAAGACATTATCTTGAGGAATATCCTGTGCAGCAGAGTATTCATGCGGACACGTTGTTTTAACAACAGTGAAGGGCATTGAGTAAAATGCAGAAGGCCATGGCATTTCAACAGAAACAAAATAGAAGAAACCTATTTATGTTGCGTTTCTGATCTGCTGCAGCATTCTACACTGCTGTTAGAAGATTCAGAGTACAGCACTATGCAGGTGTCAGTAATGGCACTGTTATGTGCTGGGGTCACAACGCTAAGTCTTTGTGTTTGCAGCCTTGTGACAAAATGTATGTTACATATTTGATCATGTCTGCTGTACAACCCTGCTGTCCTTTGTGTGTCTGTTGTCTGAATCCATTCGCTGTTAACAATAAGGCAGGGAATTCATTAAATGATCCCTTTCCAAGCTGTGAGATTTTGATTGATGCACAGTGATGGGATATGTTGCCCCCCCTTTTTATATAGCCCCTTGGGGATGGTCCCCACTCTTCACTGCTGCTGGTGGTGGAAAACAGAGAGGCCCCGGCACCAACTGCAACACAAAATTCAGGCTCACAGTTACCATAGAAACCAGCTCTGGTTAGCGTATCATCCCTGATACTTTATTTCATTTTGCACTTGACCCAAAAGAAAAAAAAAGAAATATGTGGAGGTGGAGCTCTTTTACTTCCCAGTCAAAACCTTGGGAGTTAGTTGGGTGCTATGAGAGTCAGGACGAGGAGAGGAGAGGATGTGGTGGAGGAGGAACAAGGAAAACACACTGCTGCCTGCAGAGACAAAGGGGAGCAAGGAAGCAGAGGTAGGAGGTATACTAGCGAGGACGGGTGCCAAAGATGCTTCATGGCCCAGTGAATTTACAGTGACAACAAAACCAAGTAAGAGTGTAGGTTGGCAGTGTATGGCAGGACTGGACAGCACATGATTACAGTAGAAATAAAGTATACGGCTACTGTACTATGTGTCCTGACCTCAGTATTTTCCTGTGCCTGGAGATATGACTGATGTCAAACAACCAAATCTTCACTATAGGATCTCCATCTGCAAAGAAAGACACAAATTCTAGACGGAAACCATGTAGTCTTTAATAATGAGTAGTCAAGCATTTCTTTAATTTAAATTCCCATAGTCTATTTGATGGCAGCATCTAACAGTGCATAGTACACAGAGAGTCTGTTGTAAGTATGGTTTAGTTCTGCCGCTGCATCTGCCTTTATGATATTGCCTATAAGTGTTCTGTATACCTTACTCGGTGCCACGGTATCTTTGGAGGTTGTGTTGCATTCTCAGTAACCAGGGAGTAATTACCCAGACGAGTGAAGGATGGTAGGCGCTTGGTGCACATACAGTACTATAATTACTGTGTCATTGCAAGTAATTACATCGTGGTTACCCAAGACCTAGAATCTCATGTAACTATTTCCATGCCTCTGGACTTTACATCTCCTGAAATATGTGGCTTTAAAGACTCTGGTGACTCTGGATTCTCGTTCAACTGCTGTCTGTAAATCCACATGTTGTAACCCTCGATCTAGTCTTGCCATTATCTTGCTGCTTCTATTGTCTGGAAATGTCCAGTCTAATCCAGGTCCTGACATTCTTACCCCTGCCGAATTAACTAGTCAGAGTGGCCTGAAGTTTTTGCATATAAATGTAAGAAGTCTTCTGCTGAAGCTTGATTTTGTGAACCAATGGATAAAAACTGCCGGCCCTGATGTATTTATGCTTTCTGAAACCTGGCTTAAAAAATCTATTACTAACAAAAAATATTGGCATAAATGGTTACAATGTTTTCATACAGATCGTAAATCTAAGGGTGGTGGTGTTGCTGTTTATGTAAAAGACAAGTTCTCGGTGGTCGTTCTGACTTCTGTTACTAAACCTAAGCAATTTGGATATCTGTCTCTGAACCTAAACCTTGGCTCATCTTTAAATATTGTTGTATCTTGTTGTTCTAGACCTCTATCTGCTACTGTTGGCTCTCTGGATTGTATTTTCAAATTGTTATCACAGAATGTCAATTCTGAGTTTGTCCTGATGGGTGATCTGAATCAGGACTGGCTAACATCTAGTTCTGACCAACTCAAAATTCTGTGCAATACCTACAATCTCAATCCGATTGTCAACAGTGTAACGAGGTTGAATATAAAGTATCCTCTGAAATCCTCTTTGATTGATTTGATCTTAACCAATACTCCCCATCGTTTTAATGCTTCTGGTATTTTTGCAAATGACATAAGTGTGCATAAGTGTACTATTGCCTGTGTGAGAGATGGTAAAATTCCTAAGAAATCTCCACGCATTATTACAAAAAGAAATTGGAAGTGGTTTGAAATTCAAGGTTTTTTACATACGATGTATCTAGCATTGAATGGAATAGAATGGAATTAATCCCTGATGTTGAACTAGCCTTTTCTTACTTCCACAACACATTCTAGGATGTATGCAATAGGCCCCTTTTTAAAAATTCAGGATTTAGGGCAGAGAGAACCCTTGGGGTACTGAGGAACTTACAAAAATCGTAAGGGAACAAAATGCTATGTGGGCTAAAGCAAGAGGGACTGGTTTGGCAGATGATTGGATGGCTTTTAAACATCTTTGAAATATGGGTGTGGCTATGATCCGTAAATTGAAAGCAGACCACTACTTGAAATCTACTTCACAAAATGTAAATAATCCATCCAAATTTTGGCAAGTAGTGGGGTTTGGAGTGCAGAAAAGATACACAGCTTCCCAAACAATTGTTGGTCACAGATTGTAACTGAGAGAACCTCCATTCTTAAAGCCTTGAATACACATTTTTTAGATGCAGGTAGTTTATTTGAAAAGGTCAAAGGTATAATTGAGCCCCCTATGAATTTACCTGACACCCCTGTGCACTCCTTCACCAGGATCACTTTTTCATCCTTCTCTGTTTCAGAAGTGTCTAAAGCCCTGAAAGAAATTGATTTAAAAAAATCCCCTGGCCCTGATGAACTAGACCCCCACCTCCTACACCTAGCTGCAGACATCATTGCTCCCCCTTAACATGTATTTTTAACCTTACGCTTGATGTTAAGGAAATCCCCAAGTTATGGAAATCTGCTTTTGTACTGCCTCTCCTGAAAGGTGGAGATCCTTCGCTACTTGACAACTATCGACCCATACAGTGCCTTGCGAAAGTATTCGGCCCCCTTGAACTTTGCGACCTTTTGCCACATTTCAGGCTTCAAACATAAAGATATAAAACTGTATTTTTTTGTGAAGAATCAACAACAAGTGGGACACAATCATGAAGTGGAACAACATTTATTGGATATTTCAAACTTTTTTAACAAATCAAAAACTGAAACATTTGGCGTGCAAAATTACTTTCAGTGCAGCAAACTCTCTCCAGAAGTTCAGTGAGGATCTCTGAATGATCCGTTGACCTAAATGACTAATGCTGATAAATACAATCCACCTGTGTGTAATCAAGTCTCCGTATAAATGCACCTGCACTGTGATAGTCTCAGAGGTCCGTCAAAAGCGCAGAGAGCATCATGAAGAACAAGGAACACACCAGGCAGGTCCGAGATACTGTTGTGAAGAAGTTTAAAGCCGGATTTGGATACAAAAAGATTTCCCAAGCTTTAAACATCCCAAGGAGCACTGTGCAAGCGATAATATTGAAATGGAAGGAGTATCAGACCACTGCAAATCTACCAAGACCTGGCCGTCCCTCTAAACTTTCAGCTCATACAAGGAGAAGACTGATCAGAGATGCAGCCAAGAGGCCCATGATCACTCTGGATGAACTGCAGAGATCTACAGCTGACGTGGGAGACTCTGTCCATAGGACAACAATCAGTCGTATATTGCACAAATCTGGCCTTTATGGAAGAGTGGCAAGAAGAAAGCCATTTCTTAAAGATATCCATAAAAAGTGTTGTTTAAAGTTTGCCACAAGCCACCTGGGAGACACACCAAACATGTGGAAGAAGGTGCTCTGGTCAGATGAAACCAAAATTGAACTTTTTGGCAACAATGCAAAACATTATGTTTGGCGTAAAAGCAACACAGCTCATCACCCTGAACACACCATCCCCACTGTCAAACATGGTGGTGGCAGCATCATGGTTTGGGCCTGCTTTTCTTCAGCAGGGACAGGGAAGATGGTTAAAATTGATGGGAAGATGGATGGAGCCAAATACAGGACCATTCTGGAAGAAAACCTGATGGAGTCTGCAAAAGACCTGAGACTGGGACGGAGATTTGTCTTCCAACAAGACAATGATCCAAAACATGAAGCAAAATCTACAATGGAATGGTTCAAAAATAAACATATCCAGGTGTTAGAATGGCCAAGTCAAAGTCCAGACCTGAATCCAATCGAGAATCTGTGGAAAGAACTGAAAACTGCTGTTCACAAATGCTCTCCATCCAACCTCACTGAGCTCGAGCTGTTTTGCAAGGAGGAATGGGAAAAAATGTCAGTCTCTCGATGTGCAAAACTGATAGAGACATACCCCAAGCGACTTACAGCTGTAATCGCAGCAAAAGGTGGCGCTACAAAGTATTAACTTAAGGGGGCTGAATAATTTTGCACACCCAATTTCTCAGTTTTTGATTTGTTAAAAAAGTTTGAAATATCCAATAAATGTCGTTCCACTTCATGATTGTGTCCCACTTGTTGTTGATTCTTCACAAAAAAATACAGTTTTATATCTTTATGTTTGAAGCCTGAAATGTGGCAAAAGGTCGCAAAGTTCAAGGGGGCCGAATACTTTCGCAAGGCACTGTATCAAAACTGTCTGTACTGTCAAAGGTACTGGAGTCCTTAGTTAGTAGGCAGCTAAAGGTCTACTTCCAAGAAAACAACATAAATAGAATGCAATCAGGTTTCAGGTCTGGCCACAGCACTGTTTCAGCAACATTGAAGGTTTTAAATGACATCCACTGTGCTCTTGACAAGAAGTTACATTGTGTGTCTGTCATTATTGATTTGTCGAAGGCTTTTGACACCGTGGACCCTGCTGTGTTAGTGCAAAGGTTAAAATGTTGTGGAATTACTGGCCATGCTCTGGAGTGGTTTATAAATTACCTATCAAATCGTACACAATGTGTAATGGTGGATGGTTGTAAATTTGAGTCCATAGAGGTGTGCTCAGGTGTTCTGCAAGGTTCTATTTTGGGCCCACTGTTGTTGATTTTGTATATCAACAACATTGGGGATCTTATTGAAACAGCGGATGTTCATTTTTATGCAGATAATACTGTTCTTTATTCAAGTGGTAGTAGTTTATCTTTAGCTTTTGAAAATGCCCAAAGAGCATTTAACATCATACAACATAATCTGTATGATTTAAAGCTGATTCTAAATTCGGGTAAAACAAAATGCATGGTATTTTCAAATGCCAGGCATGTTACAAATCATGTCATTGCTACATTGGCTGGACATACTATAGAGCAAGTTACAAATATTTGGGTGTGTGGGTTGATGACAAACTGAGCTTCACTGTGCATGTAGAGAACTTGATAAGGAAGCTCAAGCTGAAAATAGGATTTTATTACCGGCATAAGGCTTGTTTTTCTTTTGATGCCAGGAAGGAGCTGGTACGATGTACATTACTGTCGGTTTTAGATTTTAGTAATGTTATATACATATATGCAGGCCTCTGCCACTACCCTGATTGCAATTGATTCAGTGTATCATGCAGCCTTCAGGTTCATTACAAATCAGAAACGTCTAACACATCATTGTGATCTCTACAGCGCTGTTGGCTGGTCGTCATTGATCTTGCGTAGGTTTAAACACTGGTATACACTGATTTATAAGGCCATATTGGGTAAAATGCCATTTTATCTCTATTCTTTTTGAATCAGGTCAGTAAATAAATATCATTTACGGTCCCATTCTGATTTGCTTCTAACAGTACCAAAAATTAGAACAGGACATGGTAGAAGTAGTTTTAGTTACTTAGCTCCGTGGTCCTGGAATTCTGTCATGAACATTTTAAAATGTGATGATCTAGTTTCGTTGGTGGAGTTTGAACACTTGATCGATGTACATATCATAGAAGAGTGCAATTGTTTTTAGGCCAGACGTTTGTGTTTTTAATGTACAATGTTTTTGTTGTGCTGTATGTGTGTTTATAGTTTTGTTTAATGTTGTGTTAGTGTATGTAAGTTGTTTTGTCTGAAACGTTGTTCCCCCTGCTGCTATTGGACCAGGTCTCTCTTGGAAAAGAGATATTATCTCAATGAGAAAAAACCTGTATAAATAAAAGTAAAATAAACATGTGTAATTTGGTCAATTTACCATTGAGTGTGAGAATCATAGCACTGAGTACCAAAAAGCTCTAGGATTAAAAGGACTCCGAGTGGATAAGTAGCTTACTTCACATAGTCACTCTGTGTTACTTGACTGATTGTTATGTGAGGTTCCTGCAAAACCAATTAGAACAGCCTTGAATAAGGGATGCTGGGATCTGGGTCAGTCAACAATGAACACAGGAGAACATCTTGTCCATGTTACTTGGTAGGAATCTTAGAATGTTAGAATGGTATTCTTCTCAGAGGAATCACACACATATTAGAGGAAGATGCCATTTCAAGCAGACCACAGTAGTTCCTGTGCCCAAAAAAGTGAAGGTAACCTGCCTAAATTACTACCGACCCATAGCACTCACATCAGTCGCCATGAAGTGCTTTGAAAGGCTGGTCATGGCTCACATCAACACCATCATCCCGGAAACTCTGGACCCACTCCAATTTGCATACGGCCCCCAACAGATCCACAGATGACGCAATCTCAATCGCACTCCACACTGCACTTTCCCACCTGAACAAAAGGAACACCTACAGTTGAAGTCGGAAGTTTACATACACTTAGGTTGGAGTCATTAAAACGTGTTTTTCAACCACTCCACAAATGTCTTATTAGCTAACTATAGTTTTGGCAAGTCGGTTAGGATATCTACTTTGTGCATGACATAAGTAATTTTTCCAACAATTGTTAACAGACAGATTATTTCACTTGTAATTCACAGTATCACAATTCCAGTGGGTCAGAGGTTTACATACACTAAGTTGACTGTGCCTTTTTACAACTTGGAAAATTCCAGAAAATGATGTCATGGTTTTAGAAGCTTCAGAAAGGCTAATTGACATAATTTGAGTCAATTGGAGGTGTACATGTGGATGTATTTCAAGGCCTACCTTCAAACTCAGTGCCTCTTTGCTTGACATCATGGGAAAATCTAAAGAAATCAGCCAAGACCTCAGAAAAAAAATTGTAGTTGTCCACAAGTCTGGTTCATCCTTGGGAGCAATTTCCAAATGCCTGAAGGTACCACGTTCAGCTGTACAAACAATAGTACGCAAGTATAAACACCATGGGACCACGCAGCCGTCATACTGTTCAGGAATGAGACGCGTTCTGTGTCCTAGAGATGAACGTACTTTGGTGCGAAAAGTGCAAATAAATCCCAGAACAACAGCAAAGGACCTTGTGAAGATGCTGGAGGAAACAGATACAAAAGTATCTATATCCACAGTAAAACGAGTCCTATATCGACCTAACCTGAAAGGCCGCTCAGCAAGGAAGAAGCCACTGCTCAAAAACCGCCATACAAGGCTAGACTACGGTTTGCAACTGCACATGGGGACAAAGATCGTGCTTTTTGGAGAAATGTCCTCTGGTCTGATGAAACAAAAATAGAACTGTTTGGCCATAATGACCATCATTATGTTTGGAGGAAAAGGGGGAGGCTTGCAAGTCTAAGAACACCATCCCAACCGTGAAGCAAGGGGGTGGCAGCATCATGTTGTGGGGGTGTTTTGCTGCAGGAGGGACTGGTGTCCTTCACAAAATAAATGGCATCATGAGGGAGGAAAATTATGTGAAAATATATTGAAGCAACATCTCAAGACATCAGTCAGGAAGTCAAAGATTGGTATTCCAAATGGACAATGACCCCAAGCATACTTCCAAAGTTGTGGCAAAACAGCTTAAGGACAACAAAGTCAAGGTATTGGAGTGGCCATCACAAAGACCTGACCTCAATCCTATAAAAAATGTGTGGGCAGAACTGAAAAAGCGTGTGCGAGAAAGGAGGCCTACGAACCTGACACAGTTACACCAGCTCTGTCAGGAGGAATGGGCCAAAATTCCCCCAACCTATTGTGGGAAGCTTGTGGAAGGCTACCTGAAGCGTTTGACTCAAGTTAAACCATTTAAAGGCAATGCTACAAATACAAATTGAGTGTATGTAAACTTCTGACCCACTGGGAATGTGATGAAGGAAATAAAAGCTGAAATAAATCATTCTCTCTACTATTATTCTGACATTTCACATTCTTAAAAAATAGTTGTGATCCTAACTGCCCTAAAACAGGGAATTGTTGATAATTGTGAAAAACTGAGTTTAAAAGTTTTTGGCTAAGGTGTATGTAAACTTCATTAACTACAGCTTAGCGTTCAACACCATAGTGCCCAAAAATCTCAGCAGCAAGCTAAGGACCCTGGGACTAAACACCTCCCTCTGCAGCTGGATCCTGGACTTCCTGATGGGGCGTCCCCAGGTGGTAAAGGTGGGCAACACCACATCTGCCACACTGATCCTCAACACAGGGTCCCTCAGGGGTGCGTGTTTAGTTTCCTCCTGTACTCCCTGTTCACCCACGACTGCATAGCCAAGCACGACTTCAACACCATCATTAATTTTGCTGCCGATACAACAGTGGTAGGTCTGATCACCGACAACAATGAGACAGCCTATAGGAAGGAGGTCAGAGACCTGGCAGTGTGGTGCCAGGACAACAACCTCTCCCTCAAGTGAGCAAGATAAAGGAGATGATTGTGGACTACAGAAAAATGAGTACTGAACATGTCCCCATTCACACCGACGGGGCTGTAGTGGAGCCGGCCAAGAGATTCAGGTTCCTTCGTGTCCACATCACCAACAAACTATGATGGTCCAAACACACCACAAAAGTCATGAAGAGGGCACAACAATGACTTTTCCCCCTCGAGAGACTGAAAAGGTTTGGCATGGGTCCCCAGATCCTCAAAAAGTTCTCAGCTGCACCATTGAGAGCATCCTGACCGGTTGCATCACCTCCTGGTAAGGCACTACCCAGGGTAGTGCGTACAGACCAGTACATCACTGGGGCAAAGCTTCCTGCCATCCAGGACCTATATACTAGGCGGTGTCAGAGGAAGGCCCAAACAATTGTCAAAGACTCCAGTCACCCAAGTCATAGTCTCAGTCTAAAAGGCTCTTTATTAACAGCTTCTATCTCCAAGCCATAAGGACCTCGACGACACTGATCTCTCTTTTGACAAACATATCGAGACTGTTTCAAGAACAGATTTTTTCCATCTACGTAACATTGCAAAAATCTGAAATTTTCTGTCCAAAAATTATGCAGAAAAATTAATCATTGCTTTTGTCACTTCTAGGTTAGACTACTGCAATGCTCTACTTTCCTGCGACCCGGATAAAGCACTAAATAAACTTCAGTTAGTGCTAAATAGGGCTGCTAGAATCCTGACTAGAACCCCAAAATTTGATCATATGAGTAAGATGCTAGCCTCCCTACACTGGCTTGCTGTCAAGGCAAGGGCTGATTTCAAGGTTTAACTGCTAACCGACAAAGCATTACATGGGCTTGCTCCTACCTATCTTTCCGATTTGGTCCTGCCATACATACCTATACGTACGCTACGGTCACAAGATGCAGGCCTCCTTACTGTCCCTAGAATTCCTAAGCAAACAGTTCGAGGCAGGGCTTTCTCCTATAGAGCTCCATTTTTATGGAATGGTCTGCCTATCCATGTGAGAGACGCAGGATCGGTCTCAACCTTTAAGTCTTTATTGAAGACTCATCTCTTCAATAGGTCCTATGATTGAGTGTAGTCTGGCCCAGGACTGTGAAGGTGAAAATGATGTCACTGGAGCAACGAACCGCCCTTGCTGTCTCTGCCTGGCCGGTTCCCCTCTCTCCACTGGGATTCTCTGCCTCTAACTCTATTACAGGGGCTGAGTCACTGGCTTACTGGTGCTCTTCCATCTCGTCCCTAGGTGGAGTGCGTCACTTAAGTGGGTTGAGTCACTGACGTGGTCTTCCTGTCTGGGTTGCCCCCCCCCCCCCTTGGGTTGTGCTGTGGTGGAGATCTTTATGGGCTATACTCTGCCTTGTCTAAGGATGGTAAGTTGGTGGTTGAAGATATCCCTCTACTGGTGTGGGGGCTGTGCTTTGGCAAAGTGGGTGGGGTTATATCCTGCCTGTTTGGCCCTGTCCGGGGGTATCATAAATACTGTCTCAGCCTCCAGTATTTATGCTGCAGTAGTTTGTGTCGGGGGGCTAGGGTCAGTCTGTTATATCTGGAGTATTTCTCCTGTCTTATCCGGTGTCCTGTGTGAATTTAAGTATGCTCTCTCTAATTCTCTCTTTTTCTGTTTCTTTCTTTCTCTCTCTCAGAGAGCCTGAGCCCGAGGACAATGCCTCAGGACTACCTGGCAGAATGACTCCTTGCCTTCCCCATTCCACCTGGCCGTGCTGCTCCTCCAATTTCAACTGTTCTGCCTGCGGCTATGGAACCCTGACCTGTTCACCGGACGTGCTACCTGTCCCAGACCTGCTGTTTTCAACTCTCTAGAGACAGCAGGAGCGGTAGAGATACTCTCAATGATCGGCTTTGAAAAGCCAACTGACATTTACTCCTGAGGTGCTGACCTGTTGCACCCTCGACAACTACTGTGATTATTATTATTTGACCATGCTGGTCATTTATGAACATTTGAACATCTTGGCCATGTTCTGTTATAATCTCCACCCGGCACAGCCAGAAGAGGACTGGCCACCCCTCATAGCCTAGTTCCTCTCTAGGTTTCTTCCTAGGTTTTGGCCTTTCTAGGGAGTTTTTCCCAGCCACCGTGCTTCTACACCTGCATTGCTTGCTGTTTGGGGTTTTAGGCTGGGTTTCTGTACAGCACTTTGAGATATCAGCTGATGTAAGAAGGGCTGTATAAATACATTTGATTTGATTTGATAAGACTGCTGAACAATTAATCAAATGGCCACCCAGACTATTTGCATTGACCCCCCCCCCCCCCCCCCCCCCTGTTTTTACACTGCTGCTATTCGCTGTTTATTATACATGCATATTCACTTTACCAATTACAAGTGTAAAAATGACCTCGACTAACCTGTAAACCCGCACATTGACTCTGTACCAGTATCCCCTGTACAGCACCTGATTATTGTTATCTATTGTGTACATTTTTTATAATTTTTTTTTACTTTAGTTTATTTAGAAAATATTTTCTTAAGCCCATTTCCTTAAAGCTACATTGTTGGTTAAGTAAGTAAGCATTTCAAGGTAAGGTCTACAGATGTTGTATTTGGTGCATGTGACAAATAAAATGTGATTAGATTTGATTGCAAATAACTATAATAGACACATCTTTGTGCCATTCGCATTAGCACTAGAGAGGAATTTCCACAAATAACTTAAACAAACCTTCAGCCTTCACCAACCTGACGCACAGAAAAATCAGGTGGCGGCCCCCTGCAATCTATACCCACTGAATTGGCCTGCACTATAACAATCACACATGATGACATTACCTGAGGAGAAAATCAAGGCAATGACTTTGAAAATGGATTGATAACTGACTGTTCCTGTGTTAGGGCAAGGAGAAATTACAGAAGTCCCAGTCGACTTGTCATTACATAAAGAGGGAAGAAAGTAAAAGAAAACACCCAGTGAAAAACAACATTGTATCATCTATTATACAATGTGCAGACGGCAGGTAGCCTCATGGGTAGAGTGTTGGACCAGTAACCAAAAAGTTGCTATTTCAAAGAGCCGATAAGGTGAAAAATCTGTCAATCTGCCCTTGAGTAAAGGCACTTAACCATAAAGGCTCCAGGGTCGCCATCGATAATGACTGATCTTTGGCTGTGACCCCACTCTCCAAGGGTGTCTCAGGGGGAGTTGGGATATGCAAAAAACACATTTCACATTTCACACTTGTACATGTGGTGAAACAATAACAATAAGCACTCCCTATTTTACCTTTCTATCATAAAAAAATCATAAAAATGTGTATGTAACTTCTAAATGAGCAAAACCCTGTCATCCTCACCTCTTCTTTTAGACCGTTGATTATAGATACTCTATGTGATTCAAAGTTGGATCTTGAGGCTAATGTAATGACAGCCCTGTGAGAGAAGCAGTACGGCTGGTTGGGTTGTGTATCGGAGGACGCCCCGCATGACATTCAGCCTTCGTCTCTCCCGAGCCCGTACGGGAGTTGTAGCAATGAGACAAGATAGTAGCTACTACAACAATTGGATACCACGAAATTGGGGAGAATTATATATTTATTTTTTTTCGCCCCAATTTCATAATCTTGTCTCATTGCTACAACTCCCGTACGGGCTCGGGAGAGACGAAGGCTGAATGTCATGCGTCCTCCGATACACAACCCAACCAGCCGTACTGCTTCTTAACACAGCACGCATCCAACCCGGAAGCCAGCCGCACCAATGTGTTGGAGGCTACACCATGCCCCTGGCAACCTTGGCTAGCGCGCACTGCGCCCGGCCCCCCACAGGAGTCGCTGGTGCACGATGAGATCCCTACCAACCAATCCCGGACAACGCTAGGCCAATTGTGCGTCGCCCCACGGACCTCCCAGTCGTGGCCGGTTACGACAGAGCCTGGGCGCGAACCCAGGGACTCTGATGGCACAGCTGGCGCTGCAGTACAGCGCCCTTAACCACTGCGCCATCCAGGAGGCCCTTTGTACATGGGTTTTGTATGACCAGATCAGTCAATCAAAGGAAACAGAAAATGAGGCAGAATAGCCTAAGGTAAAGAGGCATAATATGAAATGTTCATGTTGGATGCACAGCAACTTGGCCCTAATCTGAGTCACTGCAAGCTATACTTAAGCACCTTTCTCTGCTGCAGTGATAAATAATTGAGCATTCTGTTGTATACTGAATCATAGAAACACTGCACACGTTGTATCCTTTCCAAAACATTATTTTAAGCTACATTTGCATGGTTTTACATTCAACATACCTTTCAAGTGAGTTGTGTGTGGCGTTGGTATATAATAAATGATGCCCTTCAATTGCAGGTTGATTCTATTCCAAAATGCTATATTTCCATTTTGAGAAATGTTTGTAACTTGGCTTTATTGTTTAAAGAAATGATGAAAGAGATTGGTGTGCTTTTTCACTATTTAATCATGGCATGGGGTTGTTCAATGACTGTCACACCCTGATCTGTTTCACCTGTCTTTTTGCTTGTCTCCACCCCCCTCCAGGTGTCACCCATCTGCCCCATTATCCCCGGTGTATTTATACCTGTGTTCTCTGTTTGTATGTTGCTTGTTTGTCTTGTCTTGCCAGGTCTTACCAGCGTGCTTTCCCGTCTTCCTGTCTCTCAAGTTCTGTTTCCTAGTTTTTCCCGGTTCTGACCATTCTGTCTTCCCTGACCCTTAGCCTGCCTGCCTACCGTCCTGTACCTGCCTGACTCTGACCTGATCACGAACCTCTGCCTGTCCTCGACCTGCCCTTTGCCTGCCCCGTGTTAATAATAAATTATCTGAGAACTACTATCTGCCTCTCGTGTCTGGGTCATATCCTGAGTCGTGATAATGACAGACATGAATGTTTAAAACCTTGAAGGTTTCATTTCAGAGACAAATAATCATGTTTTTTTTGCTAACTGCAATATATTTGCCTCACTCTCAGAGAAATAAATACTACTGCTAGGCTTTACACAGTCAAATGTAACAAACAGCTACATTTGTAATAAAGAACTGTACAAATATTATGAAAAATCTGAGAACAGTAACATTTTACACACATGAAGGAACCCATAAGTAAACATTTCTGCTGAAAAAACACAAATGTGAAAAATTGGTGGATATAGCATTTTGGAAATGTTTGACAAAAGTACAAATACAAGACACTTAAGGTTTGACCAAAAAACAACACGTTTGGATTTTCATGTTTATGAATGGAACATTCCATAATAAAATGTGCTGCCAAAAGAACCATCCCTCTTCATCGTCAACCCACATCCCATCAGTTGAGAGAATGCCAGACCTACAGTTGACATGAATGTAGATTTGACTGTGGTTCTGCGATGAAAGCTGTTCATCCCTGGACTCTTGTGTGGTGCAAACGAGCTCCCTGCAGACATCACTACCATGCCTGATTAACTGGCCAGGTTAAGTGTCTTGCACTGGAGGGCATAACGACAGTATGTGCCACCAGGGAGAGACCAACCCTACAACACCCAGCAGGCCTTTGGAGTAGCGACTTGTCCATTCCTTGAAGTAGAGAACCAGCCCCGGTCACCACTTCAGTCCAAATTATGTCCTACCACGGTGGGGGGATAGCAGACTGTGAAGGTATGAGCCAATCACACAAGGAAATGGGCAGAATGTGTCACAACAGCCTAGCAGAGGGAAGCAGTGAGTCATCTGGATTCAAACGTACCCATCTCACATTCAAAATGAACGAGAGAAATAGAAAAGGGGGGTGGAAATAGTACAGCGCTCATTAAAGCAACTTAAAGAAAATCAATTTTGAAGGCCCAAGTTCAAAGACTTTGCAATCAGTGGTTGATGGTGAGTTTAAATGGGTTGACACTGGGGATTTCTCAGAGCTGAGCTCTGTGTAGATCCAGATTCTTCTGGGTGGGGATTATTTCTCTGAGGTACTTAACACAGCTCTGGTGACAGATTCCTCAGTTTCCTCTGGTTATGTTCGCTCTACAGTATCAAGAAGGTTAAGTTCAGCCTAATAAGAAACATCCAATTCATTTCCTGCATGGCATGATGCCTTTTACTTCATGTCCCTCCCTATCGAGATTTCTATTACACATACTGTACACTGCAGTTATAGAAAGGTCCCACCTCCTAGAAAATCTTGCACCACAAAAGACCACTAAGTGCACTACATTTAGACCTAAAAGGTTCCACTTTAGCATAACATTTTTTTCACCCTCTTTTGGAAATACACGGTGGAGGGAGGGCTGGTGTTATCTTGGCGACAGGGACAACACCATCTTCAACAGGGTAAAGGACACTTTCACCATGTGATGTTGTGCTTCTCCATCCGGGTGGGTCTAGAGTGTCTCTAAGCGCCACACCCGGTTCAGGGTTAGGTCAAGTTCTATTGGAGGGAGACCTTCAGAGCACTATTTTTATTTCCTTGAGCCCCCAGATCCCTCCCTGCTGCCTGCTGTTCTAATGACTCTCCATTTCCACAGAGAAGGGCTATGGTGATGCTCTTATATTGACTCTCCATTTCCACAGAGAGGGGCTATGGTGATGCTCTTAAAATTGACTCTCCATTTCCACAGAGAGGGGCTATGGTGATGCTGTTCTATTGACTCTCCATTTCCACAGAGAGGGGATATGGTGATGCTGTTCTATTGACTCTCCATTTCCACAGAGAGGAGCTATGGTGATGCTGTTCTATTGACTCTCCATTTCCACAGAGAGGGGCTATGGTGATGCTGTTCTATTGACTCTCCATTTCCACAGAGAGGGGCTATGGTGATGCTGTTCTATTGACTCTCCATTTCCACAGAGAGGGGCTATGGTGATGCTCTTAAAATTGACTCTCCATTTCCACCGAGAGGGGCTATGATGATGCTGTTCTATTGCAGCTCCATGGCTGGAGCCTGACACTTTCCTCCTAGCTGTGTGTAGCTGTGTGTCCACTCCTGTTTGGAAATGGTGGTGTCGTTCCGTTCGCCCACCTATACACACTGAAATGTATGTGTAGGTAGCTGACTGATAAATCCCTGGTGTGTGTTCAATATGTTCTCAGCAACACCCGGGTGATTAATATATTACGGACTGACGAGTCATTAGTTGAATGTCATCCGCTGAGTGTGTGCTGATGGGGCCTTGGCTTTTAACATAATCTCTCTACATGAAAGAAGACTTTAGTTAGACCCATGTTAACCACACTGTAATTTAATAACTTCCCGTATTTTGATAGAGAACTCCATAGAATAAATTACCTGCGAACCTCTTGCCCTCTCATAATTTAAAATATTCACATACTGAAAACTTAAGAGGACCACAGCAGGCCTATCTGTATGGATGGCTTGTAATTTTGAAATCACTTCAGCTCACTGGGCCACACATGCAATAAATACAATTTTAGTCTATAGTTCATTTTGAAATAGATTGGCCAATCTACAATCAGTCATCATAGTGGATCCTTCTAGTAAAGTCTATTTCCCCAAATCACAATGCAAAATCATATGCACTCAGTATACTAAACATTAGGAACACCTTCCCAATTTTGAGTTGCACCCCTTTTGCCTTCAGAACAGCCTCAATTTGTCGGGACATGGACTCTACAAGGTGTCAAAAGTGTTCCCCAGGGATGCTGGCCCATGTCGACTCCAATGCTTCCCACAGTTGTGTTAAGTTGGCTGGTGGACCATTTTTAATACACACAGGAAACTGTTGAGTGTGAAAAACCCAGCAGCGTTGCAGTTCTTGACACAAACCGGTGGTGCTGGCACCAACTATCATACCCTGGTCAAAGGCACTTAAATATTTTGTCTTGCCCATTCACCCTCTGAATGGCACACATACACAATCCATGTCTCAATTGTCTCAAGGCTTTAAAATCTTTCTTCAACCTGTCTCCTCCCCTACTTCTACACTGCTTGAAGTGGATTTAACAAGTGACATCAATAAGGGGTCGTAACTTTCACCTGGATTTACCTGGTCAGTCTGTCATAGAAAGGTGTCCTTAATGTTTTGTACACTCAGTGTATGTCTTACTCAGCAAGACAATGATGGTCTCTGTCTTTATGGGTCCAGAATATGTTAAAACGTACAAGTGATATTAGTAAATCCTTTGATTAACCAACCTATTAACACTCCAAGCCCATACCCACCATGAGCAATGGGCAGAGAGTGTCAAAACCTGTTCTTTCTGCAGCAGAAGTAGAGCCACAGCTTGTGATTGATCTTAGCACCCTTTGCATGCTAATTCCTCCAGACTTTGTCCTTCAGAACCGTGCAGTTACTAATGAATGCAGTACGACTATATGCCAATGGCTGGGGTAAGCGGTATAGCTGCAAATCACTGAACCATAGCACTGGATTTGCAAGCTCTAACACTCATTTTTATCCTCCATCTAAGATTTAAGCTAGGTGCTGTTCAACTCTCCCGTGAAAATCATGTTTTGTGATGTTACATTTATCCTCCCCAGAGGCTCTGCAACAGGATGCAGGAAATCAGAGGAATGTGTTCATGTATTCATGGCTTATACCATAGATGCTGCATAGCACCCAACTGTTTGCAGCCAACTTTCCCAAAACCACATCCCTCCTGACTGAAAGACAGAGGATCCATACTCAGGAGGAAATAACCTTCATCTCTAAACCGCTGACAATTTCCCCAATCTTTAGGGAGTTTAAAACAATGGCATAAACTGCAGTACATTCAGTACATTCAGTACATTCTGACATTGTCAGAGCGTACAAAAGAGATTCCTCACATTATTGTCAGTCCACTGTATACAAATGAAAGGAGAGGCAAATTAGTGGACTGGGTTGCAACAATGTAGTTCAAACCTATTCCTCTACTGTGAGTCTGTATCTTTAATGCATGTTCATAAATGGAGACAACTTGGCCCTGTTCCAAATTTAGATTCACACAGAAACAAGTCTTCTGACAGCAACACCATTTGCGTCATTCCCACCCTGGATGCAGCTTCATTAGTGGGCTGTGGAATCGGCTGATAAGACACCATGCTGAAAGTAAGACATTCACTTATTCCTATGTGTGATCTCAGAAAAGATACAGTCTGGAGGGAATGATATTAGTTAACATGTAAATACTGCATGTTGTGTGCACTATGAGTACCCAGAATAAATTAGCTAGCTACAGACTCCTTAGCTGGAGCCTGGAGACTTTTTCCTCATCTCAAGCACTTAACAAACTTTGAGAAGGAAAACAAACACAAGTTACATATCACGGATTAAACAATTAGTAGTAGGACTTGCAATTGGTTAAAGAAAATTGTGATAAATAAAAAAGTCTACCAGTTTCATTTAAGGACCAAAAATGTACAGCTGTGCCATACAGATGGCAAAATAGTTGGGATGAGATTTTCGACGTACCGATTTCATGGCACATGGTTTATTTACTGATACACATAATGACGCCGGATTCAAAACGTACAGTTTTTCAATTTAAATTATTATACAGATTTTGCTGTGAAGAGACAGAGTCATTAGATCATTTGTTTTGGTACTGTTGGTTTTGACATTTTGAACATTGAAATATTAAATACATGATAGAGAAGAAGCATAGAATCAAAGGAGAAAGTTAAAGGTTCTCTGTAGAAAGCCAGAAGGCTTTGGAATGTGTTTGATGGAGGGGAGGAGAGCGATGTGTTGATATAGGGAAGACAGATGGATATCTGTGGATTAGGTGAAGGGAGGGTTGAGGTCAGAAAATGAGGGGTGAGGTCAGTTTCCCTTAAGGGAGTAATCAGGGTTTGTCATCTTCTTGCTGTTGGGCATAAACTGTAAGAAATGGAGAGAGGGAGTGTCTTAAGTGGGATATACATATCTGGATGGGAAAACTTTGGGGTTGTCTGATTACAGCTGTACAGAACCTTTGGGAAGAATTAAACTTGGTTAAAGCTTCTCTAGTGTCCGTGGGTTATTTACTCTGAAAAATAAGAACCTAACAGTACTATCCTTATGAAGCTTGTTTTTGGTCACAGGTTCAGGGATGGCTGAGGAATGGCAACATTTACCTGGAGTTAACTCTGCAAATAGCACTGCTGGGTGATCTGAAAAGTCACTGTCAATTGATCAATAATATAATAATACTCTTGGCAAAAATGTTTATCTTTAATTTACAATCTGTAGAAACTATGACAATAGAAAGATTCAGAACATTTGTGAAACATCACAGCACAATTGAAAAATACATGGCAAATATAAATAAAAACTGGATGGTCTTCAGAAATAGATGGGAGGGGTTGAGGGTAGCTGGAGGATGAGGCTAAACACAAAAAAAAAGATAACTATTGTAAAATATACTGCGTCCGTAAAATGTACATAGAGTGCATTCGGAAAGTACTCAGACCCCTTGACTTTTACCACATTTTATTACGTTACAGCCTTATTCTAAATTGGATTAAATATTTTTTTTCCCCTCATCAATCTACACACAATACCCCGAAAACAGGTATTTAGAATTTCTTGCAAATGTATTTTAAAAAAATAACAGAAATACCTTATTTGGTATTCAAACCCTTTGCTATGAGACTCAAAATTGAGCTCAGGTGCATCCTGTTTCCATTGATCATCCTTCTACAAATTGATTGGAGTCCACCTGTGGTAAGTTCAATTGATTGGACATGATTTGGAAAGGCACACACCTGTCTATATAAGGTCCCACAGTTGACAATGCATGTCAGAGCAAAAACCAAGCCATGAGGTCGAAGGAATTGTGCATAGAGCTCCGAGACAGGATTGTGTCGAGGCACAGATCTGGGGAAGGGAATCAAAAATGTCTGCCGCATTGAAGGTCCCCAAGAACACAATGACCTCCATCAATCATAAATTTGCTTCCCAGACAAACTTAGCAATCGGGGGAGAAGGGCCTTGGTCAGGAAGGTGACCAAGAACCGATGGTCACTCTGACAGAGCTCCAAAGTTCCTCTGTGGAGATAGGAGAACCTTCCAGAAGGACAATCATCTCAGCAGCACTCAGGCCTTTACGGTAGAGTGGCCAGACGGGAGCTACTCCTCAGTAAAAGGCACATGACAGCCCGCTTGGAGTTTGCCTAAAGGCACCTAAAGGACTCTAAGACCATGAGAGACAAGATTCTCTGGTCTGATGAAACCAAGATGGAACTCTTTGGCCTGAATGCCAAGCATCACGTCCGGAGGAAACCTGGCACCATCCCTATGGTGAAGCATGGTGGTGGCAACATCATGCTGTGGAGATGTTTTTCGATGGCAGGGATTGGGAGACAAGTCAGGATCGAGGGAAAGATGACCAGAGCAAAGTAAAAAGAGATCCTTGATGAAAACCTGTTCCAGAGCGCTCAAGACCTAAAACTGGGGCAAAAGTTCACCTTCCAACAGGACAACTACCCTAAGCACACAGTCACAGCAATGCAGGAGTGGCTTTGGAACAAGTCTCTGAATGTCCTTGGGTGGCCCAGCCAGAGCCCGGACTTGAACCTGATCGAACATATCTGAAGAGACCTGAAAATAGCTGTGCAGGGATGCTCGCCATCCAAATCAAATCAAAATCAAATCAAATCAAACTTGTCTCATCGCACACCAGCGACTCCTGTGGCGGGCCTGGAGCAGTGCACGCTAACCAAGGTCTCCAGGTGCACGGTGTTTCCTCCGACACATTGGTGCGGCTGGCTTCCGGGTTGGATGTGTGCTGTGTTAAGAAGCAGTGCGGCTTGGTTGGGTTGTGTTTTGGAGGACGCATGGCTTTCGACCTTCGTCTCTCCCGAGCCCATATGGGAGTTGTAGCGATGAGACAAGATAGTAATAACTAACAATTGGATACTACGGAATTGGGGAGAAAAGGGAAATTTAAAAAAAATAATAATAATAACTTGCACCAAATGATCTTCTGAACATTTACTGTCTCTGAAAAATTGCCAGTGCCATCACTGATGGATATATATTTTTTTACTATTGTTTGTATTTCAAAATCTCTCTGGGGGGGGATCTTGTATGAATCACATTACTCAAAGATACATTTAGCTGTCGCTTATCTGATTGACATTATGTAAAATGATCCGAGCTTCATTAGTTAAACACTCTGAAAGAGGCACATATGCAGCTCTGTTAAATTAGTTCCAATTTTGGTCATATTAGTGCTGTCCCCTTCAATGTAGTCTGTATGTAACAGCTGTCCAGAGAAGACACGAAGACTGGACTCTGCAACAGATGTGTTCTTACCTCGTAACTCTCCTGCGTTGTGTTTTTAAAGAAAGGCCAGTCCAGCCAGCGGTCCCAGGTGATTGGTGTTTATTCTGACGATAGACACAAGGATGCACATTAAATGTGTAGGACAACAATATGTTGATGGCTGTAGACTCATGATTCATCTGTTAGCAAGAAAATAGCTGTGAATTAGCAGAGAGCTAATGTGAACATTACAATTAAAGCATGCTAGCTAACTCGTACGGACAGGAATCAGACATACAAAAGCACATCACAGGAAGCTCCCAATATCTAACAGGTACCGTACATGCACACACATCAGGACATGTACATAGTGAACTCGTATAGATTGCAAATATGAATATAGAATACAGTACTTGAGAACGTGACCTACCACTTGCATGTCAATGTCAATATCAGACTGGGAAGAATTTACGTCTGCGATCTCCCACTATCTGCTAGCATGACCAATGAATGGCATAACAGCTTATTGATGTGTAAATTCAACAAACCAATAGGAAAACATAAACATCAAATGGATATTTCTGCAGTGTCAATTGGAAACATAACCAACCCTGTTACATTTACAACACAATAACTATACAACACAATATCTAAACTGTCATTGCATATGCGATGGAACAGCGGAACATTACACAGATACAAAAGTCTGCGTAACATGGCACATATTCCCAGTAAAGTCATTGACATTCTGAGACACAGTTTAAACACGGTCAAGTACACCGAGGATGGATGTGCTGATGATTCCTCTCATGAGCAGATAGCTGAAACATAGGCCAATGTTGATTTCCTGACCAAAACAAGGGCACCTTCCATGTCAGTCACTGGTGGAGGGAAACACAGAAACACAGCTTCAGCAGGATTTTACCCTCTGACTGGTGTCCATCTCTCAAATGTAATGGCTTAGAAAATGTAGACGTCTTTAAAAGGCAATGGGTGTTGCAGTCATATGGGTTCACTTAACAAACCTCACCCTGATGACTTTTCCAGCTCAATCTACCCCATCTGACTGCGGTAGTCACTAACTCACTAACCTTCTTGATAGTATCTAACCTTTCCCTGTCACTTGCATGGTTACATGACTCAGAGTAGAAATATTTAATCAATTAAATGGATTTATGTATGGTCATAATACAGGCACCAATAAAAATACAAAGTATATAGATAGACCCTATCTATATATCTAAAACATGTTCTCATTAGTTTGTCTGCAAGATTTACCTCCATTAGCCAGCTTATGCTGTAGCTTATAGCCTTTCTAATCTTCTTAACGAGTAACGAGTAAGCTCAAAACGGACCTAGTTATTCAAGGACACCCCACATCTCTGGCTGATGATGGTGTCTTTCAAATCAAGCTCCTCTAGATTTAGAAAATTAAAAGAAAAATTAAATATTATCTACAGTATATTACAAAGTCCACACATTCACAGAAAAACTGTTCTGTACTGAAACACACCTTAAAGGCTTAGTGCAATCAAAAATGTGATTTATCTGTGTTTTATATTTCCACACTATGAGGTTAATACTGTGACATTTTGAAAATGATAAAACCATTTTGGTGTAAGAGCTGTTGAAATAGACCAATAAGAAAGAGAGTTCCTAACCTCTCTGCCAATAATAGCTAGTTTTTCCATTCAGACCACTCCCAGACAGTCCATTCTTGCTTGAGCAATTGCTATTTGCTAAGAAGCCATTTTTGTTTCTTTTTGACCATTTTAATTGTAAACATTCACATTAAGGTAGTTAATTGTTACCCAAAAATAATTTGGTCTTGACATAAAAACGGCTGCATTGGACCTTTAAGAAATGAAAGTTGAATACATTAGTCTGTCACATTCATCTCAATTGTTTCAAAGGGACAAAATAAATTTTGCTGAGATGAACATTGGCATCAGTTAATCTGCTGTATCCTTACTGGGTTTCTCGGCCCTAAGATTTTGCATTTCAACATATTCCCATCTGATATTCTTCACAAGGATCTGATAGGACAACACAAATCAAATAGACTGAAGATTGAGTCTGGTCATTGGCTTCTTTTTGAATTTTGAATATTGAGAGAGATTTTGTTTTAAGTGAATTGCTCTTGAACTTCACTGAGACATTGTATCAATACAATATTTCATACCTAATTTGTGCGATTGGCAATCCCCTATGAGATACATAAACTTGACTGCTGTTTAAATGTGTTGACATAATAAGTTCCAGACATTTGAATACTGTTAACTGGATGGAAGAACTTCCCAGCGTGAGCTTGTGGAAAAACAGGCAACCTTGCATGACCTTGTGGAATCTCATGGTCACCTTATATGCTACGTTTAAGTTGCCCCCCCCCCCCCCCCCCTCTCCTAAGTCTAACAGCCCTAGGAATTTAGGACACAGTCTGGGATGAAAGTGGTCAATAATTTCAATTGATAAATATACTGTGTAACCGGTGTGATAGATAGATCAAATCAAATGAATGAAACCACCACCAATCAATGTTTTTCATCCAGTCAACACACATTGAACATGATGAATCTTAACATCTACATGTAGTCTTTCATGATTACTCAGATGTTCTACTCATATGCCTCTGAGCAAAGGTGGGAGGTAGACACAACTTGGCGTGCATGTCAGACATTAGGAAAATACATGTAAAGGACCAAAGCAACAGGAAAATGAGACTCAGAGCCTGTTTGGAGCTTTTAGTCAAATTTCAAATGACCTTAATCGCTGTGAGTACATTCACAGTCAGGTCACACTGCCCCTACAACAATAATAATATCAGCCTCTATTCCCTCTTCTCACTGAATTGCCTGCTTAGGTAGTTTATTAGCTGTCATGCTGACACACTTACAGCTCAATGTAGTCATCACCTGATTATTTGATAAACTCCCATATGAACATTAGGATTCACCGTGAACCTCACTAGCCAGCCAAGTGAATGCAATTGTCAAAAACTCCAAGTAAATCTAATTTGATTCGAAGGATGAAGAGTTCAAAATGAAGACGTACTCCCAGTTACATGTGATGTGATCTCAAAATAAATGAGTCATTTGCATGCTGATGTGATGTGACTGCACTTCAGGATGAGGGGACTGTGTTGGATGGACTGACATACAATGTCCCCCCTGCAGGAACTGTATGCCTTGAACCTATTCAGGGAACCTAAGCATACATTTGTGATAATTATGAGGAGCTATGGAGAAAATGTGAAAACCGTGATAATGGTTTTGCATTTTAAGAGGTAGATTAAGGTGTATGCATAGAATCACTGGTGAAGAAACTTGGGGGGGGGGGGGGGTAATAAATATATACTGCCATGCCTCAACATTATGCAGTCAATCAAGCAAATTAAAGGTGCATTGTGCAGAAATTACTCCACCATTTCCTGGTTGCTAAAATTCTAATAGTTTGCCTAATTTCAGGTTGTGACAAAACAAGTAATTATACTGTGGAGAATCATTGTGCCATCTAAACCGCTGTGAAATAACTTTTCCATAACCAAAAACATAGCGTTTTCAACTGATGCAAAAACAAAACTTAATAACGGAAGCATAGACACATAGAACAGATCTACCGCTTCTTAGAATTGCTTTCAATGAGAATGACAGATCTATAACTTACATGTCTATGTGAATTTGGTCGGGCCACCCAAAAAGTTACATATTGCAGCTTTAATCATGAATTGGATGACAACAATACATTTTGTAATTATGGCTGGAAATAGGAAATATGTGCATACTTTGCATACTAATGAAATACTTGATGTACAAATGGATTCCTGAATCTACTTAATGTTGACTTCATACAGTTCAGTAACTCTTTAGCACGTGATAATTAGACCATTAAGAATTATGCTTAATTCTTAGTTACCTCTCGATGCCAGATATGACAATTCTGTAACTGTTAGGCTACTATTAATTTGGAGTGTTTTTGATTACTCAGCCAAACTAAAGCAAGTGGCTCACAGTGATAGCTGAAATTCTTTCATGGTTAGTATCCTTGTAATCAAGAGTTACAGAGCCATCTATATTTGGGAGACCGATGAGAGACCAGATGCTTCTGGAAGTGGTTTTGGAGTGCCAGTGGGAGGCTCTCTTTCCTCTGGTCTAAACAAATACTGTATATACCAATGTCCCAGAGCAGTGATTGGGGTCATTGCCCTGTGTAGGGTGCTGTCTTTCAGATGGGACATTAACTGGGTGTCCTGACTCTGTGGTCACTAATGATCTCATGGCACTTATCATAAGAGTATGGGTGTTAATCCCAGTGTCCTGGCAAAATTCCCAATCTGCCCTCATACCATCATGGCCACCTAATCATCCCCAGCTTCCAATTGGCTTATTCGTGCCACCTCCTCTCCCCTGTAACTATTCGCCAGGCCGTTGCTGTAAATGAGAATGTGTTCTCAGTCAACTTACCTGGGATATAAAGGGAAAATAAACACAAAATAAATATGTATTAATAACCTTTTTACACTAACACGATTCCTCTGAAATTTGACTGTGAAATATTTTTGCTCAGTTAATTTGAAAATGTGCTTATTTGTAATGCAAGCATCTCTGAAAGGCACAGCCTAATTTGTTATCCACTAAATTGAATGAGTAACATGATAAACAGTATTTAAACAAATTGGGATCTACTGTACATATATTTAGAAAGCCATTCACCATCAGAGAACTGAATGCAAAATATACTTTTCTGTGTGATACAGAAAAAGGTCACATCAGAAGGAAATATGAAATTCACAGTGGAATAGAGCTGTTTCTAAATCATTCATGGTGGAATAAAGCTGTTTCTTGATCCTTCACAGTGGAATAGAGCTGTTTCTTGATCATTCACAGTGGAATAGTGCTGTTTCTAGATCATTCATGGTGGAATAAAGCTGTTTCTTGATCATTCACAGTGGAATAGAGTTGTTTCTTGATCATTCACAGTGGAATAGAGCTGTTTCTTGATCATTCACTGTGGAATAGAGTTGTTTCTTGATCATTCACAGTGGAATAGAGCTGTTTCTTGATCATTCACTGTGGAATAGAGCTGTTTCTTGATCATTCACAGTGGAATAGAGCTGTTTCTTGATCATTCACAGTGGAATAGAGTTGTTTCTTGATCATCCGTGGTGGAATAGAGTTGTTTCTTGATCATCCGTGGTGGAATAGAGTTGTTTCTTGATCATTCGTGGTGGAATAAAGCTGTTTCTTGATCATCCGTGGTGGAATAGAGTTGTTTCTTGATCATCCACGTGGAATAGAGCTGTTTCTTGATCATCTCTACAATATAAGTCATATACCATTTCACAGTGGAATAGAGCTGTTTCTTGATCATTCACAGTGGAATAAAGCTGTTTCTTGAACATACACAGGGGAATATAGCTGTTTCTAGATCATTCACAGTGGAATAGAGCTGTTTCTAGATCATTCAAGGTGGAATAAAGCTGTTTCTTGATCATTCACAGTGGAATAGAGCTGCTTCTAGATCATTCAAGGTGGAATAAAGCTGTTTCTTGATCATTCACAGTGGAATAGAGCTATTTCTTGATCATTCATGGTGGAATAAAGCTGTTTCTTGATCATTCACAGTGGAATAGAGCTATTTCTTGATCATTCATGGTGGAATAAAGCTGTTTCTTGATCATTCACAGTGGAATAGAGCTGTTTCTTGATCATTCACTGCGGAATAGAGTTGTTTCTTGATCATCCGTGGTGGAATAGAGCTGTTTCTTGATCATCCGTGGTGGAATAGAGCTGTTTCTTGATCATTCACTGCGGAATAGAGTTGTTTCTTGATCATCCGTGGTGGAATAGAGTTGTTTCTTGATCATCCGTGGTGGAATAGAGTTGTTTCTTGATCATCCGTGGTGGAATAGAGCTATTTCTTGATCATTCACAGTGGAATAGAGCTGTTTCTTGATCATTCACTGCGGAATAGAGTTGTTTCTTGATCATCCGTGGTGGAATAGAGTTGTTTCTTGATCATCCGTGGTGGAATAAAGCTGTTTCTTGATCATTCACAGTGGAATAGAGCTGTTTCTTGATCATTCACTGCGGAATAGAGTTGTTTCTTGATCATCCGTGGTGGAATAGAGTTGTTTCTTGATCATCCGTGGTGGAATAAAGCTGTTTCTTGATCATTCACAGTGGAATAGAGCTGTTTCTTGATCATTCACTGCGGAATAGAGTTGTTTCTTGATCATCCGTGGTGGAATAGAGTTGTTTCTTGATCATCCGTGGTGGAATAGAGTTGTTTCTTGATCATCCGTGGTGGAATAGAGCTGTTTCTTGATCATTCGTGGTGGAATAGAGTTGTTTCTTGATCATCCGTGGTGGAATAGAGTTGTTTCTTGATCATCCGTGGTGGAATAGAGTTGTTTCTTGATCATTCGTGGTGGAATAAAGCTGTTTCTTGATCATCCGTGGTGGAATAGAGTTGTTTCTTGATCATCCACGTGGAATAGAGCTGTTTCTTGATCATCTCTACAATATAAGTCATATACCATTTTCCACAGGGTATGCTATCCATCATTAAACGTTCAATGTGTCTGCAAAGTTGGTTTGAAGTGCTGAATCCAGCCCAAAGCTAAAAGTCTAGGCGCTCCATGCCAGCCTGGCCTTGTCACTGAACAATGTCTCAAAAAAATACAATTTAAATGTCGAACACTAAAGCTGGAGATCAGGCTGACTTGAGACTGGAAGCTATTGTTATCCTAATGTCAAGAGAAGCTATTTCTGAGAGCCCATTACAAACCAGGTCAGTATGACCAAGCTACATTTTCATTTAAGACAGAAAGTGCTGTGCTGTGTCTGTATCTGTGCTCAGGCAAAAAAATGATGGCGCTTTGGGCTCATCAGCCATATGGTGAGGGCACTGATTAGGGCTTAGCCTTGCTGAGAAGAACACCATCCCCTAAGTAGAATAAATATGGAGGTGCATCTGTTTGGTTTGATCCACATCTTTCCAATGTCCTTATCTGATTCAAGGGGACAATTAATTCAAGCGTCCACTTAACAGGTACCCTCCTCTAAGAGGCATCAGCTTAGTCACAACTGGCAACATTATTGTGATAATTGATTCAAAACAAAGCATCCAGTCAGAAATGAGTCATGTTAAATTCCAATGCTACCACACTGCCAATCATGTAATACAATGGCTGGTTTTAACTAAATACATACCAAAAGATTTCTGCAGAAAATATCTGCATTTTCTCTGAGGTGAAGGGTTTCCTTTTAGCTTATACTGTACCAACAAACATCTGTAATATTTGATAAGTTACTTTAATAGAAGGTAGTATTTTGTATTGATGTATTATTTGTAGTTTGTGCTTCTATGCATGCTCAAATACCCCAACAATCTCCCCTGATGCACATCCCCAATATATTGTTAAAACCACTTCACTTCCTTTAAAATGGGTAATCTACAGTTTATCAGAAGTTTATCCTAGTAACAATTCCCTGTTTTAGGTCAGTTAGGATCACCACTTTATTTTAAAAATGTGAAATGTCAGAATAATATTAGAGAGAATGATTTATTTCAGCTTTTATTTTTTTCATCACATTCCCAGTGGGTCAGCAGTTTAGACACTCAATTAGTATTTGGTAGCGTTGCCTTTAAATTATTTAACTTGGGTCAAATATTTCAGGTAGCATTCCATAAGCTTCCCACAATAAGTTGGGTGAATTTTGGCCCATTTCTCCTGACAGAGCTGGTGTAACTGAGTCAGGTTTGTAGGCCTTCTTGCTCGCACACGCTTTTTCAGTTCTGCCCACAAATTTTCTATAGGATTGAATGCCTGTGCAGATTTGGTTTGATGTTATGCTGTAAACCTGCAAACACCAAGTTTTAACGATTCTTCCACTGCCACTACTACAGCATCAGCACAACAATCATCAACAATCATCAACACAGAAGGTCATAATCTGTGCTTTTGTAATCAAACAAACAAAAGTTAATGGTACATATTTAAAACAGTCCATTTAAGAGTCTGCAGCATCACAAATCATATTGCATGATTTATATATCTACAGATTCTGTTCCTTAAAATACAACATAATAGAGCAATTAATATAGAAATTATAGCTTTTAAAGATAATTATCTTGAATCATTGGTAGACCACCCAACAATTAGCTATAAGGGTCCGTTCTTAACACACTGATCTTGTGAGTTTACATAAATTATGTGCTATACCGACCCTTATAACGAATAATTTGTGTAAGCTCACGAGATCAGTGTGGTATACTGTACGAGGCTACCCAAAAATTGTTTCTGACCAAAATCAAAGAAAAATTATTATTTTTTATCAAATCTATTTTTATAAATCCATCAAGCCAAAACGGCATTCATTCTCTTCAGACCTTTTATAGAGCAGGCGTCACAGCATAATGTGCAGCTTGTCACAGATGTGGGCACTCCTTTTCACAGCTGGATTTCTGTGAATAATTTTATATTTTGCCTATGTAGATTTCAAAGGGCTATAGGGGATACATATTTTTCAAGTCTTTATTTCAGGAAGACACCTCAAACCTGAGATATTGAATTAGAAATGTTGGATGGATAGGCAGCAGTCCTCTCCTCACACTGATTTCTACGTAAATGGCATCTTTGACGACCATAAAATGCACAACAGATCTCACTGTCTCATCGGTAGAAGACTCTCCCCCTTAAAACTATTGGGCTGACAGCCAACTGCCAAGTGTCTTCCTCCTTCAGTTGTCTGATCTGAGGATAACTGTCATGTCAAAGTTCAAAGATCTGCAGAACTGTCAACATGCTTTACAGACACTTACAGACTGGAGGCCTCAGAGCTTCATGATGTGATTACCCCGTGCATTACAATCACATATAGCTTTAGCAGAAATAAAGGTTGAACACAACAAAAACATATTTCAGTTAAAGGCGCATAATAGTTTATTTATTAGACCATCATTAGAGATTTGATATGTTTTCATTGCTTGTCAACCTATATTACTAAATATGTCAAGTATTACTAAATATGTCAAGTCGGTACTGTATACAGCAATGCCATAGGGGATTACATGTAATAATAATACGACATTTAAAAAATCTACTCCAGATACAAACGTGTACATACGAACAGGCGAACACCAACAATGACTACATCTCATTTGCCCAGACCCGTATGCTCACACCCCCATCCCTAGTGTCTGCATTATTGTTTGCCACTTGGCTGTAAATTGTACAAATAAATTATTCTTGGTCGCCCATATGCTATTTCAATATTTTAATAATAAATAATGAGATATTTACATTGTGTTAATGATGGTAAATTGATTGATTTCCATGTTGTTACATATGTATACATGTATAAAAGAGAACAAAACAATGTTATCAGCATGCCAGTCTGTCCCAAAAATGAATGACGGGGCTCTACAGCTACATGTCTATCCCAGTCACTTAATCGACTTCCCCACCCCTACCATGGATCAAAGGGGTATCCATGTGCTATTACTGCGCTAATGCCACGTGCTCAGTCCTGTTAGAGGATTTCTCTGCCATTAGCTCCTTTTTATCCTGTAGGAAAGTATTGTTTTCTTATCATAAAGAAGCTTACTGCAGCCTGGCATCCAATCATCCAGCAAAATAAACACAGAGCAGCTGCTGTAAAAAATAAAAAGAGGACATTAACTGAATAAGCCAAACATTTCTGTTTGGGAAGATTCATCTTCTCGGGGACATATAGATTATCACAGTGACTCTCTAAAACAGCACACAGTATTGTGAACCATTGATTCATTATGTGTATGGTAATACGTCAGCTATGGGCTAATGCAATCCAATGAAGTCATGCAGGGAGGAAATGTACAAGGAGGGGTCACATTTACAATAAAAGGAAATATTGAATTGCCCTGGGGAAACAGAACGTTTACAGAATAACTGCTGTTACTGATTGTGAATTGTTGGTAAGTTGTTTAGTTCATGAACAGTTTGTTGACAGTTTATGAACCCTTTTGTTCATCCAAATAGAATGCAAATACTGCATCTATTATCTGTTTTTAAATAAATATGAACATGGATTTTTGAATGTAATTTTATCTGCATAAAATAACTAAATGAACCTGTCGTTAATCATACATAGTGGGTTTGATTGTGGTGGAGTGTGGGGAAGTGGAGAGAAGGTATTTATTCATCTTGGCAGATCAGTTGTTGCTAATCCTAGTCACCATGTGTGCGTCACAAATGGCACCCTACTCCCTGTATAGTCCACTAATTTTGACCAGAGCCCTAGTCAAAAGTAGTGCACTATATAGAAATAGGGTGCCATTTGGGAGATATCCCTTAATTAGGTCCCTATTCCCAGCCAGGGGTAGAAATACGGTTTATAGAGATCTCCTGATGACTGGACTAGTGAGTGAATAAACAGCCCATCAACATTGACTCAGTGCATGTATCATCCACCCTGCATCTCTACTGAGAATGTTAGTCATTTATTGGACAATAAAGTAATAATCTCAAAGAAAACCATAAATTCTGAGAAAGGGCATGATATGTGTCTATAAATCATAGGCCAGCTAAATATCTAATTCGCTAATTCATTTTTGAAGCATATCTTCAATTGGTTCTGAATATCATAAAGACTGCTCTGGTTTTGGTATTCCTACAATGGAAAGTATTCATATAGCACTTTTCCAGGTTTCTAAACACAAAGCTGGCATGCTCTGGGACGTGCTTGCATCACTCTTATCAATATGCTGGCTGACCTTCTACTTGTCAGAATTCAGCCACACATTTCCTCCTGACAGGTATGACTGGTAGTTTGCCATGTCTCAATGCATTTTGAGAGACAGGTTTGCTGTGGGCAGACAGGGCCTGTTATGTCACTGTTTTCTATTCCAACATGTATTCGTTCTGAGTTGGTGGTTGGTGCTTTTGTTTTTGTCAATTCACATCTCATGCAAGTCAATGTCAGCCACAAATGATGTGCTCGAGCACCCTGTATAAGGAGAGGATAGTCTTTTGAAACCACTCCCGCATTCCCTATGGACTGATACATCAAATACAAGAACGTCACTCACTGAGTACATATTTACAGGTTCGAAATTCACCCAAGATCTCGCATTTCTTTCAAGTTTGACTTCTTTGTTTCTGACACTCATATGGTAGGTATCTAAAGAAAAACTGTATATTCATCTTTGGAATCTTAGTCGTGCAACAAGAGTGTATGAATGATCTTAAGCTTTAATTGGAAACATGACCCTTCCCCTTGGAACTGAGAGCATGTGTTCTAATGCTAAGTGTCTACACTCCAGTAGTGTTCCTTTGAGCTATTTATCAATTCCCTTACATCATACATTCTCTCTGTGATTGTCAAATCCCCTAATTACCTATTGGCATCGTTCTTCAATGGGGTACCACAGAGGACAGCATGTCTAAAGCAGCAATGCGGCAGCTCTGACTAGACTCATAATATACATAAGTATACTTTTTGCTCTACAGAGAGCATTTTAGAACTATCTTCAGAATTATTCAGTAAGATGCAAGGTCAGTCTGACAACCTTTCTTTCAAACTCCAATATGCGGTTTCATTTCTGATTCAAAATGAAGGAATAATCCCGAAGAACATGGCGGAACTATGAAAGAGAACTTTGTAGTTTATTAGCTTATCTCCTGATACATTCCCTTCATCTAGCAGTGTGCTGAGCTGCTTTAGATGAGGAAGAACAACTAGCTGGCACATTTTAGACAATTGGTTAACAAAAGTATGGCAAGTGGCATAGATTATTCAGGTCGTTTATATCCTGCTGAGGAAGTCTACAGGCATTTTGGACCGGCTACTGTTTTAACATCAGATAGCCATCCAGTCCAAACAGAGGAAATTAAGTGATTGTGCTATCACAGACAGTTGCTGCTGGGCTGGTTGCACAAGAATAGTTCATGTTTTTTCTAGTTTGACTGCAGGGAAGGGTCAGCCGAGATGTCTGCTACAAGGTCTGCTACAGAGCTTGCTACAACACTACTTGGCGCCCAAGGCAATACTGTGGTATGAAATTGTATTGGAGCAAGCGATCCATGCTGCACTTACAGGGCCGAAGGAGTCCTGGCCGACCAAACAAATTAGACAGCCCAAGTCATGCAGAGTAAGTGTAAAAACTCGCCTTATTGAGTGAGTGTTCGCAAATGATGATACCCATAACAGCAATCACAGTTACAATGTAGCTTTGACCTCTGCTCTCCGTAGCACTAAGGCCCATAGTAACTACTATGCCGAACCCCCTTAGTGCAGGGTTCGGTAACAGGCAGCCCGCGGGGCCAATACCGACCCGTGATTTATATTTTTTTTGGCCCCCCTTCGTTTTTGGGGATTTTAGTTTTTGGTTAAAAAAAAGAGACTAAAATCACCAGGAATTCAAGGAAAAATGTGTTTCATTTACAAAATCTGTTCAAGTGTTCCTATGAATAAAAAAGGAGACATACAGTGTATGTGAACATGTCTCAATGTAATCAAGGTATAAAATGATAGTTATTTTCAAATATAATCTCTTTTTGGGCTTAGTTGTGGTCAATTTGCAGTGTACAAATTATTCTAACTACCCCGACTATCCGCTCCGGCCAAAAGAAACGGGCCGTGGCTAGTTGCCTTCCCCTGCCTTAGTGAATGAGCATCAAAGAGCTTAGAAAAGTGCTAGTCTGGGAGATCAGCCTAATCAATATCATCTGATGCAGCTACTGAAAGTATATCCAGATCAATGACACCTTCCTTGATTCAAGGAGCGGCTATGGTCTAAGAGCTTGACTGGTTGGCTTGGCTGACTACTACAGTACAGCAAACACTAGTTCTTGTGTGGATAATAATATCATATCTCTTCATTTTAATGCCCCTATAAAGACAGTGACATCTATGTCCTGTAGCAGTAGTCTAAAACTGTGTCAAAGGTGGAACAGCCACACTGTATGGGAGAGGTTCTTTGGGGAGACAGGTGCCACCTGTAATCTTGTTATCTGTGCGCCATAGAGTCAACAGAGAGGCTGGGAGGCTGGTATATGGCTTGGGTATAAAAACTCTCTTTAGCAGTAGCAGTTAAGGTATGAGATGCTCCAAAGAAAATGACATTGTTAATATGTCCATCTTCCATCTGAATCAGGATACTATCGAACCAAGCTCAACTTGCCCTTACCTGTCATTGGAAATCCATCTGCTTCTGACTTGAGTCCTCATCTTCACCTTCCAGTAATCAACTGATCACATCCATCATCAAGCTATAGAGGCTGTTTCTGCTCCATAAACACCTTGGTTTTCTGCCTCCTCTGCTCCTCTGTTACCATGCGCTCCCTCCCTGCTGACTGTTGTGACCTTTGCCCCCACCCCCATTGTTCTCTGCTGCCCTTGAGCTCCTTCCTACATCTGATGCTCTGCATGCCGCATGTACCAGGTCAACGCTTCAGCTCCCCAGCTCCAGGACCCAGCCTGGTTTATCTGCTCAGCATCTGTCCCAGGATGAGATGCACGCTCCAGGCCTATGCTCATCATCCAGTACCAACAGAAAATTCCCATTACGCTGATTTCAAGCTCAACTTTGGGGGCGGCAAAAGGAAAGCCGTTATGTACAATAATGTATCAACCGACCGATCATTCAAAAAGATGTTTGCTTAGATAGAATACCACATTTTACATGAGCAAGTCAACCAGCAGTATTATCTAGTTTGAAATAAACACCTATCATGCTGAGTGTCTGTGATGTATGTGTAGGCTAAGTTGTTTGTTGAAATGGGAGTATAATTACATCTTGCATTTTTTTGGTTTCAATGTTAACTCATCTTTAATATAACAGTATGCAAATGTGTGTTAACACTTTTCAAACACAAATTGCTGGCAACGGGTACATTTTTCATGAATTGTGTACTGATTCTACTGTGGCTACTCCAATAGTAAATGAAAGTGGCAATATTGTTTCCTGTGAAGTTATCTTACACATTACAAAACAGACATTGTTTATACAGCTGTTTGACATCCAGACCTCATAGAGTGCAGCTCTACAGTGAGTAGGCTCTGCATAATAATTTTCAAATCCAGATTTTCATTCATTCTCCCCATACAGATATGGTACTTTTGGCATGTCTCTTCCCTCTCATTTCTGCAGTGGCTGATAATACCCATATCAGCCCTGATTTCATAATGCTAACACATGACAGCAGCAACCAGAGCAGCTGCTGTAACACAATGCAACAGACTGGCAAGACAGAGAGGCTACATTAATCTCACCCTGCTGCCTATACTGCCAAACTAGAAAGCAGCAGAAACCTTCCCACCTATCTGCTTGTGGATCTGTTTAACTATTAGCTATTGGAATTTGAAATTATTCTCACATATTTCTTGATATTGTGTGTATTCATGCATCCATATTGAAATCCATGTAGTCAGTGTATGATAATAAGGATCTCATGATGGCTGATTTCATTAGGCAAAGGCATGGCACCAGAACCCTGGGTATCTACTGTAACACGGTCCAATGCGCTGACAAGCTAGAGAAGCGGTGATAACCTATCTCACCCCAACCGCTGCATAGATAGTCCAAATCTAAATACACAACAACCCACTGGGCACACACTGGTTGACTGAACATTATTTCCACATAATTTCACTGAAATTACATTGAACCAACGTGGAATAGATGTTGAATTGACGCCTGTGCTCAGTGGGAAGGCCTGTTGAACTTGTTAATTAATTCAAATTACTAAGCCAATAGGGCTCAAGCGTATTAACCCTCCTAAGAATAAACCTCATTAACCTCTGTGTTCAGATATATTTACAAGCCACTTAAAGCAGGCCCTTATTATGTACAGACATGGAGCAAGTATTTAAAATACATAACCTGGTTCTGTAGCATCAAATGTCATTGGTTCTTACTGAAACAAATGTTTCAACAGCTCATTCAAATATTCAACATGCACACCCAAAGCAATACGTCTCCTAAATTCTATATGCTTGGGGCTATTGACTCCTATTGTTGTAGTCTTCATTCCTGTAAAGGACCCAGCACTTTTCTCCACCCATGACTACGTTGTTTTATCTGTGTGTTGAATGTGTGTCTCTTATCTTCCCCTATGAAGGCATCCGTCCGACAGGGAGTGGCCATTACAACACATAAACCATGTGACAGATCCTCTCCATCTCTACGCTTCATTGCACTGGGCAGGCTGGGCAGCTGTGGAGAGGTGGTGCCCCTGATGTGCCAGAACATGGAGTCCCATTCCTGATTGAGATGGAGGAGTGGATACCGCAGCTGCACCTGGTAAACGGTACTAACCAGTGGTGGAGTGGGACTGCAAGCTGCTATGTAAAATGCATGCGGCATACTGTACTACTGATGTAGCAACTCTGCAAATTGATGTCCACAGTTTCCCCTTGGTATGTCTTATGAGCGTAGTCCGAATAAAAGGGTAGTGATATGAAGGGATGTATGCTTCATTTAACGGTAAATGTTTAGATATTTTGCCTCCATCTCTCTTTAATGAATTTACAACCTTCACTACTACCCTGTTTACATCTGACAGAGCACCTTACATTCCCTGAGTGAAAAAAAGTATATATATATAATCCTATAAAAGCCACATGCTGACCTCTTTGAGTCCTCTATTGAGTCTGAAGGGTTGGCAAGGACACAAATACCTCCATCTCTGGCTACTGTCCACAGAGACATAGCCTATTATTCCAGAAACTAACAATATAAATATTGAATGCCTGAAAAAGAGAGAGGAGAAAATAACCATAGAAAAATGGCTACCAGTTATCACCTCTTTTGACCATAAGACCACATTCAAACTGAGGTCCATCAGAGTGGTTGGGCAGTGAATAATACCTTTGCTAGCTGCTAGAGATAATATTGTGTTGTTATTGTTTTTTACCTTACTTTTTTGAAGTCCTGTGTTTTCTTTTGAACTGAATAAAGACTCTCAATTAACATTTCTAAGAGTGCATCACTCACAACTCATTAATGAGCATATTAATTGGTGAGCTAACGAACTAATTTGCATATTGAAAAAAATGATTTCCTGTATAATAGCGTCACTTTCAGGAGTCTACCTAATACAACATGTAGCTTTCTGTGGCGACTTTGTTATGTGGTAAAAGGGTATGTGGAGCCAATGTAAACAACCAGATTCAGCACCATGGACAGCCATGAGCTCGGAATCCCGGAGGTTTAGCACCACAGGGCAGTGGACAGCGACCGTAATACACAGGGTCAGCTATGTTGCTGCACTGTAGCATTCTAGTCTACTCATGATCATGAATTATACTATATGTCATATAGACACATTTGACCAGAAAAATTGCCATTACTTTGGGCTATGCTTCCCTCTCAATATCCCGCCCATGGGTAACGTTAGGTATATGAGAAAAGCGTGTTTTGATTTGTAACCCGTTGCATAAAATTCGGAATATTCACATTCGTTCCTTATGAGTTCGATTGGTCGGTACTGAAACGAATAATAGACGGTTGTAGCTTAGCAGTCAGTGTCCCCAAGCGGTCATTTGACATTTCTGCAGTGAGAAATATTCTCCAGTGCTGATGCTAACTTGTGAAAGTCGACGTTGTTCTGATGCAGACACGCCCGTGCCACTCGCGCTCCAAGCAAGCTAGTCTGTGCTCTCAACCAACGTTGGCAACTTCAATGGAGGATTCAACTCACCGAGCTACGTGTGGCCCGTCTGTTCTGTGTTCCTTTTGATTTTAATGCCTATACAGCTTCAGGGGTTGTAGCCAACACAACCCTGTGATAATAAATGCAGAATGCATGCTGCTTCTACAGACACAGACCGGCCTTGAACCAATCTATTCTCTGATTTCGTTCCCTCTGACAATTTGATTACACACATCACCTAGCAATAGCCTAATTATGGTCCATTACAACGAATCCATACAAGGGTAACTATTCCTTAGGAATGAATCCTTATTGGAATTCCAAACCAGGTGAATAACCCAGTACTGCGAAAGGTCAATTGAAACCCTTGTGTGTTATTAGTCTACAATGTCAACCATCTCATATGAAAATGAATGAGTCATCAATCAACATACAAATATCATATTATTTGGGCTGTTTTAGCCCAGCTGCGCGTTGTCTCACAGCACTAGTTTTAGGCTACAGTCTACTATTTTTCATCCCTATTTATCATTTTGATAGCGCGCTTTCGGACCTATACAGATGTAGGCTACAGGCTACATGACTTAATTAGCAAAATAATTCAACACAACTGGTTCAAAACATCAAACGCTATTCAAATATATCATAATTCAATTAGTCAGGCAATACTTTAGATTGAATAGCCTATGCGGCATGAACGCATTAATAGCCTATAGCCTATACTAACAAATAGCAGATTAGATTATGTTATTCAAAATAGCCTCACCTGAACATTATATACCTATCAATATATCTGTAAACACTGCACACAATAACAAATCATGCACCAAATTGGAAGGTCAAAATGAGTATATAGCACAAAGCTCATTTGCTTTTTATTGAGCATGCAATTGCTATGATCAAATATAAAATACATGACTGACTTACCTTTACCGTTGTCGTTAATAGGATTCGCCGTGGATGTTTAGGGGTAGACACATGGGCGTTATTTCCACTGTTCAAACATTGTCTTACTGAAGCATTTCTATTCGAAGAGGAGTGAAATTGACGAGAGGTAGTAAAGGTAGTAACCAACAACGGGTTGACTTTTACTTCAGAAATTGGTCACCAAATTGGTAGGCGAAGTCCTTTCTTAAACCATCTGCATCGGGTTAAAACCACCTTAATCCCGATACGATCCAATTGAGACAGAAAAAGATATACAAACTGAAAACCGCATCTGAAATCCAGAGCTATCGTCCAAGGAACGTGTCAGTGTAGCCTCAGTCAAATTAGCCTTGAATTGAATAAGACACGTTGGACTGTATCAGAGGTATATTCATATAGTGCAATATGCATGTACCAATATTGTCATTATGAATGATGGAGGTAGAAAGCCATGCAGTTAAGGATCCTTTGAAGCAATGGGTAGGCAGCTAGTGTTGTTGAACAGACACGGACATGGAATAAACGCATTGGGGTTGGTTTTAAATTCAGCCACGCGGTTTCTGCTATTCTGCGTATCTAAAAGTCTGAGATGGTCGTGAAGGTCGGAGACTACAATAGCCTAGAATAGTTAACTCGTATGTATTTTATTTTATGATAAGAAATCAAGGTTGACAAACATACTGCTCTCCTTGATAATGTTGGTCGTTAACTTCCCTTGTCGTTTGAATGAATTCCATCCACGCATAGTTTAAAGCGTGTATTCTTTCTTGATAGCCAATATATGCTTACCCACGCGTGCAATTAGTTTTCATATATGGCTTGCTTCTTTGTCCACCCGTTCAGCAAAGACAATGCAGTCGATTTTTCCGGGCAGGGTAGTGGGAGAATGTATCCTGCTTAATTCCACAGAGCGAGCAGGCAATATTTTGCAATGCGTCTCTACTCAACAACCTAACACTTGCGTAATAGGAGGATCACGACGGATAGGCTTACAAATGAAAACATATTTCCTCACCATGATGTCTTGAACAGATGCAGAACATGTAAAATCTTTACAAAATGACCCAAGGACGAATTCATGCTATACGAAGAACATTACTTTGCAACACCTTCTCTATGACAAGCACAGCATTGCAGCAATGTGATGTCATTAGGGTAATACACCAAACAATGCGTATTCTGGTCTTGGATGTGATGCTGATTAGGGTCTTTGATTTCTGGAAAGTGTATCCATATTGGTGGGATGCCAGAGTGACATGGGATGGGACTTCAGGGTGGGCTGGCTGTTGTGACCAGCACAAAATGAGATACTGTGTGGGGGGTTGTCTGAATGCCAGTTGAGCTGCCCTTTGTAAAATTATTTTTTTTTACATGATCACCCATTTCAACTTCACACTCCACCTAATCCATATCTGATGGAACATTGATGGAACAAATATAATACATAATCTTTATTTTAGAGGTTGAAACCTGCCCCTGTAAGGGAAATGTGGTTGAGAAAAGTATATTGGTCAGGATCAGGATTACACTAACACCCCCATAATGCTGTCTCTAAGACACCTCATAGTTCCTGACACACTCAGCCCTGTGCTGGATCAATGGAGCTGAACAAACAGTGCATGAAGATACAACCTTGTGAGTATCCACCCACCAGAAAAGCAATGGGTAATCCACTCAGGGCTGCAGAGCTACAACCAGCCAAATCATCTCATGGTGAAATGAATTGGGAGCATGTATAGTTGTGTGCTCTCTACACTCTCTTTGTAAGAGGAGGAAGAGTATTCTGTCTGTCTGAAAATTCTGCATCTGGAAAGGCTATCAATGCCTGTAAACTAGTTCAATGTAACAAACCTTATGGGATACAGGGCTCAATGCCAACTGAGGGAATGTGTGCTGTGGTGGTTATCTATTTTATTCTAGTCTTTTATATGTATAGTGTTTTTAGAGTCATTTACCACAGAACTCAACACCCAAGTCCAATGCCTGAGATTATGGCAACAAAAAACTCTGCCACTGTTGCCAGCCATATATTCATGAAAAATGGTTTGCTGCTTTTTCAGGTCAGGCTTATATGACATTTTATAACAATATGTCACTGCAGATGAGATTGTGTATTTACCTTTCGCCTTGACACATTGCGGTCATTATGTTTATATAAAACATTATTATAATAACTTTCAACAATTTACTTCAAAAGAAAGATCCAAGGTTAACAATCCAAGTAAGACCAATTGGGTGTGTTTCTCATACTCACCTACTGATTTCACCACAATAACCTAATATCCACCAAGAACAGTTACGCAATTGAATACTGTGATATTTTGCACTGTTTCGTTTTTCTTCTTAACTGTTCATAATTAAATGTTGGAAATGAGAGCAAACCCACCATGATTTAACATGCATGTACCTATAACCAACAAAGAGATCATTTGATAATCTGCATTGTCAGAGTCTGTGTAGCCTACAGAATTTAAAGTCCATGAATATCTGTGTGTTCATGGAATGGATGAACGCACAGGGCTCATGCACTGCATACTGATAGAAATAAAAAGAGAGCAAAGAAGGAAAGCCAATCCACTATTTGTGTCAGGCTGCACCCCATGGGGCCAGGCTTCCTCTCCCAGTAATGCACTGTAAAAGTGATTGATTGGTATGATATGGAGAGACTGTCCATCTGAACTGTCTTCACTCACCAATGTGATGAAATTACTGTGCACTGATCTCTGAAAGCATAATCGCAGATTAGGTCATTGCTATCCATCTATTCTGATACGGAAACTTGCCATTTCCTGCAGATCATAAAAGTGGCGAATACACATGTACAGATCCAGAACTCACCACCCGGACACTAATATCCTTAGAGGCTGTGCTTAATGTTCTGGAACATATTACAAGATTATGTTTTCTGGCCTGGGTTCAGGCGCACATGTGTTTGATATGAGCAGGCCCCCAGTGTCCGGTCTGGAGCGTGAAGTCACAAACTCTGCTGTTTGGTGTTTGGCTACTGTGTAGCAACCTAGCGGTTCCAAAAGCCCTGGACTGCCCTAGAAAGCCTATCGAAATTGTGGGTATTGGGCTCTAAAATTAGATTATTATTATCAAGTTCGATCCCCATGGTGAATTCTTTTAAAGTTTGTTACAATTCGAGATGTTTAATTAAATAGTGATCCATTCTGACTACTACATTTGTCATCCCACAGGACCATGTGCTGGCACAGACCAGTCACTGGCCGGCAGGCTACGAGGAGGCTGGTGCCGCTCAATGCTTGTTCAGAAGACAATACAGGATATACTGTAGGTAGATTATATGCATGTTAACGCAGGGACCATATGTTGAACAATGTAACTCATACCACATACCATGAGATAAATCCGTATGAAACACAGGATAACCACTACCAAAGGCTTGTGTGTTCTCATCACCATCTAATGGTTTTAAAATCTATGGATATGGGTCAGGCTCAAAATGCAATTTCTGACACAATATAGTTTCCCCTGCTACTGCGATCGATTTCCATTAAGAACACTGTTGTCCCAATCCCTTCCTGGTGAGTGAGCCCAAAGGAGCCCTAATCTGATGCTCCATCTGTTCCTGTGCCCATGCTCTCCAGTGTAGTGCTTTGTGGCTCGAATGAGGATCAGTATTATTATATTCAGGTATACAGACTATTGAATAATACTGTGAAGAGCCATCGTTTAGGCGCTGCAGGAAAAAAACACAAATATAGTATGTTAGATGGTCATATATCTACAGTTGAAGTTGGAAGTTTACATACACTTAGGTTGTAGTCATTAAAACTTGTTTTTCAACCGCTCCACAAATTTCTTGTTAATAACAAACTATAGTTTTGCCAAGTTGGTTAGAACATCTACTTTGTGCATGACACGTTATTTTTCCAACAATTGTATACAGACAGATTATTTCACTTATAATTCACTGTATCACAATTCCAGTGGGTCAGAAGTTTACTTACACTAAGTTGACTGTGCCTTTAAACAGCTTGGAAAATTCCAGAAAATGATGTCATGGCTTTAGAGGCTTCTGATAGGCTAATTGACATAATTTGAGTCAATTGGAGGTGTACCTGTGGATGTATTTTAAGGCCTACCTTCAAACTCAGTGTCTCTTGACATCATGAGAAAATCAAAAGGAATCAGCCAAGACCTCGGAAAAAAAATTGTAGTCGTCCACAAGTCTGGTTCATTCTTGGGAGGAATTTCCAAAAGCCTGAAGGTACCACGTTCATCTGTACAAACAATAGTATGCAAGTACAGTATAAACACCATGGGACCACGCATCCGCCATACTGCTCAGGAAGGAGACGCGTTCTGTCTCCTAGAGATGAATGTACTTTGGTGCGAAAAGTGCAAATCAATCCCAGAACAACAGCAAAGGACCTTGTGAAGATGCTGGAGGAAACAGATACAAAAGTATCTATAGCCACAGCAAAACAAGTCCTATATCGACATAACCTGAAACGCCGCTCAGCAAGGAAGAAGCCACTGCTCCAAAACCGCCATAAAAAATCCAGACTACGGTTTGCAACTGCACATGGGAACAAAGATCATACTTTTTGGAGAACTGTCCTCTGGTCTGATGAAACAAAAATAGAACTGTTTGGCCATAATGACCATCGTTATGTTTGGAGGAAAAAGGGGAGGCTTGTAAGCCGAAGAACACCATCCCAACCGTGAAGCACGGGGTGCAGCATCATGTTGTGTGCAGGAGGGACTGGTGCACTTCACAAAATAGATGGCATCTTGAGGGGGGGAAATTATGTGGATATATTGAAGCAACATCTCAAGACATCAGTCAGGAAGTTAAAGATTGGTCGCAAATGGGTCTTCCAAATGGACAATGACCCCAAGCATACTTCCAAAGTTGTGTCAAAATGGCTTAAGGACAACAAAGTCAAGGTATTGGAGTGGCCATCACAAAGCCCTGATCTCAATCCTATAGAAAACCTCTGGGCAGAACTGAAAAAGCATGTGCGAGCAAGGAGGCCTGCAAACCTGACTCAGTTGCACCAGCTCTGTCAGGAGGAATGGGCCAAAATTCACCCAACTTATTGTGGGAAGCTAAGACAGGGAATTGCTACTAGGATTAAATGTCAGGAAATATGTAAACTTCTGACATCAACTGTATTTCTGTATCTCAGTGAGCACATTATTGAATTCCTCCTACAATCTACAGGTGTTCATCTTAATGCAACTTAAAACTCCTATTCTTATGAGGAGAGCATGCAGCCTCCCTGTGTTTTTCATTATAACAGCCTGTAATTGGCTTGTCAGGAGGGATGTTCACACCCAGAAGAAATTCATCCTCAGAGAGAACAGAACAGTGTGTATCTTCCGAGGTCAGCCTGACTGGATGTGGTCCTTTGTGTTCTGTTGATTTATTTCTGTGGGTTAGCACATGCCTACAAACCCTGGTGGATAAATAAAAAGTTCAATTCTGTTTTTCAATAGGATCATTAAGAGATTCATTATCCATATTATGCTTAATGTGTACGGGCTTCCTGGCTTTGGTTGCTGCCTCATCCTGCAACTGGAGATAACCATGCGGCATAGAACTAATGACTCAGATATGCCAGTTAAAACTGTAGCTACTGCAATACAAATTACCCATAGCAGATACTTAACACATTTTGCATCCATTTATCAGACACTTTTATCCAAAGCAACTTACCTGTACGTGTATAGGAGCGTGCATACATTTTTTACATTTGGGTGGTCTCGGATATCAAAACCACTATTCTGGCTTTACAAGTGCCATGCTCTACTAACTGAGCTACAGAGGACCACATTAGAATCTCTATCTGTACTATTCTGATGTTTTGATAGATTTTTTTGTATTATTCTTGTTTATTGATTGCTTAAATTGTGTTACGAATTGTGTTGTTCAGTAATTATGGCTCAATTACATGAAATAGACTCTGCCTTACAGTGACACCATGTGCTGATTTTAACAAACGATAAGCCTAATCAAGTGTTGATTTCATTTGTTTTTATACATTGCACAAACAACATTGAAACATATACACTACTGTTCAAAAGTTTGGTATCACTTAGATAAGTCCTTGTTTCTGAAAGAAAAGCAATTTTTTTGTCCATTAAAATAACATCAAATTGATGAGAAATACAGTGTAGCCATAGTTAATGTTGTAAATGACTATTGCAGCTGGAAACGGATGATTTTTAATGGATTATCTACATAGGTGAACAGAGGCCCGTTATCAGTAAACATCACTCCTGTGTTCCAATGGCACGTTGTGTTAGCTAATCCAAGTTTATAACTTTAAAAGGCTAATTGATCATTAGAAAACCCTTTTGCAATTATGTTAGCACAGCTGAAAACTGTTGTTCTGATTAAAGAAGCAATAAAACTGGCCATCTTTAGACTAGTTGAGTATCTGGAGCGTCAGCATTTGTAGATTCGATTACAGGCTCAAAATGGCCAGAAACAAATAACTTTCTTCTGAAACTCGTCAGTCTATTCTTGGTCTGAGAAATGAAGGCTATTCCATGCAAGAAATTGCCAAGAAAATGAAGATCTCGTACAATTCTGTGTACTACTCCCTTCACAGAACAGCGCAAACTGGCTCTAACCTGAATTGAAAGAGGAGTGGGAGGCCCCAGTGCACAACTGAGCAAAAGGACAAGTACATTAGAGTGTCTAGTTTGAGAAGCAGACGCCTCACAGGCGGTCCCATGCATCAGGCCTCCAGTGCGCCTCCACAGTCCAATACGTCCTGTGCCTCCTCTCTGCTCTCGCCCTGAGGTGCGTGTCATCAGCCCGGTGCCACCTGTACCGGTCCCACGCATCAGGCCTCCAGTGCGCCTCCACAGTCCAGTACGTTCTGTGCCTCCTCTCCGCACTCGCCCTGAGGTGCGTGTCATCAGCCTGGTGCCACCTATACCGGTCCCACGCATCAGGCCTCCAGTGCGCCTCCACAGTCCGGAGCTTCCAGGGACCGTTCCTAGTCCAGAGGTCTGGCGACAGTTCCCAGTCCAGAGCTTCCGGCGACAGTTCCCAGTCCAAAGCTTCCGGCGATGGTCCACAAAGCTTCCAACGACAGTCCACAGTCCGGAACCTCCTGAGACGGTCCACAGTCCGGAACCTCCTGAGACGGTCCACAGTCCGGAAACTCCTGAGACGGTCCACAGTCCGGAACCTCCTGAGACGGTGCACAGTCCGGAACCTCCTGAGATGGTCCACGGTCCGGAACCTCCTGAGATGGTCCACGGTCCGGAACCTCCTGAGACGGTCCACAGTCCGGAAACTCCTGAGATGGTCCACAGTCCGGAAACTCCTGAGACGGTCCACAGTCCGGAACCTCCTGAGACGGTCCACAGTCCGGAACCTCCTGAGATGGTCCACGGTACGGAACCTCCTGAGACGGTCCACGGTCCGGAAACTCCTGAGACGGTCCACAATCCGGAACCTTCAGCGATGGTCCACGGTCCGGAACCTCCAGCTCCGTGGCCGGAGCCTTCTCCTGTGCCAATGCCCAGTCTACGCACGACATCCAGTCCAGCTCCAAGGTTAACTACTGTGATGTACTTCCGGCGCCGACAGAGATGGCCGCCTCGCTTCGCGTTCCTAGGAAACTATGCAGTTTTTTGTTTTTTTACGTGTTATTTCTTACATTAGTACCCCAGGTCATCTTAGGTTTCATTACATACAGTCGAGAAGAACTACTGAATATAAGATCAGCATCAACTCACCATCAGTACGACCAAGAATATGTTTTTCGCGACGCGGATCCTGTGTTCTGCCTTACAAACAGGACAACGGAGTGGATCCTATGCAGCGACCCAAAAAAACGACTCCGAAAGAGAGGGAAACGAGGCGGTCTTCTGGTCAGACTCCGGAGACGGGCACAGCGCGCACCACTCCCTAGCATTCTTCTTGCCAATGTCCAGTCTCTTGACAACAAGGTTGATGAAATCCGAGCAAGGGTAGCATTCCAGAGGGACATCAGAGACTGTAACGTTCTTTGCTTCACGGAAACGTGGCTTACTGGAGAGACGCTATCCGAAGCGGTGCAGCCAACAGGTTTCTCCACGCATCGCGCAGACAGGAAAAAACATCTTTCTGGTAAAAAGAGGGGCGGGGGCGTATGCCTTATGACTAACGTGACATGGTGCGATGAAAGAAACATACAGAAACTCAAATCCTTCTGTTCACCTGATTTAGAATTCCTCACAATCAAATGTAGACCGCATTATCTACCAAGAGAATTCTCTTCGATTATAATCACAGCCGTATATATCCCCCCCCAAGCAGACACATCGATGGCTCTGAACGAACTTTATTTAACTCTCTGCAAACTGGAAACAATTTATCCGGAGGCTGCATTCATTGTAGCTGGGGATTTTAACAAGGCTAATCTGAAAACAAGACTCCCCAAATTTTATCAGCATATCGATTGCGCAACCAGGGGAGGAAAGACCTTGGACCATTGTTACTCTAACTTCCGCGACGCATATAAGGCCCTGCCCCGCCCCCCTTTCGGAAAAGCTGACCACGACTCCATTTTGTTGATCCCTGCCTACAGACAGAAACTAAAACAAGAGGCTCCCACGCTGAGGTCTGTCCAACGCTGGTCCGACCAAGCTGACTCCACACTCCAAGACTGCTTCCATCACGTGGACTGGGAGATGTTTCGTATTGCGTCAGATAACAACATTGACGAATACGCTGATTCGGTGTGCGAGTTCATTAGAACGTGCGTTGAAGATGTCGTTCCCATAGCAACGATTAAAACATTCCCTAACCAGAAACCGTGGATTGATGGCAGCATTCGTGTGAAACTGAAAGCGCGAACCACTGCTTTTAATCAGGGCAAGGTGTCTGGTAACATGACCGAATACAAACCGTGCAGCTATTCCCTCCGCAAGGCTATCAAACAAGCTAAGCGCCAGTACAGAGACAAAGTAGAATCTCAATTCAACGGCTCAGACACAAGAGGCATGTGGCAGGGTCTACAGTCAATCACGGACTACAGGAAGAAACCCAGCCCAGTCACGGACCAGGATGTCTTGCTCCCAGGCAGACTAAATAACTTTTTTGCCCGCTTTGAGGACAATACAGTGCCACTGACACGGCCTGCAACGAAAACATGCGGTCTCTCCTTCACTGCAGCCGAGGTGAGTAAGACATTTAAACGTGTTAACCCTCGCAAGGCTGCAGGCCCAGATGGCATCCCCAGCCGCGCCCTCAGAGCATGCGCAGACCAGCTGGCCGGTGTGTTTACGGACATATTCAATCAATCCCTATACCAGTCTGCTGTTCCCACATGCTTCAAGAGGGCCACCATTGTTCCTGTTCCCAAGAAAGCTAAGGTAACTGAGCTAAATGACTACCGCCCCGTAGCACTCACATCCGTCATCATGAAGTGCTTTGAGAGACTAGTCAAGGACCATATCACCTCCACCCTACCTGACACCCTAGACCCACTCCAATTTGCTTACCGCCCAAATAGGTCCACAGACGATGCAATCTCAACCACACTGCACACTGCCCTAACCCATCTGGACAAGAGGAATACCTATGTGAGAATGCTGTTCATCGACTACAGCTCTGCATTCAACACCATAGTACCCTCCAAGCTCGTCATCAAGCTCGAGACCCTGGGTCTCGACCCCGCCCTGTGCAACTGGGTACTGGACTTCCTGACGGGCCGCCCCCAGGTGGTGAGGGTAGGCAACAACATCTCCTCCCCGCTGATCCTCAACACTGGGGCCCCACAAGGTTGCGTTCTGAGCCCTCTCCTGTACTCCCTGTTCACCCACGACTGCGTGGCCACGCACGCCTCCAACTCAATCATCAAGTTTGCGGACGACACAACAGTGGTAGGCTTGATTACCAACAACGATGAGACGGCCTACAGGGAGGAGGTGAGGGCCCTCGGAGTGTGGTGTCAGGAAAACAACCTCACACTCAACGTCAACAAAACTAAGGAGATGATTGTGGACTTCAGGAAACAGCAGAGGGAACACCCCCCTATCCACATCGATGGAACAGTAGTGGAGAGGGTAGCAAGTTTTAAGTTCCTCGGCATACACATCACAGACAAACTGAATTGGTCCACTCACACAGACAGCATCGTGAAGAAGGCGCAGCAGCGCCTCTTCAACCTCAGGAGGCTGAAGAAATTCGGCTTGTCACCAAAAGCACTCACAAACTTCTACAGATGCACAATCGAGAGCATCCTGGCGGGCTGTATCACCGCCTGGTATGGCAACTGCACCGCCCTCAACCGTAAGGCTCTCCAGAGGGTAGTGAGGTCTGCACAACGCATCACCGGGGGCAAACTACCTGCCCTCCAGGACACCTACACCACCCGATGTCACAGGAAGGCCATAAAGATCATCAAGGACATCAACCACCCGAGCCACTGCCTGTTCACCCCGCTATCATCCAGAAGGCGAGGTCAGTACAGGTGCATCAAAGCTGGGGCCGAGAGACTGAAAAACAGCTTCTATCTCAAGGCCATCAGACTGTTAAACAGCCACCACTAACACTGAGTGGCTGCTGCCAACACACTGACACTGACTCAACTCCAGCCACTTTAATAATGGGAATTGATGGGAAATGATGTAAATATATCACTAGCCACTTTAAACAATGCTACCTTATATAAATGTTACTTACCCTACATTATTCATCTCATATGCATACGTATATACTGTACTCTATATCATCGACGGTATCCTTATGTAATACATGTATCACTAGCCACTTTATACTATACTATGCCACTTTGTTTACATACTCATCTCATTTGTACATACTGTACCCGATACCATCTACTGTATCTTGCCTATGCTGCTCTGTACCATCACTCATTCATATATCCTTATGTACATATTCTTTATCCCCTTACACTGTGTACAAGACAGTAGTTTTGGAATTGTTAGTTAGATTACTTGTTATTACTGCATTGTCGGAACTAGAAGCACAAGCATTTCACTACACTCGCATTAACATCTGCTAACCATGTGTATGTGACAAATAAAATTTGATTTGATTTGATTTGATTTGATTATTATTATTTGACCATGCTGGTCATTTATGAACATTTGAACATCTTGGCAATGTTCTGTTATAATCTCCACCCGGCACAGCCAGAAGAGGACTGGCCACCCCTCATAGCCTGGTTCTTCTCTAGGTTTCTTCCTAAGTTTTTGGCCTTTCTAGGGATGTTTTTCCTAGCCACCGTGCTTCTACACTTGCATTGCTTGGGGTTTTAGGCTGGGTTTTTGTACAGCACATTGATACATCAGCTGATGTAAGAAGGGCTATATACAGTGCCTTGCGAAAGTATTCGGCCCCCTTGAACTTTGCGACCTTTTGCCACATTTCAGGCTTCAAACATAAAGATATAAAACTGTATTTTTTTGTGAAGAAACAACAACAAGTGGGACACAATCATGAAGTGGAACGACATTTATTGGATAGTTCAAACTTTTTTAACAAATCAAAAACTGAAAAATTGGGCGTGCAAAATTATTCAGCCCCTTTACTTTCAGTGCAGCAAACTCTCTCCAGAAGTTCAGTGAGGATCTCTGAATGATCCAATGTTGACCTAAATGACTAATAATGATAAATACAATCCACCTGTGTGTAATCAAGTCTCCGTATAAATGCACCTGCACTGTGATAGTCTCAGAGTTCCGTTAAAAGCGCAGAGAGCATCATGAAGAACAAGGAACACACCAGGCAGGTCCGAGATACTGTTGTGAAGAAGTTTAAAGCCGGATTTGGATACAAAAAGATTTCCCAAGCTTTAAACATCCCAAGGAGCACTGTGCAAGCGATAATATTGAAATGGAAGGAGTATCAGACCACTGCAAATCTACCAAGACCTGGCCGTCCCTCTAAACTTTCAGCTCATACAAGGAGAAGACTGATCAGAGATGCAGCCAAGAGGCCCATGATCACTCTGGATGAACTGCAGAGATCTACAGCTGAGGTGGGAGACTCTGTCCATAGGACAACAATCAGTCGTATATTGCACAAATCTGGCCTTTATGGAAGAGTGGCAAGAAGAAAGCCATTTCTTAAAGATATCCATAAAAAGTGTTGTTTAAAGTTCGCCACAAGCCACCTGGGAGACACACCAAACATGTGGAAGAAGGTGCTCTGGTCAGATGAAACCAAAATTGAACTTTTTGGCAACAATGCAAAATGTTATGTTTGGCGTAAAAGCAACACAGCTGAACACACCATCCCCACTGTCAAACATGGTGGTGGCAGCATCATGTTTTGGGCCTGCTTTTCTTCAGCAGGGACAGGGAAGATGGTTAAAATTGATGGGAAGATGGATGGAGCCAAATACAGGACCATTCTGGAAGAAAACCTGATGGAGTCTGCAAAAGACCTGAGACTGGGACGGAGATTTGTCTTCCAACAAGACAATGATCCAAAACATAAAGCAAAATCTATAATGGAATGGTTCAAAAATAAACATATCCAGGTGTTAGAATGGCCAAGTCAAAGTCCAGACCTGAATCCAATCGAGAATCTGTGGAAAGAACTGAAAACTGCTGTTCACAAATGCTCTCCATCCAACCTCACTGAGCTCGAGCTGTTTTGCAAGGAGGAATGGGAAAAAAATTCAGTCTCTCGATGTGCAAAACTGATAGAGACATACCCCAAGCGACTTACAGCTGTAATCGCAGCAAAAGGTGGCGCTACAAAGTATTAACTTAAGGGGGCTGAATAATTTTGCACGCCCAATTTTTCCGTTTTTGATTTGTTAAAAAAGTTTGAAATATCCAATAAATGTCGTTCCACTTCATGATTGTGTCCCACTTGTTGTTGATTCTTCACAAAAAAATACAGTTTTATATCTTTATGTTTGAAGCCTGAAATGTGGCAAAAGTTCGCAAAGTTCAAGGGGGCCGAATACTTTCGCAAGGCACTGTAAATACATTTTATTTGATTAGCTAACACAACGTGCCATTGGAACACATGAGTGATGGTTGCTGATACTGGGCCTATGTACACCTTTGTAGATATTCCATTAAAAATCATATGTTTCCAGCTACAATGGTAATTTACAATATTAACAATATCTACACTGCATTTCTGGTCAATTTGATGTTATTTTAATGGACAAAAAAATTGCTTTTCTTTCAAAACAAGGACATTTCTAAGTGACCCCAAGCTTTTTAACGGTAGTGTACATATACCTCATTCATTTGAAATAACAATACTGCAACAGAAAGTGTAATTGGTTGATGGTGTGGTTCATCAATTACTTTGTTTCTAATTACCTTTCCTCGCATGTTGTGTTTTAATTCTGCCTCTCAAGTGGAGCCAAAGGTCTGTTTCTGAAGTAGGCAGACAGAGAGAAGAAGTCAGGATCACTATCTGAGGGGAAAATCTCAGCACTACATTTTTCAGGGTACCATGGCAACCGGGCATTCAAAAGAATTTTGATGAGAGCAGCAGGGAAGGAGAGGCTGATGTCAAGGGAGACAATTTGTTACCCCAATTGCAACAGCAACAGAGCCTGATTTCACACACAAGTATTTTGGCATAGTTATTATCTGGACTAGCAAAAACCCTGTTGTCTTCTGCTGTCATCCTATCACAACATCCCCTCAGTCAGAGGAGGAGAGAAGGCTGCAGCATCTTGATTTCCCTTAGATGAAGCACTCAGGTTTCTGTTGAATCAAGGACACTGAGACCGCAACTGAATCGTTGGCATAGCGATGGGAGGTGGACACTGAGATGTGATTGGCATTGCTGCAGCATGAAAACTTGTGTCAGAGAATTTCCAGTCATCTGGTGATTTTCAGTACCTATACTGTTCTCTTTGAAGTAGAAAGAAGAATCGATATAAGTTTAAATATTAGATATGTGTAAGTAGAATGAAGGCTGAGCGTGACTGTACAAAGCTGGATCAACACTGAGTTAACCATTAGACATTTAAAAAACAGAACGTAAGCAGAATCTGTGTTGATGAGGCAAGGTAGACCAACAAGATTTGACTGGTCTGGGCCATATCTGACCTTGTGAAGGCTACTGGACATGCACATGGGTTAATCATACATAGACAACATCGGCCTGAACTTGTGAAGACCTTTGGACAGGAACATTAGCTAATCAGTTATAGGCACCATTAGACCTGCAGTAGGAGTGTGCATGTCATGCCACCAATTGAATCTATGCCCCAATGTCTGAGCCAATAAGAGAATGGAAACTAAGCAAGACAACAAGATTCATAAAGTGGAGTGACAATGTTATGTAAAGGTAAGACTGTATAAAAGCAGAGTACTAAGAATGGAGAGTCAGTTCTTCCATGGAATTGCTTGGCTTTGTTCCTTTTTGTAATAAAGTGAATTTGAGTGTTTTTTATTATCAGGCAAGTCAGTTAAGAACAAATTCTTATTTTCAATGACGGCCTAGGAAGAGTAGGTAAACTGCCTGTTCAGGGGCAGAACGACAGATTTGTACCTTGTCAGCTCAGGGGTTTGAACTTGCAACCTTCCGGTTACTAGTCCACCACTGTAAACACTAGGCTACCCCACAAGCTCTGGTATCTGAGAAATATTTGATTCAATATTTCCACGACACTTGCACGTGCTACTGTAAATGGGTGGGGACCAGTCAGTGCTTTCTTAGAAAGTCCATTTCTGATCGCATTGAGGGGAAGTGGCAATCAGCATAACAGTCCAGCTGTCTATCTTGGGCTGCCATTCTCTTACCCATCCAATCTCACTGTTCAGTGCTCGGCAAACGGGAACGCTGTCTTGACAAATATAATCACACACAACACTGAGATCCAGAAACCGTCTGTCAGCACAGAGCCGGCTGAAAATATGCCACACACACCCACAGTTAAACACCTTTTACACAAGTCAATAGTATACAACCCTGAGCTGATGATTATCATTTGATGACTTCTTCAGTGGAAACACACACTTGGTAAAAGTCCCCCTCTATAAACATTTTGACAGGAAACAACATTAGAATTTGTTAACATTCATGAACTGTTGTTTCATGTGTCATGGCTGTAACAACTTCATTTGCATTGAAGTTAACACACTGAGCCACCCTGACTGGTGATACCATATGGATTGAAGGTGCATGAATATCTTTGCCTGATGTGATGTGAAGAAAGCATAGGGCACATAGTGAACTTATATCTAATAAGTTATGCCTATTACCATGTCATCCCATCACATTGCACCTTCATACCTGCAGTAACATTTCTTCAAGCTCATCAAACTACAGTGCATTTCTGTGTTTACTTGACTTTACCACCCACAGTGAAAACAAGCCTTCTGTGGTTATATACAATTGTACCAGTTGTAGCTGACAGTATTAATATTTAAATGATGTTTCACCCTTTAGTTAGGTGCTTATTATCTGCTAACTCCGAATTCCGAGAAAGATCATTTAAGGTCAGAGCAGGAAAGCGAGAGGAAAGCCACATCTTATTGAAATGTAACCTCACTGAAATGGAAAATCTAAATGGGATTAAGATTTAGAGAGGTGCTACTAATGAGTGAGCTACGTAACTTTAGTCCCTGAGATCGCAGATTGAGCTGGAGGGTGGGAGAAAGGATACAGATGTAGGATCTTAACTTGATGCAGGACATTTTATAAAGGCTTCTGCAGTTAAGAATTTTGGCGTTTAAATGTCATACTTGATTTTCCATTTTGAAAAATGTATCAATACCTACACAAATGTCCATTAATTATAATCCACATAATTATTCACATTTCCTGTTGCTGCAGGATTATATTCCTGTTCTAGCAAGCTGGCTCAAATTAAGATCCTACATCTGTAGTTGACTAGATAAATGTGTCTGCTGCCTCTGTACTGAGCTGATGGAGGTGAGCTTCAAGGTTCATTGTGGTGGTTTTATGGACCTGTAGAATAGATGAGTGTTAGGGTTCAGTGGCTGTATGGAATAGAGGGGAGCAAGGTGAAGGTACAGGAGGATGCTGGCTAACACAGGGGAATGCTATGGTGACAGAGGGCCCTACCTAGGAGCAGAGCAGCGCTGATCTCCTCTTCTACACCGGGCACCGGGCGGCCTGTCAGGGAAGACTCTCTGATGGAGGAGCATGTTATCAGTGCGGGCAGGCAGGCTAAATCACTGGTTGAGCAAAGGTTACAGCCACTGGTCTGTTCCTCTGCCTGGGAGGGCAAGTGGGTGAGTGACAAAGCAGGCTGAATCACAGGGGACAAGCTTAGGGGTGGAGGAGGGTGAAGGAAGGTGACTTTATCCCCCCTGGGCTAAGGCTGTGATTTATACATTACTAACACTCAATGATGCAATGCAATGCAAAATCAAATCAAGCAAGTGTATAATGAGACGTGTGTAATATGTGAACAGCAACAAGCTTCCTGTGGTTGATTGTGGGAGTGTAAACAATTATGAAAGACATGAAGTCTGTTTTTAACTCCTGGCAAAAACAACTGCTTGTTTTTCGAGCTTGGTATGGAAGTCAAATCATCAAAATCAAATCAAATCAAATCAAATTGTATTTGTCACATACACATGGTTAGCAGATGTTAATGCGAGTGTAGCGAAATGCTTGTGCTTCTAGTTCCGACAATGCAGTAATAACCAACAAGTAATCTAACTAACAATTCCAAAACTACTGTCTTGTACACAGTGTAAGGGGATAAAGAATATGTACATAAGGATATATGAATGAGTGATGGTACAGAGCAGCATAGGCAAGATACAGTAGATGGTATCGAGTACAGTATGTACAAATGAGATGAGTATGTAAACAAAGTGGCATAGTTTAAAGTGGCTAGTGATACATGTATTACATAAGGATACAGTCGATGATATAGAGTACAGTATATACGTATGCATATGAGATGAATAATGTAGGGTAAGTAACATTATATAAGATAGCATTGTTTAAAGTGGCTAGTGATATATTTACATCATTTCCCATCAATTCCCATTACTAAAGTGGCTGGAGTTGAGTCAGTGTCAGTGTGTTGGCAGCAGCCACTCAATGTTAGTGATGGCTGTTTAACAGTCTGATGGCCTTGAGATAGAAGCTGTTTTTCAGTCTCTCGGTCCCAGCTTTGATGCACCTGTACTGACCTCGCCTTCTGGATGATAGCGGGGTGAACAGGCAGTGGCTCGGGTGGTTGATGTCCTTGATGATCTTTATGGCCTTCCTGTGACATCGGGTGGTGTAGGTGTCCTGGAGGGCAGGTAGTTTGCCCCCGGTGATGCGTTGTGCAGACCTCACCACCCTCTGGAGAGCCTTACGGTTGAGGGCGGAGCAGTTGCCGTACTAGGCGGTGATACAGCCCGCCAGGATGCTCTCGATTGTGCATCTGTAGAAGTTTGTGAGTGCTTTTGGTGACAAGCCAAATTTCTTCAGCCTCCTGAGGTTGAAGAGGCGCTGCTGCGCCTTCTTCACAATGCTGTCTGTGTGAGTGGACCAATTCAGTTTGTCTGTGATGTGTATGCCGAGGAACTTAAAACTTGCTACCCTCTCCACTACTGTTCCATCGATGTGGATAGGGGGGTGTTCCCTCTGCTGTTTCCTGAAGTCCACAATCATCTCCTTAGTTTTGTTGACGTTGAGTGTGAGGTTATTTTCCTGACACCACACTCCGAGGGCCCTCACCTCCTCCCTGTAGGCCGTCTCGTCGTTGTTGGTAATCAAGCCTACCACTGTTGTGTCGTCCGCAAACTTGATGATTGAGTTGGAGGCGTGCGTGGCCACGCAGTCGTGGGTGAACAGGGAGTACAGGAGAGGGCTCAGAACGCACCCTTGTGGGGCCCCAGTGTTGAGGATCAGCGGGGAGGAGATGTTGTTGCCTACCCTCACCACCTGGGGGCGGCCGGTCAGGAAGTCCAGTACCCAGTTGCACAGGGCGGGGTCGAGACCCAGGGTCTCGAGCTTGATGACGAGCTTGGAGGGTACTATGGTGTTGAATGCCGAGCTGTAGTCAATGAACAGCATTCTCACATAGGTATTCCTCTTGTCCAGATGGGTTAGGGCGGTGTGCAGTGTGGTTGAGATTGCATCGTCTGTGGACCTATTTGGGCGGTAAGCAAATTGGAGTGGGTCTAGGGTGTCAGGTAGGGTGGAGGTGATATGGTCCTTGACTAGTCTCTCAAAGCACTTCATGATGACGGAAGTGAGTGCTACGGGGCGGTAGTCGTTTAGCTCAGTTACCTTAGCTTTCTTGGGAACAGGAACAATGGTGGCCCTCTTGAAGCATGTGGGAAGAGCAGACTGGTATAGGGATTGATTGAATATGTCCGTAAACACACCGGCCAGCTGGTCTGCGCATGCTCTGAGGGCGCGGCTGGGGATGCCGTCTGGGCCTGCAGCCTTGCGAGGGTTAACACGTTTAAATGTCTTACTCACCTCGGCTGCAGTGAAGGAGAGACCGCATGTTTTCGTTGCAGGCCGTGTCAGTGGCACTGTATTGTCCTCAAAGCGGGCAAAAAAGTTATTTAGTCTGCCTGGGAGCAGGACATCCTGGTCCGTGACTGGGCTGGATTTCTTCCTGTAGTCCGTGATTGACTGTAGACCCTGCCACATGCCTCTTGTGTCTGAGCCGTTGAATTGAGATTCTACTTTGTCTCTGTACTGACGCTTAGCTTGTTTGATAGCCTTGCGGAGGGAATAGCTGCACTGTTTGTATTCGGTCATGTTACCAGACACCTTGCCCTGATTAAAAGCAGTGGTTCGCGCTTTCAGTTTCACGCGAATGCTGCCATCAATCCACGGTTTCTGGTTAGGGAATGTTTTAATCGTTGCTATGGGAACGACATCTTCAACGCACGTTCTAATGAACTCACACACCGAATCAGCGTATTCGTCAATGTTGTTGTCTGACGCAATACGAAACATGTCCCAGTCCACGTGGTGGAAGCAGTCTTGGAGTGTGGAGTCAGCTTGGTCGGACCAGCGTTGGACAGACCTCAGCGTGGGAGCCTCTTGTTTTAGTTTCTGTCTGTAGGCAGGGATCAACAAAATGGAGTCGTGGTCAGCTTTTCCGAAAGGGGGGCGGGGCAGGGCCTTATATGCGTCGCGGAAGTTAGAGTAACAATGATCCAAGGTCTTTCCACCCCTGGTTGCGCAATCGATATGCTGATAAAATTTAGGGAGTCTTGTTTTCAGATTAGCCTTGTTAAAATCCCCAGGTACAATGAATGCAGCCTCTGGATGAATGGTTTCCAGTTTGCAAAGAGTTAAATAAAGTTCGTTCAGAGCCATCGATGTGTCTGCTTGGGGGGGGATATATACGGCTGTGATTATAATCGAAGAGAATTCTCTTGGTAGATAATGCGGTCTCTCATAAATGAGTATATTCCTGTGCTCACCGTGTGTACAAACGTAGGAGTGCCAGTGAACCATTTTCACTTTCTCAGAGTCATTTGTAAATAATACAAGAGTGGTAACAGAGCACATTGAGCATTTTTACACTGAGCTTGTATGCTAAATGAAAGGTCTTCAACTAGAATACATTGGTCTTCCGATGTCTGTTTAGTAAACAGTGAAAAAAGCAGGTACCATCGCGCTCTGCCTTAAACTTAAATAGTCTTAGATAGTGCATAAAACCAATAAACAATGAGATCCAAAAAGTGAGTTGTTTGCGCAATTAATATATATATAAAATATTTTAAAAATCATATATATTATTTATATTTTTTTGTATATTTTTTCTTGCTTTTTACAGAAGGCAGGTTTGGCAAATCGGAAATTCTTATCTTCATTTATATCACTTTCTAAGTGTTGAAATGTTTCCTACGTAAGTGCTCTGAAAGACTTTACATGTTGCTCTTATACCTGAGCAGTAGCACTGTAATTACTGTAGCAACAACATGGTGAAAGAGTCTGGCTAATAGGTCTGACTGCACATCTGACTGGCTGACTTACTGCAAATTGAAAAATGATGTGACTAAACTAAACACAAAGAAGAAGAAACTGCATGATGATGCAAAGATCAATGATATAAAAAATGAAGGAATGGAATGAAATTATGGGCAGAAAGACAAATTCAACTCCATCTTTCATCGAATCAGATGGCTTATTCACCACAAAACCATTTGATGTTTTCAATTGTTTTAATGATTACTTCATTGGCAAAGTGGGCAAACTTAGACGGGAAATGTCAACAACAAACAGTGAGCCATCGTACTCACGCAACAAAAAGATGCAAGACTTAATATTGTAAAATTAGGGTGAGAGAGATGGGAAAATGATTGCTATCGATCAATAATGACAAACCTCCTGGCATTGACAACTTAGATGGAAAGCTACTGAGGATGTTAGCTGACTCTATAGCCACTCCTATCTGTCATATTTTAGAGGAAAGTCTTTGTCTTCAGGCCCGGAGGGAAGTTAAAGTAATTCCGCTACCCAAGATTGGTAAAGCAGCCTTTACTGGCTATAACAGCAGACCTATCAGTTTGCTTACAGCTCTTAGCAAACTGTTGGGAAAAATTGTGTTTGACTAAATACAATGCTATTTCTCTGTATACAAATTAACCACAGACTTCTGGCATGCTTATAGAGAAGGGCACTCAACATGTACCGCACAGACACAAATTACTGATGATTGATTTGCATAGTCAACTTACACAAAGCTCTGACACACACACTTACCCCACCAGACATTCCACCGGGGGTCTTTTCACAGTCCCCAAATCCAGAACAAATTCAAAAAACAGTACAATATTACAGTGCATTCCAAAAGTTTTCATACACCTTGACTTTTCCCACATTTTTTTTACTTTACAGCCTTTAAAAAAAAATTATTAAAAAATTGTCATCAATCTACACACAATAACCCATAATAACAAAGCGAAAACAGGTTTTTAGACATTTTTGGTAAAAAAATAAATAATGATAAAATACAGAAATACCTTATTTACATAAGTATTCAGACCCTTTGCTATGACACGTGATATTGAGCTCAGGTGCATTCTGTTTCCATTGATCATCCTTGAGATGTTTCTACAACTTGATTGAAGTCCACCTGTGGTAAATTCAATTGATTGGATATGATTTGGAAAGGCACACACCTGTCTATATAAGGTCCCACAGTTGACAGTGCATGTCAGAGCAAAAACCAAGCCAAGAGGTCAAAGGAATTGTCCGTAGAGCTCCAAGACAGTATTGTGTCGATGCACAGATCTGGGGAAGGGAACCAAAACATTTCTGCAGCATTGAAGGTCTCCAGGAACATTGTGGCCTCCATCATTCTTAAATGGAAGAAGTTTGGAACCACCAAGACTCTTCCTAGAGGTGGCCGCCCAGCCAAACTGAGCAATCGGGGTAGAAGGCCTTGGTCAGGGAGGTGACCAAGAACCCGATGGTCACTCTGACAGAGCTCCAGAGTTCCTCTGTGGAGATGGGAGAACTTTCCAGAATGACAACCATTTCTGCAGCACTCCACCAGCACTCCACTTTTATGGTACAGTGGCCAGATGGAAGCCACTCCTCAGTAAAAGGCCCATGAGAGCCCGCTTGGAGTTTGCCAAAAGGCACCTAAAGGACTCAAGACCATGAGTAACAAGATTCTCTAGTCTGATGAAACCAAGATTGAGCTCTTTGGCCTGAATGCCAAGCGTCAAGTCTGGAGGAAACCTGGCACCATCCCTACAGTGAAGCAAGGTGGTGGCAGCATCATGGTGTGGGGATGTTTTTCAGCGGTGGGGGTTGGGAGACTAGTCAGGATCGAGGGAACGACGAACGGAACAAAGAACAGAGAGATCCTTGATGAAAACCTGCTCCAGAGCGTTCAGTACCTGAGCCTGCGGCGAAGGTTCACCTTCCAACAGGACAACGACCCTAAGCACACAGCAAAGACAATGCTTCAGGACAATTCTTTGAATGTCCTTGAGTGGCGTAGACAAATCCCAGACTTGAACCTGATCGAACCTCTCTAGAGAGACCTGAAAATAGCTGTGCACCGATGCTCCCCAACCAACATGACAGAGCTTAAGAGGATCTGCAGAGAAGAATGGGAGAAACTCTCCAAATACAGGTGTGCCAAGCTTGTAGCGTCATACTCAAGAAGATTCAACGCTGTAATTGCTGCCAAAGGTGCTTCAACAAAGTACTGAGTAAATTTTCTGAATACTTTTGTAAATTTGATATTTAGAGTTTGAAAAAAAAATTGGATATTGTGTGTAGATTGATGAAGAAAAATAGTATTGAATCCAATTTAGAATAAGGCTGTAATGAAACAACGTGGTAAAAGTCAACGGGTCTGATTACTCTCTGAATGCATGGAACTCCGTTCCTGCTCATATTGCTCAAATGAACAGCAAACTTGGTTTCATGGCACCACGCCTCTCCCTTATTTGACCTAGATAGTGTATACCATAGTGTATATGTATTGATATCTAGGCTATGTATGCCCTTTTTAAATTGATGTAGTTCTGTTCTTGAGCTGTTTTTGTCTATTAATGTTCTGTATTATGTCATGTTTCATGTTTTGTGTGGACCCCAGGAAGAGTAGCTGCTACTTTTGCAACAGCTAATAGGGATCCTAATAAAGTTGTACCGAACATTGTACTTTAGTAATTGCATTGTAATTGCATAATAAGATGTACGTTTTTTGTTATTACACCATTCCACTTGTATAGTAACAACAATAGGATTAGTAGAATATAGGCTATGTTTACTAAAAAATTGAATTCTCGTGCTAAAGCACCTCAGATAGAACGATTTTTTAAATATATTTTTTATTTTACCCCTTTTTCTCCCAAATTTCGTGGTATCCAATTGTTGTAGTAGCTACTGTCTTGTCTCATCGCTACAACTCCCGTACGGGCTCGGGAGAGACGAAGGTTGAAAGTCATGCGTCCTCCGATACACAACCCAACAGCTTCTTAACACAGCGCACATCCAACCCGGAAGCCAGCCGCACCAATGCGCCAGAGGAAACACCGTGCACCTGGCCACCTTGGTTAGCGTACACTGCGCCCAGCCCGCCACAGGAGTCGCTGGTGCGCGATGAGACAAGGACACCCCTACCGACCAAGCCCTCCCTAACCCGGGCGACGCTAGGCCAATTGTGCGTCGCCCCACGGACCTCCCGGTCGCGGCCGGTTACGACAGAGCCTGGGACTCTGATGGCACAGCTGACGCTGCAGTACAGCGCCCTTAACCACTGCGCCACACGGGAGGCCAGATAGACCGATTTTGAAAGGACATTTGTCTTCTTTTAACTAGCTCTTAGGCAGCGCTCTCTAAAACTTCTACTCTAGTGATTGCCCATCCTAATTCAGCTGATCTGGGCCTGGTAATAGATTAAACTTTGCAGGGTTCCATTAGTACAGCTGTCCAACAGAGAGACAAGCTGTTTCAGAGCCCTCTACTCCATCACTGCTTTGGAAAACAAGTTATACAGCTCATCCTGCTTCACACACCCAGAGAAAACAATGGTTTGTCTCTGTCTTCTATGTGTCATATACTCCCCTCTGATGTCATCATAGCGTTTTCTTGATGTTGTTAGTTATGCACAATGCAAAAGAGGAGTTGGTGCAGTTTCTATCAGAAAGAGAAAGAGAGAAAGGCCCCCCTCTCTCGCTATACAGTAGAGCAGCGCGTTCAAAATGTTCCCTGACTGACAATGAACCTAGGCTTCACACTGGTGCTGCATTTGAGAGTCCTTTATCCAGGAATCCCCAGTTGGACAGCGGTGCTTTAGGTCACACAGCTGTTGTTGCTCTTTCCGCAGTGCCGCTGAGCGTGTACACAGAAAGAGGGTGAGCGCTGAATAGGTGGGAGAGGAGGAGCCACCCGGAGCCCTGTGTGCCTCCACAGCAACTTCAATAGATAACAGTCAGTCCAATCAGGCATGTTTTGGCCCGTGGCACTTTTCCTTTCCGCCATCATCATTATTACCACAGCCGGGATCCAGCCCCTCCACTTTAATACCCCATTCATTTCCCCTGGCGCCCATCATTCAGTATTCAATAGGTACTGTTCTGCGGCTCCAACTGTGGATCAAGCTGTTGAGGTTGCCTCCCTCCGTTCTTCCATCCAATATCATCAATGCTCAGACAGGCACCTCGACAAAGGTGCATCACCTGCTCTTTGAGAGTTGGAACAGAATCTGCTGTGGTTTGGGATAGAGGAATACATTCACGATTCTTCATGCTTTGAAAAAAGGGAATTAATTATTTGATCGAGTTAATGAACATGTCAAACTTTGAAGAGAATATGAACTGTGCAGAAAACCCCTGTTGGGATATTACAATTACTCTTTGATTGTGTTGGTTTTAATCTACACACAATAATGTATTTCACACAGTGTGAGAGATTCTAACGATGCACCAAATGTTCTATTCAACCGCCTAACAACATACATTTGAAAAAGCCAATTAGCACCAATTAATGAACTTTTAACTGGAAAAGCCTGTCAAAATATGTTTCAGTTATAATTCAGCAAACCAATGTAACTGTAGTAGGAAAGTGTTAACATTTCAGAAAATAACTGACAGAAAGACTAAGTCATAGAAAGGCCAGATAAGAAATTAAGAAATAGCTTGACTTTCAGGGTGTTGGTGTGTTTTACAGGAAGCAGTTAGAACCAACTGGCATGCCAGGTCATCGTCTGATGATACTTTCTCTCTCTGAGACTATTGTGCAGTCAGAGAGAAGACCAGAGTCACTGGAGCTTCATCCTGGCAGTAACACTTACTGTCTGACCAGTGGTAATGGCTGCCTGCCCTCCACTGCCAACACTCAACTTGCCTGTTAGTGTGACTGGTTGTTCTCAAGGATGACTGGGTGAACACACTATAGGGTAATGACGTTAGGAGATTATGCCTGAGATATTGTCTAAGTTGTTTTAAGTGTCAATTCTTGACGTCACATGGCAGCAGAATGGGACTCGGACTAACTGTAATGGAAATTATATTGTATTAGTCGACAGTACAATGCTGTACAATACTGTAACTGTGAGTCCCTGTACTGTAGACTATAAGTCCCTGTACTGTAGACTATAAGTCCCTGTACTGTAGACTGTGAGTCACTGTACTGTAGACTGTGAGTCCCTGTACTGTAGACTGTGAGTCCCTGTACTGTAGACTGTGAGTCCCTGTACTGTAGACTGAGTCCCTGTACTGTAGACTGTAAGTCCCTGTACTGTAGACTATAAGTCCCTGTACTGTAGACTGTGAGTCCCTGTACTGTAGACTGTGAGTCCCTGTACTGTAGACTGTGAGTCCCTGTACTGTAGACTGTGAGTCCCTGTACTGTAGACTGTGAGTCCCTGTACTGTAGACTGTGAGTCCCTGTACTGTAGACTGTGAGCAGAAAAGTAAATGTGTATGTAAAAGTAGATTTGGGTCAGGATGAAAGGCCAGTCTCAATATTACATAATAGGCTGTTTGAGTGAACCTCAACTGGTTTATTCAAGTTGTTTGAAGCACAGACGCGCAGCTATGGTACCATCTCAGTTCTAAAATGTGTGTTTAAAGCCTTCTCAATGTAAACATTCACATAACTTATTTGCATTTCCTTACCATTACTTATACACTGTACATTTATTATGTGCAATTCATCAAAGTTTCAATTTTTGGAGATTAATGAATTAAAGTCTGGTTTTATCAGGACATAGCTTCACACTGTGCTGCTTTGTTCTCTTTATGGCATGACTCAGTTGATGTTCCTCCACCCAGTCCAATGATACTACTGCAGGGGAGAGCTTCAAATACTTTCAAGATTATAGGCTCAAGGTCTAGCTCCTGGTGTGAGTTCATGAATTCCACATCATTTCGTGAAGAACTAAATAATTATTTCTGTACTCTCACCACGGGTAGAATATTGCAGGGGCACAAAAGGTGTTTACTTCAGGCAACAAAAGTCCATGGTCAGAGATAGAAAAAAGTCTGAGAAGCTAAGCCACTGGAGGTACCCACTGTGAGTAGAAAAAAACAGAATGAAAGAGACTTCCACAGCACTGTCTGACCCCACATACAGGCAGCCTAATGCTAAAATATAGACCCCTTGGCTAGTGCCCAGGAGCATAAAACATGGGTCTTCACATTTAATCTACGCTCACAACAATCTCCAGATATTCGCGGATATTGTAAAAAAGCATATCTACACAAACATATACTACTAGTGTAAACGTTCCATAGTGGCATAGGAATATGCCATTTTTGCCATTCATTGTTAAGGATGAAAGATAAGTCTGTGGTTATAAGGCTGCTTCCACAGCAAATGGAATATAACAACTCAATTTACAGGCTGGCATTGTTATGTGAAAATAAACTATTCTTAGCCTGAACAGCTGTACTGTGCACTCAGACTGGCTTCTTTGTGCCATTGTCAGGTTCACTCTCTTACCTTAAATGAAACACTTCGTCTAAAACACTCTCTCTAAATGGAAATTCTTATCAATGTATCTGCTGCTCTACTGAAAGATGAATAGATATTGGAGTTTCTCATTTCCATGATTACTTGTTAACCCTCGGTGAATTTGGAGTTGCGTTAGATGTTGTCAGTTGCCACAGTGGAAATTGCCACAGCGAAAGTTAAAAATAAAAATGGTTAAAGTTGCTTTGGATGTTTGTATGTGACAGTATAGAGAACTAGCATTTTCAGTAGCGTCAGGGTAGCACCCTTACTAACAGCTGACGTGTGCCTTAAAATATGTTTGTCTTCGAATCAGGTGTAACTTTTGAAATCTGTCCAGTGATTATTCTGTTGATTGAAAATCTCTCCACGGCTCATTACCAGAGTGCACATTAGTTATACTAAACGTGCTGAGGCTGATGAAACCATCAGCAAGAAAAAAAAAAGCCTCAGGGACTTGTGGGTTTATTTGTACTACAACTACATATAGATGTGCTTCCTGTTACCGTAAGCTGCCACCCACCTTCAGAACCAAAACAAGATACTGTAGCTGATCATAGGGACATAACTTCACATACTTGCAGGTATAACTGACACATACTGTATGAATGTATGTCAATGGAAGAATTACACAATGGCTCGAGTTAAGCATACATATTACAATGTAGGATTCTGACCTAATGCTGTTCTAGAGGTACTGTATATCATGGTATGTGTCCCTACATGTCCAGTATGCTCTTAGATAGAGAACACTGTATGTGAAGATTCCTTTATGTAATGAATACTTAAGGAGAAAAGGGTGTAGATTCACTCGCAGAGCACGGCAGTTGTTTACTTCGCATTCGCAGACGGCAGGAAACGTGGTCACAGGCGCGCAATACACAGGTAGGCCAACAGGCAGGTGAATCCAAGTTAGGACTGAAGGCTATAACTGCTTCTCACAAACGAGCTGGGAAAAGGCTTAGTCGAGTCAAAACGAACAATACCTCACAAAGGCACAAACAGAATGAACTGAACTAAATAAGGAGCTGATGAGACCAGGTGAGTAACTAACATAGGTTAAATCAATGAACAAAAGGAAAGACAGGGCTACGTTTTAGAACACAAAGAAACAGGGCTACTTTCAAGAACACAACGAAACAGAACACAAGGCTGACTAAGAAAATAAATACAGAACCTGATACTATAAAAGCTGTAGAATCAATAGCCAGAGGATATATCTGGACTGAAGAGGTGACATGGGGTGATTCTCAGTATATTATAGCAGTTTCTAAAACAAAGTGCCGGATGCAGAGATGTTGTGGAGATACTTCGATTGAGCTGAAATAATGATTTGTATTTGACAGAAAAGTGCTCATCAGAAAACAAACAACAGCTGGTGGTATGGACGCTTGTGCTTGGCGGGTAATGGATTCAACGCCTGGAAAATGAAATGGAGACACTCACTAAAAACACATGGCAGTCTTAAAATGCATTTCTATCCTACATTTAAAAAATTATTTATATTGAGAATTGTAACTATGGTTTGGTTGAAATTAGATGAAAATCTAATCTGGTTGAAAGAACAGCTATACAGAGAACAAAGGCATATTCCTCATTATGTTATTTCACACTCACAGTCAAGGACATCTGAGTGCATCCAGCGTCATGCTGCCTCTTATTGGCCGACTCAGACTCAACCTTCCTCTCTGTTGCTACCCACCTTATCTGGTGGGGTAATGACTGACATTCAAAATATGACACACGCTCCATGTGGACAAGGTTTGACAGACCTGTGATCCACGGAGCAAAAAGCATGAATGTTGATGTAGTAGAGACGGACGGAAAGAGAGATGTAGCGATGCTGCTGGGCATCCCTGGTATTTCATTCTCACCTATATTGAGACTACAGACCGACGCATGTTCAGTCAGAGAGGAGGTAGAGAGGAAGTAGAGAGAGGAGGTTGAGATGCAGCCCTCTCAGTCTGCCTTAGCGCCTCCAGCTCCCTCCTTGATTGCCTGACATTCTTTATCAACAGTCAAGTATTTCTGTTCCCTTGGCAACGGCTTCCCGCTGATAGAAAGAATCAGGTCTCACCTTGAATGTTGAGAGAGAGGCTGGCAGTCTCTTCTGTTTTCTGACCTGTGCAACGGCAACCTTCGCTTCCCAAAGGAAGTCTGGAGTTGTCATGTCCAATCTTATGTAAGTAAGGCGCTTCCCTTACTGTTCCTCCTCAATTAGGTCCTAAACTGCTCTGTTTCTTCTGCATGTTACATGTGATGGCAGTTGTATGCCTCTGCTTGTATACGGATTAGGTTCACAGTCTCCAAGGGGGAAGGACAGGGTCTAACTGGGAGGGCTAAAACTACATCATGATAGACTTGGAAGAAGTCTGTATCTCTATAGTCTTGGCTGTATCCTTGCCATCAGTATTGTTGGGCCTCTGATGTACTGTGAGTGTGAAGAATGTTTCGGGGACATTTTCCAATACCCACAAGCCGGACTGGAACTCTCATGCTCTTTAGAGCTGCAAATGGAGCTACTCTACTTTCACCTGAGCTATGCATGTGCATAACATCAACCAGATGTCTCCCATCCTATCCTTCATTTCCACACACATTCTCAAGGGGGGAGTTTAACTACCAGCGTGAGTATAGGTGGGTACAACCAAACCCACGCTCTATACAGCACTCCAGCTGTGGGTCTGAGCTGTGCTAAAGTGATACTTGCCAGATTGTTAGCAATCAACCTCAATCATTTGAGTCATTGTATGGGGTATAAATAACATATTATTGCAACAGATCGGACAAAAATGATTTGGTCCCAAACGAATTTGACAGAAGGTTTATCAGTACATTCTGTACAACAGATTTAGACGTCATACTCTTAGATAAAGAATAGCAATGATTTATCCTTGTCCTAAAAAAAATTGAGACATTATGCCTTTCAGTACACATTATATTATCAGACTTCATACCCTTTGAAAAAGAACACAGAAATCCTCTGGTTTATCCTGCCTGATAGTACCACGGTAATGATTAGTAGAATATTCCTCCTCACATTTTTCTTGTCATATGTTTGTAGTCACTCACCATATATTTCACCAGAGCACCGTTCATTTCAGTTTACTTCCCTACTAGGTACATGTGACATGAACCCCGTTCAGCAAACAGCAAGAGACAGTCTGTGTCAGCCTTAATATCACAAAAGTCTTTTCAGACGTCCAAAAGATGATATCAGTTTCATGAAGTGAATAATGTACCTTTCCACAATCCAAAATATGTTTAATTTCAGCTTTATGAGGTGTAAGAGGGGATACCTGTGCACTGCAATATGCAGTATTGATTAAAATCATTGATGGTTTTCAGGGGACACAGAATAATCATCTGAATGAGTGGTGTGGCCCTCTCGGCCCTCAGGTTGCGCCACACTTCTGATGCTTCCACATGGCCTTTCCATTATTCACATTGGAAAGGTTAGCGCATGTCAAACATTATCAGGAGAAGCGACCTCACTATTGCCAAAAGAAGACTGAAACTCAGAGGTAGCTTAGAAGTCTAGCTGATTATCATGGGTCAGAAACTTTTTCTATTACTCTTGAACACACAGCCAACCTTGTTCATCCACATTCCAGCTGCACTTGTGTGCACGGCATCACTCAAGAGAGATGGACATTTTGCTATAAGTCTTTCCATAAATAAGGATTTACATTAATGAGTTATGCTTTGAAACACTGGGTTAGATTTACTAAGGCACTGCGTGTTTGTTTGTAAAAAGGTTTAAAAAAAGCCACTCATTCCCATGTAAAACCAAGGCCTATTTGTCAACTAGGTGCAATCCCCAAATTAGCTGCTGTCAGGAAAATAGAACTCTCAGGGCTTTAATTCCCTCCAAAGCCAATGGCTTCCTCCAGAATAAACATCAACTTTACTACTGTAGGGAGAACATTGAGAACACATCTTGGTTGCTAGACGCAACCCAGTTGTTTAGTCTTTTTGCTCTGAATCTATGGCCCGACCTAGTCCTTCGTTCTAAATGTTCCATTGTTGGCAACGTTCTTATCCTTTGGTTGCTAGCTAGTCACGTCAAAAAGTGCAGCCAGAATAACAGCAAAAAGTCTTTGTTTGCATTTGTTTAAGCTGTTTTCTAGTGACGTTTATTTGGATTCATCCATAACAATGAGCTAATGAGGCACGATTTCGCCTAGCATAGAAAATGTGCTAACTCGTCAGGACACTTGTTCAGAGGAATTAGCCAACAACACAGCTACAGTGAGCTAGCCAACAACACAGTTACAGTAACACAATCACTTCAAACTGAAGCTTGAAAGACTACAAATTAGCTGAGTTTTGTTTGACCTATTTTGTATATATCTATATCTTTGTATATATATCCATAACAATGATGCCAGCTGATACATGAGTTAGACATGACACCTGACACGTTCATTACTATGGGACAGCAGAAGATACAATTTCAACATTGAAACAATGTTGCAAATGTCAGAGAGACATACAGTAAGGTTTAAACAAATCTCCACTGTTGAAAGCTAAATGTTAGCCTAAAAGAAATGTGAGATAATGTCTAGATGCTTTTTATAGTGGAGATCACGTTTATAAGTTGCCTGGCTGGGCTGATGTGTCACACCCTGATCTATTTCACCTGTCTTTGTGCTTGTTTCCACCCCCCCTCCAGGTGTCGCCCATCTTCTTCATTAGCCAAAGTGTATTTATACCTGTGTTCTCTGTTTGTCTGTTGCCAGTTCATCTTGTCAGGTCTTACCAGCGTGTTTCCCATCTCCCTGCTTGCGCAAGTTCTGTTTCCTAGTTTCCCCGGTTCTGACCATTCTGCCTGCCCTGACCCAAGCCTGCCTGCCGTTCTGTACCTGCCTGACTCTGACCCGTTTAAGAACCTCTGCCTGTCCTGACGCCGAGCCTGCCTGCTGTTCTGTACGTTATTGACTCTGCCCTGGATTATGGACCTCTGCCTGCCTTTGACCTGTATTTTGCCTCCCCCTGCTTGGGCCAATAAACATCTGTGACTAGCTGTCTGCATCTGGGCCTTATCCTGAGTTCTGATATGATGAGACAGTGGATTGCGCAGTCAGAACAGAGTAAAAAGGCATTTTAACGTCATAGATTTAGCCGGTGGCATTTTGTGGACTAGACACAGGCTAGAATGCGGTTTTAAACAATCAGCATTCAGGATTAGACCCACCCGTTGTATCACTTGGAAATAACTGTAAGCACCAATATTGAGTCATTGTGTACTGCAGCTCTCCTTTCAGCTATGTCCTCCATGTCATCTGGCTAACGTACAGGCCTAGATGATCTGAGAACATTTCAACGCTCACACAATACTTTAAACAGGTTTTTATTGGGAGAAAATAGTTCAGCTCACTGATGAAATACAATGGCTTGCTGCATCAATATCTTAACAGTGGGGGGGTTAGGCTGTTGAAAATCTAAGTTGTTTAAAGAGTGGTGGGGGAGGGACGGTGGTTAGAAGCTCATGGATTACAGGAGAGGAGTCACTGTCAGGGCCAGGGTAAGCCAACGCCCTTCAGCCACTAGTAGATGGGATTCCCATTTGAGGAGAGATTGCCAAGGTATCATTGATTTGGGGAGGTGGTTCGGAGGGTGACATGCAGAACATGCTGAAACAAGCATCTCTCCTGCCCCACAGCCTCAATTCCAATATTTCACCCTGAACTCTTTCCAATAGGGACTCAGCAACACAAGCATGGACACACCTGATTTACTTCTGTTAAGAAATGCTATGACAATTATTGATAGTCAAAATCCCTTATCTTTTTATGGTCTACCAATGTGTGTTAATAAAGCTATCCCTTATTTGATACAGTGTGATTTACTAGCCAGTGATGATTCCGCAGTGAAAATGCATTAATGAGGGAGTGCGCCAAGAATTTCAAGGTGCTCTAGATTTTTTGAAGGATTGTGAGGAATTTGTAATTATGTAAATAGCGTGAAATATGAAAAAAACTCAAGTCTTTGTCTGCCAAGAAAAGTGGGGTAAGACTGTATATACTTAACAACATGAACCGTTTCTTCACCAAGCTGAAAAAAATACATATGATGGGGAGCAAAAAAGAAAGCATGAAATGCAAACCAACTGACAGAATTGATATCCTTTTGCTGTGCAGTTCAGCTTTTCAAATTGTGGCATCACAGTAGATTCAGAGTTTTCTCTCCTCATGCGCCATAACAGAAACTAACAATGACTCCAGTTCTAGTGTTTGTCCTCATATTATGTTCTATATCCTGTGCGGGGGTAGAATGGAGAGGAGGTGTGTTCTGTCTCAGTTGAGGATTACTAAATTACTTCAACTGAGACGAAAAGTATTTTAGGAAGTCACAGCCAGAAATGGACACTTTTATTTCATCACTCTGCAGCTTATCATGCTTTTTCATTCCAATCATAAACAAAGCACTTATGCATATCATTTTCAACATGGGGAGCGTCTGGAGTGCTGATAAGCATAAGATGATGAATTAAATGTTAGATGTGCCTGTAAACAGAGCATGAGTTGTTTTAATATTAAACTAAGCTGCATGTATTATAACATGCAGTATCTAGCTGGAGCATTCTTCCATGTCTGCATTCCCCCAAGTATGATTATATTTCACAGCTAACAAGCCTGTACATGATAACAATAACTAACTATACAACTTGTAGTTGTGTTTTTCACAGCCATTCCTAGCCATTGTAAATGTATTGCAATGGCACTCCCATGAATTTAGTAAACTGTACATATGCAGTTCTTTAGAACCCAAGGACTGATATGCATGAGAACGGCAATTAAACATGAATATGTGGACCATTTTTAGAAAATTGCACTAATTGTTTCCATCATCAAATTTCTATTAGTTCTTTATGGAGATTTATAACAGTGGATTTATATGCCCAGCTCAGTTCAGGCCAATAGTGTTGTAAGCATTTGTCCCATTTGCACTTGAGCACTCTAATACACATTCCTTTATCATGTGAGAATTAGAATGATAGGTTTCAACGCTGATGACATGACTGTTTGATTTCCTGCAGTGTGTAGACAGCAATCCCTCCTCTATTGCCTATTAGTGGATCCATGCACCTGTAGTATTCAGCCAAATTGATTGAGCACAACAAACCATATTTCTTTACCCAGAATGTATTTATTTTGAATGGCCGCTGTTATCGTAAACAAATGTTTACAACAATTCCATTATCTTCCCAAGGAAATGTAGTTGGATTTGTTGTTATGTGAAAATCAACTAAACAAAATAAAATGTTGAGGGCCTGCAGAGCTGCCAACACGGTAGAGATCAGCACTTCACTACCCATCTCCTTATGCTGTAGTAGTCCAGGCAGACATGGTAACTTCAGCACCACAGACAGCAACTGGGAGATTCAGCACCACAGACAGCAGCCAGATCATGGCCAAGCAGGGCTTTGAGAATGAAAGAGGAGGGGCAGATTGTAGAGCTTAATGAAACACACCTGGAGCTCATCAAGGCTGACCATTATAAACGGACTTAGTTGCTCTGCCCTGAATGGTAATCATTTGGCTGAAATTAACATGTGTTTCCTGTGTGTGCATGTGTCCTCATTGTGTTAGATACTGACAGTCCAAACTAGTCAGACCATGGACAGGAAGTCTCCCTTAAAATATGTAGAGCTATGAGCAACTCAATCTGCCCTCCCCTCACTTTTATGAGCTGGTGATGTATTTTTCAATTACTTGTTTAATTTATTTATAATTCTTTTGGCTTAAATCAAAATGAATTACCCTGTGAGTGGTGTGTCATGCACCAGCGACGCTGTGGATTTCGTGCCATAAGGCTGCAGGTCTAATACCACATGCTGTCCGGTTATCACAGCGGACATTAATCCCCTGAACTTCACTGCCTCAACTCTAGCCAAATGAGGAAATGGCTGATAAGGATGTGATGTCCTCAGAGAATCCTGTTTCCTTCGTACACTGTGAGGTCTTTCTGCCATTTGCGCACACCCATAGGTTGGCCCTGACCTTTCCTGGGAACGTGGCTGTCTGTGTCACTGGAATATGGAGGACTTCTCTTAGATGTCACTGAGTATCTGCTTCCATCCTGCACCCTGAAAGCAACCAGCCAGAGGAAGGCTTTTCCATTAGCTCTAATTCTCAGACTGGTGCTGCCGACAGCAAGACAAGTAGGTATCACCGCTGTCATACAAACTGTCAAACATGTTTCTCCACATTTACACTTTACAGTTTCCACTTTCAGTTAGAAGTCAAAAACTTTGCAGGCCAAGTACACCCTAGTTCACAAAATAGAGATAAAAGATCTGTGGGGGGGTGCGAGGTACAAAAACCCATCTAAACCCACGCCTAGTTTTTTGGCGGTGTCTTTTTCTCTGATGTTAGTGTGATTGCAGTGTCCAGGAAGGAATGATGGAGTAGCTTTGTCCAGGCAGGTGAAATTGAATCTCTTGTGCCTTGACTCCAGTATTGTCTTGCAGCACTCCAGCTGATAGTTACCACTCCACAGGTCGGCCAAATTGCTCGGCACCCAGTGAAAGTTAGTGTAGCCTATAAAAAGCAATAACCATAAAGACACATGTAGGGAGGCTATTGATACACAGCATTGTATTGCTTGCGTAAAAGCAGAGTTTATTCACTCAAGTGCTCTCCTGTGTTCTCTGTGCCTGTGAAGGCCCTGTGCCAAGTGCTCTAACCAGCTTTCTGCTGTAGTATGGGTTAATGTTCTATTCAGAGAGACCTGACCTACACAAAACACTAGAGGTCCATTTCAGCCTGCTGCTGGGCCATCAAGTGCCTGCTGCTGGGCCATCCAGTGCCTGCTGCTGGGCCATCCAGTGCCTGCTGCTGGGCCATCCAGTGCCTGCTGCTGGGCCATCCAGTGCCTGCTGCTGGGCCATCCAGTGCCGGCTGCTGGGCCATCCAGTGCCTGCTGCTGGGCCATCCAGTGCCTGCTGCTGGGCCATCCAGTGCCTGCTGCTGGGCCATCCAGTGCCTGCTGCTGGGCCATCCAGTGCCTGCTTCTGGGCCATCCAGTGCCTGCTGCTGGGCCATCCAGTGCCTGCTGCTGGGCCATCCAGTGCCTGCTGCTGGGCCATCCAGTGCCTGCTGCTGGGCCATCCAGTGCCTGCTGCTGGGTCATCCAGTGCCTGCTGCTGGGCCATCCAGTGCCTGCTGCTGGGCCATCCAGTGCCTGCTGCTGGGCCATCAAGTGCCTGCTGCTGGGCCATCAAGTGCCTGCTGCTGGGCCATCAAGTGACTGCTGCTGGGCCATCAAGTGACTGCTGCTGGGCCATCAAGTGCCTGCTGCTGGGCCATCAAGTGGAGCAAAATCTGTCTTCAGTCACCAGTGGCAGTGTAGTAGCATAAATCAAATACAAGAAAATGTTGCTCAATGTGAGTTTTCCAAGTTAATTTTGGTTTGTGATATTGAACCTAATTTCCTAAATCAGTAGGTGTCTTTGGTCGTAATCACTGGAGAGGTATATAGTGTTTGGTCAGTTTCTTCAGCATCTCTGAGAGGTCTGAGCTGGGGAGTTCCTTGCCTTCCAATGAATCTAATCCAGGGCCCAGAGGGAGAGAGAGAGAGAGAGAGAGAGAGAGGAATGAACCAGACAGAGTGGGACACGCTGAACGGATACTAAAGTGGACTCCAATGTGGGGGCACAAAACTGTTAACAGTCCAGACACTTGGTTCAGTGCAGCATGTCATAGTTCTGTACCCACGGCTGCATTTTTATTTCCCAGTGGCCTCAATTTGTCAGAAGGGATTGTGTAAGTGTCGGGAGTGAGGCAGCCCAGCAGTCTGACAGAATCCCTGGATAAACAGCTGCAATGAAACTGTTCTCATACCCACCCTCCTCTACTTAAAAGAGAATAAACACTGTCAAACACTGCATAGTCTACCCCTTTCACTCCCTGTCTCTGGTTATGGCTACATCTGCTCCAGGGTGTTTGTGTGTCATGTCCAACATATAAATAGAAAACAACATTTCCATCCGTCTGGTAAACTAGCAGGGTTTGCCATCCCTTCAGATCACCCGTACAGGTGGGGGTGAGTTAAGATGGAATATTCAGATTTGTGTTTTCTATGCTGAATAGTCTGGAGCATTACCTCAGAATCGACTCATTTAAATGTCCATGTCTTAATGTATCCCTGCTTACAAATATCTGGGCATCTGGATAGACGATGGTCTGCCTTTTAGAAAGCATATTAATGAGTTAGTGAGGAAGCTGAGACTAAAAATAGGCTCAGCTATAGAAATAGATCCTGCCATTTGCTAAAGCAGGTCATTCAATCAACGTTCCTACTGGTCCTAGACTATGGCGACATCATCTATATGAATGCAGCTGCCACTTCATTAAAGCCGTGAGTTGCAGTTCACCATAGCACGCTTATTTTTATTACAGATGACAGGTTCAGTACACATCAATGCAGTCTTTACCAGAAAAAACGCTGTCCCTCTTTGAAGTCACGTAGAGGAAATATTACAGTCCTTGCATATCAAATGGAAATTTCACAGAAAATTGTTTCATTGGAATGTTTATAGAAAGCCAAATTCTGAGTACTTCTTGCATCAAACATTGTGCATGTGTCAATATTCACAGCTGGAACATACATTTCATGTGCTGATAAGTAGTTTATCCTGAAATGCTTTTGATGTTGCTTTGATGTTCAACAAGCTGATATGGAACCAAGTAGGTGCAACAAAAATTGGACAACCTGCCAATAGACTCACACAATCAAATGCAAAGCAAATAATTAAAGCATATTGCACTATAAAAAAAAAAATCAGTCATACTTCATGATATGACATCTCTTAATGGACAATTCCTCAAGAGATGGCTTCGCTGTGGGGACATGAGAATACCCAATACACCCCATTAGCGCACCTTGTTTAATCCATTGAATGTCCTGTACAGTATATGGGAAATTAGAAAATGTGTGAAAAATAACTAACACCTATAACAGACATCTATGTGGTTATAATGTCAATTCAAACAGGCAGGGATTACTGCATTGCAGATGACAGTAGCCCTCTTCATACAGAAGTTATTATTCAAAGTAATCAGCCACCCTGCTGCAGGTAATCAATGCAGACAGGAGCATATGGCCATCCCTCTGATTTGTTTTCTGTCGGGATACAACCTGCAACACAAACCCCCCACCAGTCAATGCTTGGCAGATACCTCACACACGAGTGATTGCTTTAGGGATTCTGACATTTGTAATGACAAGCTGGAATCCATTTGATTCTGCTCATTGGCGAAAGGTTTGGGCGGCAAATGGTCATTTTCTCTCAAGAGAAGTGATTTTCAGTGTTGTGGAATCAAATCTATGTCTGATTACCCAGGCTGTGTTTGAGAAGAGTATTGTATGTCCATTGGACACTCCATGATTTAAAAGCCAATGGTGCAGTTTTTTTTTAGGCAGCTTTTTTCCAAATCTACTGGCTCATTAAGTCCGGCTCACTCTCGGAAAGTTGTTTAAGACCAATCAGGGTACTCTCTGCCCTCTATGCTTATGTATTATTTAACCGTCTGTTTATTAACTCTTTCTCATATTTAAATACAAATCATTGGATGCTTTTTACATTACATGGAATGGTGTAATACAATCCCTAAAGTTAAAACTGCCCACGCAAGAAAGACTAGATAAAATATTATTTTGAATCATGGAGATAGCTGCCATAATATGCTTACAATTTGATAACTTTTAAGCTCTCTCAGAATTTATCTTCTGTTGGCACTGAGGCAAGTCCGAATTCATTCAAAATAATCTTATGATTTAGAGGAATAATGGTATTCTGTATTTTTTTAATCAAATACATGATATCCTGCCTAGACGAGAACAGAAGGCACACACGCTCAATGTTCATACTGTTAAGAAACTGTTAGGGGAGAGAGATGGAGGGAGGGAGAGAGAGAGGACAGAGGAGAGAGAGGAGAATGAGAGAGGGGGTGGAGGGAGGAGATGGAGAAGAGGGAGAGAGAGGAGAATGAGAGGGGTATAACAGTGCACATTTTCCTCTTTCAATACAAGGTAATTGTCAAATCTTTGACAACAGAGCACTTGATTTTATTTTCTGCTGTTAAGTCACTGAGTAAAACTGTCTGATTGAGGACTAGATGAACACACTTTGAGGTATTTCTGAAAATAATCGCATTTTATTAAGGTCAGAGCAGTCTCATGTTGTCTTGATGGCTTTCAGCCCTGTTAAAACACAAATACATCCCTGTGTGCCTGTGTACACCAACCCACATAGAGAGAAATAGCTCCTGGGTCATCTTTCTATGAATACTGTATGAGGTGACAGCGTCTTTATGACTGTTTGTGTGCTTTGATCTTGGTGTGTTCAACTGGTTTTTAATGAAAACACCTGCCCAAAAACACATTGGGGGCGATTAAGAGTGAGCTTGTTATCTTTGCTTGCCACGTTTGCTTCTTTTTCAGCAGCAGAATGTCAATGCAGAAACAGACAGTGTAAAAGTGACAGAACCGAGGCAGTCTGTAGTAATTAATACAGGGGTAGATACAGTAGAAACTAGGTAACTTCTTCTGTAGTAATTAATACAGGGGTATTGTCGTGTCTTTACTATCATTAAATTAAGACTTTTTATCAAAGATTCTCTGTAATTAGTATTACGCGATCAAATTGATTAATCATGTAACTGTAATTAACTAGGAAGTTGGGGCACCAAGGAAAACATTCAGATTACAAAGTTATAATTTCCTAAAATAACTTTTCAGATATTTTATCTGATCAATTAGTCTTCGAATTAATTAATTATTTACTTTACCTCACGTTAGTCTCATTCAAAACGTCTTAAATTGTTGGTTATCTGCACGAACCCAGTCTTCACTATGAGTCATCCATACATCAATTGTCTTAAATCATTTATTTATTACTAACTAAGTAATTCACAGAAACAAGAACGTTAATATGGTTACAAGAAATGATAGGAAGTGTGCCCTAATGGGCTAAACCGGCATCGCGTCTTGGTGGACAAAATGGGGAGTGGGGGTCAGCTGAGAAGTCACTACAGAGTTAATAATTATAACAATTGAAATGCTAATCCTTTGCACATGAACGCTCACTCATTCGGGAACAATTGCAATCAATATATATATTTACGCTCAGTGTGTCGTCTTGATCGCTGGTGAAAAGTTGTCCGTCTTTCTCCCTCTCTCTCTGTAAGTGGTTAGAGTGGATTGTTCAGAGTGACATTCGTTCAATCGTTATAGTGTTCTTCGCGTTCAATGATACCGAATTCCTAGCTGCAGACTAGTAATTAATATCGAAGACTTGTTCTTATTCTGTCGGTGTCGATAGTCTAAGAGTTTAACCACGTGGTATGGTTAAAAGATTCAGCAATGGTCTGCAACCTTCGTCATCTCCTAATGGAGAAAAACATGGTCTGGTGATAATTTCTTAAAGTTGGGTTTTATTCGGAATTGCAGAAAAGGGCTGTCCCCGGATGCCTGACCCTAACTGAGCTCAGGGGCGGTCCTCTGATTTAGTTCAAATCGAAAGGGAATTGGATTTTCCTTCATTAAACAGTCCAAAATCCTATTCACAATTTTACAAACAGTATTGTACTCACTCATTCATCTTATACAACAATTAGATGTAAACCTCATATCTGAGGCTGTTATATAAACAGCGTTATGGTAATGTGGCCACACCGTCTCCCATGAGCTTCCCCAAGTTGTAACAAACGGACCAGTTCGTAGCTGGATTCTTCACCGATCTTTTATAAATAAATTCACTCTCTCTTATACTGTGTGGCCATGAGGCAGGTCTTCTCCTCAGGAATTTATGACTTCTCTCTGACCACAGCAGCCTAGTTGAAGGAGGCAGGGAGAGGGGGATGGGGCTTGCTGTACCCAAAGAGGGCAACGTCATGACAGTATATACAGTAGAAACTAGGTAACTTCTGTAGTAATTAATACAGGGGTATAAACAGCAGAAACTAGGCCACTTCTTCTGTAGTAATTAATACAGGTGTGTATACAATAGATACAATGTTGCATCTTCTGTTGTGATTTAAACAAATGTTTTTAATATTCATGTCTCCATTCTGCATTAGGAGAAAACACATTAATGAGCAGGAAATTAATAAAAGAAGTGAATGAAAGTAGCCTAACAGATAAAACAGCATACTGATGTAATCATTGTCGACAGCAAGGAAATTGTTACCAGTCTGATGAAGAGTAATTAAATGAGTAATAGCATGGAGTGTACAGTATAATAAGGATTCACATAAGAATGAGGTCACACCATGCAGTCATAATATAAATCGAAATACTGTTACAGGTTGTGGTAAAATACTTTCGCAGAATTGATGGTTTGTTGATAATGTGTTTTCATGTCTGAAACCACTTCAAATAGTGAAAGGTACAGTCGCTCTTGACTAAAAGTATTTTTCTGACCCTTGCTAAAAGAGGTGTCAAAGAAGACAATGGTAGATGAATGACACTATTTCTCTGTCAGCCACCTTTGAATATACATTTAAAATAAACAATGTGGCAGTATTGATGCATATGTCCAGCACACACACAGGTAAGCTGCAAACCTAAATAAAGTTTCAGTGAGACAAACAAAATACGATTGTACCATCTTTAAAAGGTAATACCAGAGTTTGCTACTGGTGTGGAGTCCATACAAGGGCTTCAGGAGGTTAATGACACCAAAGAGAATTCATTCTCTTGACAAGATACCCACATAATGGATTTCCTAATGGAAAATCACTGTGTATATGTACACTGGGACAGTCTGCCAGAAAACACATTGAGCTATTGAGGCACCAGTGCAACAATATTTTGCTGCAGGAGACAGTGATTAATATGTAATTAAACATTCTGGTTCTTTAGACAGTTGCACTAGTTCCAGTGTGTAATTATAGAAGTATCTGCCAAACACATTGCTATTGTCCTAACCACACTGAATCTACAGTAGTAAAAAATTAACTGTGCAGTCTTCAAGCTACAGTGATGTTAATACTATCTCAGTGGCCCCTGCCAATAGCTACAGAGCCCATCAACCAATCACAGGCCTCACTGTTTGACCTCCTGTGATTATGACAGCATTCATTCAAGGAGTATGAGATCTTCCTCCCCTCCCCTTCCCCCTAACTTCCAGTCTCAACTTTCATCAGATCCTCACCAGCACTACTTGCACAAGCTTTCTAACACACAGGGTAAATCACCAGGGTCAAACTCCACAGCGCAAAATTCCTACAGCACAATGTGGGCAAAATTGTTAACTTGCTTCAACAGCTGCAATTGATACATTTGCATTTGAGTTAGTCAATGACTGGATGTTTTGAAAGGGTTTTAAAACCAATTGGCAGCAAGACGTCTCCCTCATAGATGTTCTATATACTTTTTCTAACCTCTAACCTCTAACCTCTGGATTACATGAGTGTACTATATTACGTATTGGATCACTAAATATACAACTTTCATTTGGTTGCCATTTCAGTTATATCCACCAGAAAAGACAGAACAAATATTAAAGCTAATATTGTGGTTAAACTCAAATATACTAATTGATTAAAATATATATATATATATATTGATAAAATGTTTAAAAATTGTATAATCTTGGTAAATTATATCATAAATAGGAGTGGTGTTGCATGTGTGAGTTTTTGGTCACAGGTCAAGGATGGCTGAAGAATTGTAACATTTACCTGGAGCTAACTCCGCAGGTTTCACTACTGGGTGATCTGAAAAGTCATAGTCAATCAATCAATAATATAATAATACTTAAAGCAAAAAAAAATCTTTCATTTACAATCTGTAGAAACTGAGAAAATAAAGATTCAGAACTTTTGTGTAAAATCACAGCACAGTTGAAAAATATATGGCAAATAGAACACCATCCATATTGGATTTCTAAGAGAAAGATGGGAGGGGTTGAATGGAGCTGAAGGGTGGGACAAATAACAACAAGATAATTTATGTAAGATATGGGGAATATGTACAGTGGGGCAAAAAAAGTATTTAGTCAGCCACCAATTGTGCAAGTTCTCCCACTTAAGAAGATGAGAGAGGCCTGTCATTTTCATCATAGGTACACTTCAACTATGACAGACAAAATTGTAGACCTGCACCAGGCTGGGAAGACTGAATCTGCAATAGGTAAGCAGCTTGGTTTGAAGAAATCAACTTTGGGAGCAATTATTAGGAAATGGAAGACATACAAGACCACTGATAATCTCCCTCGATCTGGGGCTCCACGCAAGATCTCACCCCGGGGGGTCAAAATTATCACCAAAACGGTGAGCAAAAATCGCAGAACCACATGGGGGGACCTAGTGAATGACCTGCAGAGAGCTGGGACCAAAGTAACAAAGCCTACCATCAGTAACACCCTACGCCGCCAGGGACTCAAATCCTGCAGTGCCAGACGTGTCCGCCTGCTTAAGCCAGTACATGTCCAGGCCCATCTGAAGTTTGCTAGAGAGCATTTGGATGATCCAGAAGAAGATTGGGAGAATGTCATATGGTCAGATGAAACCAAAACATAACTTTTTGGTAAAAACTCAACTCGTCATGTTTGGAGGACAAAGAATGCTGAGTTGCATCCAAGAACACCAAACCTACTGTGAAGCATGGGGGTGGAAACATCATGCTTTGGGGATGTTTTTCTGCAAAGGGACCAGGACAACTCATCCGTGTAAAGGAAAGAATGAATGGGGCCATGTATCGTGAGATTTTGAGTGAAAACCTCCTTCCATCAGCAAGGGCATTGAAGATGAAACGTGGCTGGGTCTTTCAGCATGACAATCATCCCAAACACACTGCCCGGGCAACGAAGGAGTGGCTTCGTAAGAAGCATTTCAAGGTCCTGGAGTGGCCTAGCCAGTCTCCAGATCTCAACCCCATAGAAAATCTTTGGAGGGAGTTGAAAGTCCGTGTTGCCCAGCAACAGCCCCAAAACATCACTGCTTCACGGTGGGAACCTCATATGCAGAGATCATTGGTTCACCTACTCTGCGTCTCACAAAGACACGCCAGTTGGAATCAAAATTCTCCAATTTGGACTCATCAGACCAAATGACAGATTTCCACCGGTCTAATGTCCATTGCTCGTGGTTCTTGGCCCAAGCAAGTCTCTTCTTATTATTGGTGTCCTTTGGTAGTAGTTTCTTTTCAGAAATTTGACCACGGAGGCCTGATTCACGCAGTCTCCTCCGAACAGTTGATGTGGAGATGTCTGTTGCTTGAATTCTGAGAAGCAATTATTTGGGCTGCAATCTGAGGTGCAGTTAACTCTAATGAACTTATTCTCTGCAGCAGAGGTAATCTCACTTTGCTTATTTGAGCTGTTCTTGCCATAATATGGACTTGGTCTTTTACCAAATAGAGTTATCTTCTGTATACCACCCCTACCTTATTCCGACACAACTGATTGGCTCAAATGCATTAAGAAGGAAAGAAATTCCACAAATTAACTTTTAACAAGGCACACCTGTCATTGAGATACATTCCAGGTGACTGCCTCATGAAGCTGGTTGAGAGAATGCCAAGAGTGTGCAAAGCTGTCATCAAGGCAAAGGGTGGCTACTTTGAAGAATCTCAAATATAAAATATATTTTGATTTGTTTAACACCCTTTTGGTTACTACATGATTCCATATGAGTTATTTCATAGAATAATAGCGAAGACATCAAAACTAAGTTTTTTTACAAGTCAAACAACTTTCAATTTCAACATCTTAACAGTAAACATCCACATGCCCAACAGTGTAGGTTACATTTGCAAAACCATGCACAAGGTATTAATGTATTACTGTAGATCGGGTTTATATTTTTATCATGATCAAGTTAAAATAACTCACTAAATATGTTATTTATTTAAGGCAGAGTGTTGCCCCAAAAGATGCCTTACAATATAAAGCAAGAAAGCAAGACTCTGTTATATTTTTAAATGGCCTGTTTAACCTTTTATTCTCAACCAGCTTAGACACTGTGCTCTATCTAATTAACATTTACCCCTGAGAAACAGTAAACCAATTGAATTTATGCTGCTTACTTGATTAACCAGTTATGACAGGGTTATTACTATTATCTGCTGGCTAAAGTCCAATCTACAGCTATAAACCAGTAGGAATATGAGGACATCATGACAAAACAAGTTAGTTTAGTTGTTGGGATCATCTAAATTGGCATATAGAGTAATTAATGTGATGTTGTACTGCCACAGGCATACAGCTGTTTCTGCAACCTCACCACTTTATCTTATTAGCATCACATGATTAGTACATGTAGCCGACATGTGATTGGCATTTGTGAAGCATTATTTAATGTAACATTTACTTGGACAAAATTTGCTGTCCAATTGAAATATTGAATGACATGACAAATTGCCCTGTAGTGATGAATAAATTGCGTCATAGTGAAATGTCCTACTGACCAAAAAAAACAGTATTACCTCAAAGAAGTATACCCATATTTTGAATAACGACTGGATTCAGCAGGATAGCCGAGTTTGTTTATTGAAAGCCTATTGGGTAGACTCCCAAGTTTGGAGGGTAAATTTGATTCATATATCAGTTTCTTACAGCTAAAATGATTGTTGACATTCATATAGACACATCGGAATTCAATTAGCGTATCTAAATTGCATTTGTTTGTGTCCAATGCGGTGGCAGGTGTCTACTTTGATTGGACACAAGGCACAAAACAAAATGTATTTCCTGGCATTTGCTGAGCATAAATGTATTTGTAAATTCAAACATGGGTGCCAAAACTGCAGTACTTGTGCCCTGTTTGGACAATTACCAGCGTGATATGGAAGCATTCCCTCTCTCTAAGGTCCCCGGGGGAGTTGCAATGGGGTTGCCAAATGTTTTACAAATTATAATAATTAAGAGTACAGATTATTGCATGGGACAATATACAAACATTTTGTAGATAGAGCATTTGAAAAATAAAATTGTATTGAGTAAATGTATTTGTTTCTTAAATTATTTTGATAAGAGAGGAAAATGCAATGAATTGAAGGTTACTTGTTGATGTAAAAATCTACATTAACTGATTTTAAGGTTGTGTCATTTGGGGTGGGGTTGGAGTCGTGAAAAATTATTGGAGAAAAAGTGGGGTCCCCAAAAACGATGGCGGAAATTAAATTGTCTACCCATTGAAAATGTTTGAATGCCACTGGTTTAGGGGATGTCTGTGTGGCATGCCATACACTGAAACTTTTTAGGGCTAGGCATCCCGCTAGCGGGACAACTTCCGGTAAAACTGGAGGGCACGCAATTCAAATAATCATAAAGAATTATGAATATTAAACATTTAGGTAAATACAAGTGTCTGATATCGGTTGAAAGCTTAAATTCTTGTTAATCTAACTGCACTGTCCAATTTACAGTAGCTATTACAGCGAAAGTATGCCATGTGATTGATGGAGGATGGCTGCCCACATCAAAATAATTTTCCACCGGCACAGGTTTCATAAATTCACAAATAGCGATTAAATATTCACTTACTTTTTGAAAATCTTCCTATGTTTTGTCATCCAACAGATCCCAGCTATAAAATGTAGTTGTTTTGTTAGATAAAATTATTCTTTATATCCCAAAAAAGTCTGCTTAGTTGGCGCCATCGATTTGAGTAATCCACTTGTTCAACATGCAGAGAAAGGAATCCGAAAATATACCCCTAAACATTGTTTCAACAAGTCAAAATATTTTTTTATTTACTCCTCATACTATAATATTTATTACGGAAAGAAGTATGTTTAATAGGAAACCGATTTTAGCAGGTGTGTCCTTTCATCATGGCAGGCGCAAACACGAATTTCCAAGACTGTGTCCCTGTACTAAAACTGATATTTACAAGCCTGCAACCTTAACTTTTTATGGCTGCAGGGGCAGTATTGAGTAGCTTGGATGAAAGGTGCCCATATCAAACGGCCTGCTCCTCAGTCATAGTTGCTAATATTTGTATATTAATATTAGTATTCGGATAGAAAACACTCTGACGTTTCTAAAACTGTTTGAATGATGTCTGTGAGCAGGCAAAATCCTGAGTTGAAATCAAAACAGGAAGTCAGAAATCTGAGCTTGTATGTGTTCACCAGTCCCCAATGAAATCCCCTTGAGATATGAATGATGTTGCACTGCCTAGGGTCTAGATGTCAACCATCAATAGAAATTATAATGAGGCTTCTATGTTGTTGTGGAAGTGAATGAGAGCAGAATATATCAGATCAAGCAGCCATTTTGTGATCGCACTTTTTCCTCATGGTAGTCATTTTTTAAATTTTTTAATTTTTATTTTTTATTTATTTTTTTTACCTTTATTTAACCAGGCAAGTCAGTTAAGAACAAATTCTTATTTTCAATGACGGCCTAGGAACAGTGGGTTACTGTTCAGGGGCAGAACGACAGATTTGTACCTTGTCAGCTCGGGGGTTTGAACTTGCAACTTTCCGGTTACTAGTCCAACGCTCTAACCACTAGGCTACCCTGCGTTCCATTGCTCACGAAGACAAGAAGGAATACTCCGGTTCGAACTTTATTGAAGCTATATGTTAACATCCTAAAGATTGATTCTGTACTTAGTTTGAAATGTTTCTTTGACCGGTAATATCACTTTTTGAAGTTTTTGTCCGATATAACGCTGACCAGAATTAGAATTTATGTCCAAATACCTTATTTTGTTAGCGCGTTTGGTATACATATCCAAACACGCTAACAAAATAAGGTATTTGGACATAAATAATGGACATTAACGAACAAAACAAACATTTATTGTGGACCTGGGATTCCTGGAGTGCTTTCTGATGTAGATCATCAAAGGTAAGGGAATATTTATCATTTAATTTCTTGTTTATGTTGACGCAATCTTTGCGGCTGTGGTGTTTATAAATTGAGCGCCGTCTCAGATTATTGCATGCATTTCTTTTTCTGTAAAGTTTTTTTAAAATCTGACACAGCGGTTGCATTAAGGAGAAGTATATCTATAATTCCATGTGTATAACTATATTATCATCTACATTTATGATGAGTATTTCTGTTGAATGATGTGGCTATGCAAAATCACTTGATGTTTTTGGAACTAGTGAATCTAACACGCCAATGTAAATTCAGATTTTTTAAACATAAATATGAACTTTATTAAACAAAACATGCATGTATTGTGTAACATGAAGTCCTATGAGTGTCATCTGATGAAGATAATTCAAGGTTAGGGATCAATTTTATCTTTATTTCTGGTTTTTGTGAATGCTATATTTTGCTGGAAAATGGCTGTGCTTATTGTGGTTTGGTGGAGACATAATATAATAGTTTGTAGTGCTTATGCCGAAAAGCCTATTTGAAATCGGACACTTTGGTGGGATTAACAACGAGAATAGCTTTAAATGATATGACACATGTATGTTTTAGGAATTGTAATTATGAGATTTCTGTGGTTTGAATTTTGGCGCCCTCTATTTTCACTGGTAGTTGTCATATCGATCCCGGTATCGGGATTGCAGCCATAACAGGTTAAACATAGACTGCTGATACCCTGTGGAAGCCATAGGAATTGCATCCTGTGAGCTCATTTTCAGAATGCTTTTATACTTCCCATTGTAAGAGGATGGCCTCTCTCTCAAAAAAAATCCTGTTAGTTTTTCTTTGGATTTTCTCATATCTATTGTGTGTTATTCTCCTACATTATTTTAACATTTTCTACAAACTTCAAAGTGTATTCTTTCCAATGGTACAAATTGCATATGCATATCCTGGCTTCAGGGCCTGAGCAACAGGTAGTTTACTTTGGACACGTCATTCAGGCGGAAATTAGCCCTAATTAGCAGTCTTAGTGCTCTTCCTGTTAATAGTAAGATGTAATATAGCAAGATGTATGATCAGTAAGCAGCCTGACCCAGAGGCCATTATGACCAGCCCCAGTGTGAGGTGACGCATAAACACTAAACAGATAAAAACAAGACCTGACATCTAATACACTATTCATGAGATATTGACAGCAGTGAACAGCCGTTTGTGCAGTGGTGGAAAAAGTACCCAATTGTCATACTTGAGAATGGCGCTGGAGTAAGAATGGCGCTGGAGGAGACAGCTGCCTTTTTAAGGGCTCCTAACCAATTGTGTTGTTTTGTGTGTTTTTTTCCGCATTGTTTGTAACTTATTTTGTACATAATGTTGCTGCTACCGTCTTTTATGACCGAAAAGAGCTTCTGGATATCAGAACAGCAATTACTCACCTCGAACTGGACAAAGGATTTTTTCTGTAACAAGTCCGACGCAAAGGATTTACTTTTGACTGGGCCAAAATCCCTGTCATTCGCATGAAGAGAAGATGCAGATACAGGGGACACAGGTCCGGGTGCCTTGTGAGAATTCGTCGGCGAGTGGGTAACCCACCTCTACCATCCGTCCTATTGGCCAACGTGGTATCATTGAAGAATAAACTGGATGAGCTCCGTTCAAGACAATCCTACCAACGGGACATTAAAAACTGTAATTGTTATGTTTCACAGAGTCCTGGCTGAACGACGACATGGATAATATACAGTTGGCTGGTTTTTCCGTGCATCATCCAGGGGCGGCGCTTCTAACGGCCGGTGACTTTAACGCAGCGATACTTATGTCTAACCTAATTTCTATCATCATGTTACATGTGCAAGAAGAGGAAAACAACTCTAGATCACCTTTACTCCACACACAGAGACGGGTACAAATCTCTCCCTCAGTTCGAAAAATCTGACCATAATTATATCCTCCTGATTCCTACTTACAAGCAAAAACTAAAGCAGGAAGTACCAGTGTCTTGCTCAAAACGGAAGTGGTCAGATGACGAATATGTCACGTTCTGACCTCTATTTCTGTTGTTTTGTATTTATTTAGTATGGTCAGGGCGTGAGTTGGGTGGGCAGTCTATGTTTGTTTTTCTATGTTTTGGGGCATTTCTATGTTTTCGGCCTAGTATGGTTCTCAATCAGAGGCAGGTGTCATTAGTTGTCTCTGATTGAGAATCATACTTAGGTAGCCTGGGTGTCACTGTGTGTTTGTGGGTGATTGTTCCTGTCACTGTGTTTGTTGTCACAGGATAGGCTGTATAGGTTTTCACGTTCCGTTTGTTGTTTTGTAGATTTGAGTTATTTCATGTATTGTTCAGTTTTCCATTAAAGAACATGAATAACCACCACGCTGCTTTTTGGTCCGCTTCTCCTCCTACAGACGAACGTCGTTACAGAATCACCCACCCAAACAGGACCAAGCGGCGTGGTAACGGGCAACAGCAACAGCAGCAGCAGGAGAAGGAACAGAGGCAGCAGCAGCAGGAACAGCAACAGCGAGATCAGGATTTTGGGACATGGGAGCAGAATCTGGACTACACAACTTGGGAGGAGATAGACAGGTGGGCGGTCGACCCAGGGAGAGTGCCGGAGCCCGCCTGGGATTCGATGGAACAGTGCGCGGAAGGTTACAGGAGAATGAGGTTGGCGAAGCAAGCACGGCGGCGCGGACGGAAGCCCGAGAGTCAGCCCCAAAAATTTATTGGGGGGGGCACAGGGGGAGTGTGGCAGAGTCAGGAGTCAGACCTGAGCCAACTCCCCCCGTTTATCGTGAGGAGCCAAGGAGGAGCTCAGAACCAGAGCTGGTGTTGGAGGTGAGCGAAGCAGAGACTGTGAAGGAGTTAATGGGGAAATTGGAGGAGAGAGATATGAGGGATTTGCTGGTTTGGTGCATGAGGCACGACATTCGCCCGACGGAGCGTGTCAGGGATTTAATGGCACCGGGGTCAGCTATCCATACTCATCCTGAGGTGCGTGCGAGGGGTCTGGTGAAGACTGTGCCAGCCTCACGCACCAGGCCTCCTGTGCATCTCCCTAGCCTTGCACGTCCTGTGCCATCTCAGCACTACGGTGCTCCTAGCAGTGCTAACTGTGGCGGGCGTGGTGCTGGTCAGGCACCGTGTTATGCAGTTGTGCGCACGGTGTCCCCAGTACGCGTGCTTAGCCCGGTGCGCTACATCCCAGCTCCCCACATCTGCCGGGCTAGGGTGAAGATCCAGCCAGGGCGGTTGGTGCCAGCCCTGCTCTCAAGATCTCCAGTACGCCTTCACGGCCCGGTCTATCCGTCACCACCTCCACGCACCAGCCCTCCGGTGGCAGCCCCCCGTACCAGGCTGTCTCTCCGGCCCATCCTTACAGGGGCTCCCTCCTCTCCAGCGCTGTCGGAGTCTCCCGCCTCTCCGGCGCTGCCGGAGCCTTCCTCCTCTCCAGCGCTGTCGGAGTCTCCGGCCTCTCCGGCGCTACCAGGGCCTTCCTCTTCTCCGGCGCTGCCGGAGTCTCCCGCCTGTTCGGCGCTACGAGAGCTGCTCAGTCCAGCGCTGCCGGAGCTTCCCGTCTGCCCAGCGCCAGCTGAGCTTCCCGTCTGCCCAGCGCCAGCTGAGCTTCCCGTCTGCCCAGCGCCAGCTGAGCCGCCCGTCTGCCCAGCGCCGCCAACGCCGTCCGTCTGCCCAGCGGCGCCAGCGCCGCCCGTCTGCCCAGCGCCGCCAGCGCCGCCCGTCTGCCCAGCGCCGCCAGCGCCGCCCGTCTGCCCAGCGCCGCCAGTGCCGCCCGTCTGCCAGGAGCCGCCAGTGCCGCCCGTCTGCCAGGAGCCGCCAGTGCCGCCCGTCTGCCAGGAGCCGCCAGTGCCGCCCGTCAGCCAGGGGCCGCCAGTGCCGCCCGTCAGCCAGGGGCCGCCAGTGCCGCCAGTCAGCCAGGGGCCGCCAGTGCCGTCAGTCGGCCAGGGGCCGCCCGAGCAGCTGCCCCTCTGTCCAGAGCAGCTGTCGCCCCTCTGTCCCAAGCTGCTGCCGCCCCTCTGTCCCGAGCAGCTGTCCCTCTGTCCCGAGCAGCTGTCCCTCTGTCCCGAGCAGCTGTCCCTCTGTCCCGAGCAGCTGCCCCTCTGTCCCGAGCAGCTGCCGCCCCTCTGTCCCGAGCAGCTGCCGCCCCTCTGTCCCGAGCAGCTGCCGCCCCTCTGTCCCGAGCAGCTGCCGCCCCTCTGTCCCGAGCAGCTGCCGCCCCTCTGTCCCGAGCTGCTATCGCCCCTCTGTCCCGAGCAGCTGCCCCTCTGTCCCGAGCAGTTGTCCCTCTGTCCCGAGCAGCTGCTTCACCTCTGTCCCGAGCTGCCCCTCTGTCCCGAGCAGCCCCTCTGTCCAGTGGGGTCATTGAGAGGGGTGGCCATGGTGAGTAAGCCAGGGAGGCGGACAATAAGGCGGACTAAGACAATGGTGAAGTGGGGTCCGCGTCCCGCGCCAGAGCCGCCACCGCGGTCAGACGCCCACCCAGACCCTCCCCTATAGGTCAAGGTTTTGCGGCCGGAGTCCGCACCTTTGGGGGGGGGTACTGTCACGTTCTGACCTCTATTTCTGTTGTTTTGTATTTATTTAGTATGGTCAGGGCGTGAGTTGGGTGGGCAGTCTATGTTTGTTTTTCTATGTTTTGGGGCATTTCTATGTTTTCGGCCTAGTATGGTTCTCAATCAGAGGCAGGTGTCATTAGTTGTCTCTGATTGAGAATCATACTTAGGTAGCCTGGGTGTCACTGTGTGTTTGTGGGTGATTGTTCCTGTCACTGTGTTTGTTGTCACAGGATAGGCTGTATAGGTTTTCACGTTCCGTTTGTTGTTTTGTAGATTTGAGTTATTTCATGTATTGTTCAGTTTTCCATTAAAGAACATGAATAACCACCACGCTGCTTTTTGGTCCGCTTCTCCTCCTACAGACGAACGTCGTTACAGAAGATGGTAAGCTACAGGACTGTTTTGCTAGCACAGACTGGAAAATGTTCTGGGACTCATCCAATGGCATTGAGGAGTATACCACATCAGTCCTTAATAAGTACATAGATGACGTTGTCCACACAGTGACCATACAGACGTACAGCGCCTTCGGAAAGTATTCAGTCCCCTTGACTTTTTCCACATTTTGTTAAGTTACAACCTTATTCTAAAATGGATTAAATAAATAAAAAACACACAATACCCCATAATTACAAAGCGAAAACAGGTTTGAATAAATTTTAGCAAATTTACTTAAACAAAAATACCTTATTTACATAAGTATTCAGACCCTTTGCCATGAGACTCGATATTGAGCTCAGGTGAATCCTGTTTCCATTGATCATCCTTGAGATGTTTCTACAACTTGTTTGGAGTCCACCTGTGGTAAATTCAATTGATTGGACGTGATTTGGAAAACACACACCTGTCTATATAAGGTCCCACAGTTGACAGTGCATGTCAGAGCAAAAACCATGCCATGAGGTCAAAGGAATTGTCCGTAGAGCTCCGAGACTGGATTGTGTCAAGGCACAATGTCAGCAGCATTGAAGAACATAGTGTCCTCCATCATCCTTAAATGTAAGAAGTTTGGAACCACCAAGACTCTTCCTAGAGCTGGCAGCCGGGACAAACTAAGTAACCGGGGGGGAAGGGCCTTGGTCAGGGAGGAGACCAAGAACCCAATGGTCACTCTGACATATCTCCAGAGTTCCTCTGTGAAGATGGGAGATTCTTCCAGAAGGAAAACCATTTCTGCACCACTCCACCAATCAGGCCTTTATGGTGGAGTGGCCAGATGGAAGCCACCCCTCACTAAAAGGCACATGACAGCCTGCTTGGAGTTTGCTAAAAGGCATCTAAAGACAGACCATGAGAAACAAGATTTTCTGGTCTGATGAAACCAAGATTTAACTCTTTGGCCTGAATGCCAAGTGTCACGTCTGGAGGAAACCTGGCACCATCCCTAAGGTGAAGCATGTTGGTGGCAGCATCATGTTGTGGAGGTGTTTTTCAGTGGCAGGGACTGGGAGACTAGTCAGGATCAAGGCAAAGATGAACGGAGCAAAGTACAGAGAGATCCTTGATGAAAACCTCCTCCAGTGCGCTCAGGACCTCAGACCTGGGCGAAGGTTCACCTCCCAACAGGACAATGACCCTAAGCACACAGCCAAGACAAAGCAGAAGTGGCTTGGGGACAAATCTCGGAATGTTCTTGAGTGGTCCAGTCAGAGCCCGGACTTGAACCCAATCAAACATTTCTGGAGAGACCTGAAAATAGCTGTGCAGCAACGCTCCCCATCCAACCTGACAGAACTTGTGAGGATCTGCAGAGAAGAATGGGAGAAACTCCCAAAATACAGGTGTGCCAAGCTTGTAGCGTCCTACCCAAGAAGACTCGAGGCTATAATTTCTGTCAAAGGTGCTTCAATAAAGTACTGAGTGAAGGGTCTGAATACTTATGTAAATGTGATATTTCAGATTCTTTAAGAAATTAGCAAAAGTTTTTGCTTTGTCATTATGGGCTATTGTGTGTAGATTGATGAGGGGGGGAAACGATTTAATCAATTTTAGAATAAGGCTGTAAAAATGTCAAGGGGTCTGAATACTTCCCGAAGGCACTGTACATACCCCAACCAGAAGCCATGGATTACAGGCAACATCCGCATTGAGCTAAAGAGTAGAGCTGCCACTTTCAATGAGTTTATTAGAAATCCAGCTATCCCCTCAGCCAAACCATCAAACAGGCAAAGCATAAATACAGGACTAAGATGGAATCCTACTACACCGGCTCCAACGCTCGTCGGATGTGGCAGGGCTTGCAAACTATTATGGACTACAATGGGAAGCCCAGCCGTGAGCTGCCCAGTGACACGAATCTACCAGACGAGCTAAATGACTTCTATGCATGCATCGAGGCAAGCAACACTGAAGCATGCATGAGCGCACCAGCCCAATGTGGCCATTGGGTGGCCAATGTGAGTAAGACCTTTTAAACAGGTCAACATTCACAAGCTAGCAGGGCCAGATGGGTTGCCAGGACATGTACTCTGAGCATGAGCTAACCAACTGGCAAGTGTCTTCACTGACATTTTCAACATGTCCCTGGCCGAGTCTTTAATACCTACATGTTTCAAGCAGACCACCATAGTCCCTGTGCCAAAGAACACTAAGGTAACCTGCCTAAATGACTATCAACCCATAGCACTCATGTCTGTAGCCATGAAGTGCTTTGAAAGGCTGGTAATGGCTCACAACACCATCATCCCAGAAACCCTAGACCCACCCGAATTTGCATACCGCCCCAACAGATCCACAGATGACGCAATCTCTATTGCACTCAACACTGCCCTTTCCCACCTGGACAAAAAGAACACCTACGTGAGAATGTTGTTCATTAAATACAGGTCAGCGTTCAACACCATAGTGCCCTCCGAGCTCATCACTAAGCTAAGGACCCTGGGACGGAACACCTTCCTCTACAACTGGAACCAAGACTTCCTGACGGGACGCCCCCAGGTGGTAAGGGTAGGCAACAACAAATCTGCCACGCTGATCCTCAACACGGGGTCCCCACAGGGGTGTGTGCTTAGTCCCCTCCTGTACTCCCTGTTCACCCATGGCTGAGTGGCCAAGCACGACTCCAACACCATCATTAAGTTTGCCGACGACACAACGGTGGTAGACCTGATCACCGATAACAATGAGACAGCCTATAGGGAGGAGGTCAGAGACCTGGAAGTGTGCTGCCAGTACAACAACCTCTCCCGCAAAGTGATCAAGACAAAGGAGAGGATTGTGGACTATAGGAAAAGGAGGGCCAAGCACGACCCCATTCTCATCGACGGGGCTGTAGTAGAGCAGGTTGAGAGCTTCAAGTTCCTTGGTGTCCACATCACCAACACACTATCATGGTCCAAACACACCAAGACAGTCGTGAAGAGGGCACGACAAAGCCTATTCCCCCTCAGGAGACTGAAAAGATTTTGGCATGGGTCCTCAGATTTTCAAAAAGTTATAAAGCTGCACCATCGAGAGCATCCTGACTGGTTGCATCATCGCCTGGTATGGCAACTGCTCGGCCACTGACCGCAAGGTGCTACAGAGGGTAGTGCATACGGCCCAATACATCACTGCGGCCAAGCATCCTGCCATCCAGGACCTCTATACCAGGCGGTGTCAGAGGAAGGCCCTAAACATTGCCAAAGACTCCAGCCACCCTAGTCATAGACTGTTCTCTCTGCTACCGCACAGCAAGCGGTACCGGAGCGCCAAGTCTTGGTCCAAGAGGCTTCTTAACAGCTTCTAACCCCAAGCCATAAGACTGCTGAACAGTTAATCAAATGGCTACCCAGACTTTTACATTTTTTTTATGCTGCTGCTACTCGCTGTTTATTATCTATTATCTATGCATAGTTAGCTACCTACATGTACGTATTACCTCGACTAACTTGTATCGCCGCACATTGACTCGGTACCGGTACCCCCTGTATACAGTCTAGTTATTGTTATTTTGTTGTTGCACTTCTTTTTTATATTTGTTAATTTCATAAATAGTTTTCTTTAAATTGTTGTTTAAGGGCTTGTAAGTAAGCATTTCACGGTAAGGCTACACCTGTTGTATTCAGCGCATCTGACAAATACAATTTGATTAGGTTAAAAGTAAAGATCCCTTCATAGAAAATTACTAAGTCACCCAGTAAAATATTACTTGAGTAAAAGTATTTGGTTTTAAATATACATAAGTATCAAAAGTAAAAGTATAAATAATTTCATATTCCTTATATTAACTAAACCAGACAACAACATTTTTTTTTATTCACGGATAGACAAGAGCACACAACACATTTACAAATGAAGCATGTGTGTTAAGTAAGTCCGCCGATCAGAGGCAGTAGGAATGACCAGGAATGTTCTCTTGATAACTACGTGAGTTGGACCATTTTCCTGTCCTGCTAATCATTCAAAATGTAGTACTTTTGGGTGTCAGGGAAAATGTATGGAGTAAAAATTATATTATTTTCTTTAGGAATGCAGTGAAGTAAAAGATGTCAAATATAAATAGTGAAGTAAAGATACCTGAAAAAACAACTTAAGTAGAACTTTAAAGTATTTTTACTGGAGTACTTTACACCACTGCGTTTGTGTGTGAGCCCTAGTGAACTGAGAGAAGACAAACATCATCCCTGTAAATGTTACATCGTGTTTGTATGCAACTGAAGAACATCATAGGTTGTAGTTTCCAAATACTTGTGAAAACAATTATATAAATTACAGTACCCGTGGCCATATAACAATGGCATGGACACTGGAAAATAATTGTTTTCTATTAGCATATCTATACAGTACAGAACACTAGCGGCCAAATACTGGTTCAGTATAATAACTTTACAAGGGAGAATTATGCAAATGAACACGCACTCATGTATTTGTGATGCAACAGTAAGAACAAAATAAAGAAAGCCACTACTTAATGTACTAGCCTAACTCTATTGTTCTTTTTTTTTAAAAACCTTTTATTTAACTATTTTCTTCAGAGCAGATGCCCCAGTGGTTCGCAAACAACACATTCAGACACCTCAGAATAGAATAACCATCCTGAAGGCCTTGTTTGATAGTTACTAGGAGTTCTCTTAGCGTAGAAAACACAGTGATGGCAACCAACAATGTTTTTTTAACCAACAAAAGTTGTATCAGACAATGGGGTGCTCTTCTCAAACTGTAGGAAAGACAAGGCCCCATTATTTATTGCTTACATTACCAGACATAGCCACAGCTCAGGATTACCCTGTGGGAACCCTAATGGAAATTGAACCTTGAGAATAGCTCAGATAGTAGGGTTCCCTATTAGGCAGATGGTGCAAATTGTACACTTTTTGTTCTCTCTGAAGACGTCAATTATGGGAGATAATAGAGCCATTATTTGTGTTGTGGTGTGAAGGCAACAACAAGCTGATAGTCCTTCTTATGTGAATTGAATGGTAGAACACTGTGTTGTCTTCACCTTCAGTGTTTCATACCTTGCACAAATATGTGCTTATTTTAATGCTCCAACCGTTGTATCTTTTCCGTGGATTGTTTTCAACCAAGTACTGTAGATATCAGCTTGGTGGGACAACAGAAAAATGGTCAGAAGCTGTAAAATACGAACAACCAAACTAAAACACGAACTGGGATCGGTTCTTTAGAATCAACAAAAATGGTCCAAGTTTGACTTTCAGAGGTCTTACTATTCCCGCCCTGCTCTTTCACTTATTCTGGGGTGTCATATAAACTTCAACCTTTAGAAAATGTCAAATGTGTCCTGCAGGCCACTGAAAATAAGAAATCAGTGGCCATGGTTGCAGCTGTAGCCTACCAAACACATGCAGCAGAATATGGAGCAGACCCTGCTGGGCTTCTATGAACATTTGAACATCTTGGCCATGTTCTGTTATAATCTCCACCCGGCACAGCCAGAAGAGGACTGGCCACCCCTCATAGGTTCCGGCCTTTCTAGGGAGTTTTTCCTAAACATCGTGTTTTGCTGTTGTACTAGTGTTGTAATTCAACATCTAGTCAATTTTAAGAAATTTGTCAGCCCAGGGCTGTGGTTGTTAGAGCCACACAGTATTTTGCAGCCTTTGTGATAATGTCACTGTATGAGGTCTTTGAGATCCCTCTATGCTGCTGTCCTGTCATCACTCACACCCGAAGGCATGTTGCTGCCTCAATGTATGATTGTTGGTCACATTTGAAAGCAGGAAACAAAAGCAGCAGAGAAAGGAGGATGGTTTGTGGTACAACTAGAGAGTAATGACCCGCAGAACATCATAACTGACTTTTTTTATCCCCTTGGCTTTCCTCCCTGGACTGTGGTAATGGTGTATGGGCCATGGCTTATCTAGTCTGAGATCTAGGGGCAGGTCACTGCGGCAGGGGTTAAAGATACCAGTGAATCTAGCTTCACTAACCCAGCTACGGTGGGGGTAAATGGGGGAGAACGAATGCCCCCTCTCATTGAAGTTCAAGGCCAAACGCGGGACTGCAGGCATTGTTTTCAGAAAACAGTATCCCCATTATAGTGAAGGGGAAAGTGGCAATCTTCATGGTTAATCTTTGTGTAAATAAATACACATTTCGAAGACAATTATGGTTCCAATAATTGCTTCTATTACACAAGATAGAAGCAATGTCCTTGAAATGATTTTAGTAGCCAATGGCAGCCTGCAATACCTGCTCGGCCTTCAACTCGATATACTTAATTAGAGGAGGCAGCACTGAGCTAGCCTGCAACGTCACTTCCTGGAATAGCTTGAACTGTGCATGTTTTTGTTTCAGACTTCAAATTCTGAGTTGGATGACCGTTCAAAACTATTTTTCCCAGTTGGAGCTTGTTTTTCCCCCGAGTTCCCAGTTGTTTTGAACACGGCATTTGTCTACATAAATCTCCCACGAGAAGTCATTTTAACCGACTTCCTTGACTTCAAATGCACTATTGGGTTTTCACATAGGAATGAATGGTGTCACGTGATCAATGGCTTTGTCCACTCATATACATATAGCGCTGTGAAAAAGTAGTTATCCCCTTTCTAATTTTCTCTACTTTTGCATATTTATGATATTGAATGTTATCAGATCTTCAACCAAAACCTAATATTAGATAAAGGGAACCTGAGTGAACAAATATCACAACAATTACATACTTATTTCATAAACTAATTTATGCAACACCCAGTGCCCCTGTGTGAAAAAGTAATTGCTCTCTTACACTCAATAACTGGTTGTGCCACCTTTAGCTGCAATGACTCCAACCAAACGCTTCCTGTAATTGTTGATTAATTTTGGCCCACTCTTCCATGCAGAACTGCTTTACTCTGGGACCCATGTCGTCCAAAAAGTTTGACTTTTGACTCATCTGTTCATAGAACATTCTTCAAAGAGTCTTGATGATCATCAAGGTGCTTTTTGGAAAAATGTTGTCAACTTTTTGGAATTGTCCGTAGAGCTCCGAGACAGGATTGTGTCGAGGCATAGATCTGGGGAAGGTTACCAAAAAATTCTGCAGCAAATGAAGGTCCCAAGGACACTGTGGTCTTCAACGTCAACAGTGAAGAGGAGACTCCGGGATGCTGGCCTTCTAGAGAGAGTTGCAAAGAAAAAGCCATGTCTCAGACTGGCCAATGAAAATAAAAGATTTAGATAAGGCGTGTTTCTCAAACCAGACACTCTAATGTACTTGTCCACTTGCTCAGTTGTGAACCGGGGCCTCCCACTCCTCTTTCTATTCTCGTTAGAGCCAGGTTGCGGTGTTCTGTGAAGAGAGTGGTACACAGCGTTGTACGAGATTGTCCGTTTTTTGGCAATTTCTCGCATGGAATAGCCTTAATTTCTCAGAACAAGAATAGTCTGACGAGTTTCAGAAGAAAGTTATTTGTTTCTGGCCATTTTGAGCCTGTAATCAAATCAAATCATATGTTTTATTAGTCACATGAGCCAATACAACAGGTGTAAACCTTACAGTGAAATGCCTACTTACAAGCTCCTAACCAACAATGCAGTTTAAAAAAAAAAAGTAATTAAAGAGCAGCAGTAAAATAACAATAGTGAGACTATATACAGGGGGTTACCGGTACAGAGTCAATGTGCGGGGGCACCAGTTAGTTGAGGTAATATGTACATGTAGGTAAAGTTCTTAAAGTGACTATGCATAGATGATAACAACAGAGAGTATCAGTGGTGTAAGGGGGGGGGGGGGGGGCTGGGGGGGCAATGCAAATAGTCTGGGTAGCCATTTGATTAGATGTTCTTATGGCTTGGGGTAGAAGCTGTTTAGAAGCCTCTTGGACCTAGACTTGGCACTCCGGCACTGCTTTGGTCTTCTGGGCCGTTTGCACTAACCTCTGTAGTGCCTTGCGGTCGCAGTTGCCATACCAGGCAGTGATGCAACCATGCTCTCGATGGTGCAGCTGTAGAACCTTATGAGGATCTGAGGACCCTTGCCAAATATTTTCAATCTCCTGAGGGGGAATAGGTTTTGTCGTGCCCTCTTCATGACTGTCTGGGTGTGCTTGGACCATGATAGTTTGCTGGTGATGTGGACACCAAGGAACTTGAAGCTCTCAACCTGCTCCACTGCAGCCCCCGTCGATAAGAATGGGGGTGTGCTCAGTCCTCTTTTTCCTATAGACCACAATCATCCCCTTTGTCTTGATCACGTTGCGGGAGGTTGTTATCCTGGCACCACACGGCCAGGTCTCTGACCTCCTCCCTATACGCTGTCTCATCGTTGTTGGTGATCAGGCCTATCACTGTTGTGTCATCGGCAAACTTAATGATGGTGTTGGAGTCGTACCTGGCCGTGCAGTCATGAGTGAACAGGGAGTACACGAGGGGACTGAGCACGCACCCTTGAGGGGCCCCTGTGTTGAGGATCAGCGTGGCGGATGTGTTATTACCTACCCTTACCACCTGGGGGCGGCCCATCAGGAAGTCCAGTGTCCAGTTGCAGAGGGAGGTGTTTAGCCCCAGGGTCCTTAGCTTAGTGATGAGCTTTGAGGGCACTATGGTGTTGAACACTGAGCTGTAGTTAATGAATAGCATTCTAACATAGGTGTCCTTTTGTCCAGGAGGGAAAGGGCAGTGTGGAGTGCAATAGAGATTGCATCCTCTGTGGATTTGTTGGGGTGGCATGCAAATTGGAGTGGGTCTAGGGTTACTCAACTCAACGGCTACAGACGTGAGTGCTACAGGTCGGTAGTCATTTAGGCAGGTTACCTTGGTGTTCTTGGGCACAGGGACTTTGGTGGTCTGCTTAAAACATGTTGGTTTTACAGACTCAGACAGGGAGAGGTTGAAAATGTCAGTGAAGACACTTGCCAGTTGGTCAGCGCATGCTCAGAGTACACTTCCTGGTAATCCGTCTGGCCCCGCGGCCTTCTGAATGTTGACCTGTTTAAAGGTCTTACTCACATTGGCTGCGGAGATCATGATCACACAGTCTTCCGGAGTCTAATCGAACCCACAAATGCTGATGCTCCAGATACTCAACTAGTCTAAAGAAGGCCAGTTGGAATGCTTCTTTAATCAGCACTACAGTTTTCAGCTGTGCTAACATAATTGCAAAATGGTTTTCTAATGATAAATTTGCCTTTTAAAAAAACAAACTTTGATTAACTATCACAACGTGCCATTGGAACACAGGAGTGATGGTTTTTGATAATGGGAGTCTGTACGCCTACGTAGATATTCCATTTTTTTTTTTAAATCAGCCGTTTCCAGCTACAATTGTCATTTACAACATTAACAATGTCTACACTGATCAATTTTCTGATCAATTCCATTTTTAATACCAACATGTTTTAAGCAGACCACCAAAGTCCCTGTAAGCTAAGAACCCCTCCATTGTATGGATTTTGCTAAATCATTTGGTCAATTGGCTGTCCAAATGGTCTAATTGCAAGTTACTGAACAGCTAATTAATGTGTATAATTTTTTATTTATACCTGCCTTGTAAATAATTTATTAGTAGTGATGATAATTACTTTTATTTATACTTACAACAATGTGAGGTCAACATTTCAGTTCAGTAATGAGCCACTCATTGTGTTTATACAGAATAATTGATAATAGTTGCTGTTGCACATTTTCAAGGCCAGTGGATACAAAGGACATTAAAAGTGTTTACATTTATTATTCAAATGACAACGTTGATGCATCAAATTATATTTGTTGATTGGAGCAAAATAATATTCTTTATCATGAATGTAATTATCTTCCATTATCTTCCAGCCAGACACCCTTTTCTTTGCACTTTGCCATCGTGTTGTCTGCTTGCTTTTTAAATGGTCTCTTCGTTTCTCTAAATGATGCACCACAGAGGGAATTAAGCTTTTAATTAGTGGCTTTAAATCTGCTTGAAAGTAATACCTGTAGGACAGACATTGCAACAGCTGCCACCTGTTTAGCTGTGATTGACATCAAAACAGTGAGGAAAGATACCTTTGACAGACAGTAAAGAGTCACTTGAGATGTTTCATTTGGTGATGCACATGTCTGATTTGAAGTACACAGTAATCTCAGCGGCAGAGAGGAGCCACCAGCACAGCCCCGCTATTTCTAACCAAATTATTGATCTCATCCTCTCAGGGATCCTCCTCTGGAACCTCCCCAGATTCATGGCTTCAAGCTTATTGTCCAAAGGAATTTGGATTCATTTGGAACAAAGTGTAGAAATATAAATAATGCCTGCTGTAATCAGGACACTTTAATGAGTCCCATTGCTAATGGAAACCCCCATTGTAAAAAAGAAAGACCCAAACTATAGATGTGCTGATGAATTATAAATGATGTTGGCTGAATCTCCATTTAGGGCATCAATAGTGAAAACACACAATATTCCCATAACACATAAATAAGTTCCACTGCCAAGGTAATATAACTAGTTCAATACAAAGCTAGAACAAGGTAATATAACTAGTTCAATACAAAGATAGAACACGGTACTATAACTAGTTCAATTCAAAGATAGAACAAGGTAATATAACTAGTTCAATACAAAGATAGAACAAGGTAATATAACTAGTGTCATACAAAGCTAGAACAAGGTAATATAACTAGTGTCATACAAAGCTAAAACAAGGTACTATAACTAGTGTCATACAAAGCTAGAACAAGGTAATATAACTAGTGTCATACAAAGCTAGAACAAGGTAATATAACTAGTGTCATACAAAGCTAGAACAAGGTAATATAACTAGTGTCATACAAAGCTAGAACAAGGTACTATAACTAGTGTCATACAAAGCTAGAACAAGGTACTATAACTAGTGTCATACAAAGCTAGAACAAGGTAATATAACTAGTGTCATACAAAGCTAGAACAAGGTAATATAACTAGTGTCATACAAAGATAGAACACGGTAATATAACTAGTTCAATACAAAGCTAGAACAAGGTAATATAACTAGGGTCCTACAAAGCTAGAACAAGGTAATATAACTAGTTCAATATAAAGCTAGAACAAGGTAATATAACTAGTTCGATACAAAGATAGAACAAGGTAACATAACTAGTGTCATACAAAGCTAGAACAAGGTAATATAACTAGTTCAATACAAAGATAGAACAAGGTAATATAACTAGTTCAATACAAAGCTAGAACAAGGTAATATAACTAGTGTCATACAAAGATAGAACAAGGTAATATAACTAGTGTCATACAAAGATAGATCAAGGTAATATAACTAGTGTCATACAAAGATAGAACAAGGTAATATAACTAGTTCAATACAAAGATAGAACAAGGTAATATAACTAGTTCAATACAAAGCTAGAACAAGGTAATATAACTAGTTCAATACAAAGCTAGAACAAGGTAATATAACTAGTGTCATACAAAGATAGATCAAGGTAATATAACTAGTGTCATACAAAGCTAGAACAAGGTAATATAACTAGTGTCATACAAAGCTAGAACAAGGTAATATAACTAGTTCAATATAAAGCTAGAACAAGGTAATATAACTAGTGTCATACAAAGATAGAACAAGGTAATATAACTAGTTCAATACAAAGCTAGAACAAGGTAATATAACTAGTGTCATACAAAGCTAGAACAAGGTAATATAACTAGTGTCATACAAAGATAGAACAAGGTAATATAACTAGTGTCATACAAAGATAGAACAAGGTAATATAACTAGTGTCATACAAAGATAGAACAAGGTAATATAACTAGTTCAATACAAAGATAGAACAAGGTAATATAACTAGTTCAATACAAAGCTAGAACAAGGTAATATAACTAGTGTCATACAAAGATAGAACAAGGTAATATAACTAGTTCAATACAAAGCTAGAACAAGGTAATATAACTAGTGTCATACAAAGATAGAACAAGGTAATATAACTAGTGACATACAAAGATAGAACAAGGTAATATAACTAGTGTCATACAAAGATAGAACAAGGTAATATAACTAGTTCAATACAAAGCTAGAACAAGGTAATTTAACTAGTTCAATACAAAGCTAGATCAAGGTAATATAACTAGTTCAATACAAAGATAGAACAAGGTAATATAACTAGTGTCATACAAAGATAGAACAAGGTAATATAACTAGTTCAATACAAAGCTAGAACAAGGTAATATAACAAGTTCAATACAAAGATAGAACAAGGTAATATAACTAGTTCAATACAATGATAGAACAAGGTAATATAACTAGTGTCATACAAAGCTAGAACAAGGTAATATAACTAGTTCAATACAAAGCTAGATCAAGGTAATATAACTAGTTCAATACAAAGATAGAACAAGGTAATATAACTAGTGTCATACAAAGATAGAACAAGGTAATATAACTAGTTCAATACAAAGATAGAACAAGGTAATATAACTAGTGTCATACAAAGATAGAACAAGGTAATATAACTAGTTCAATACAAAGATAGAACAAGGTAATATAACTAGTGTCATACAAAGATAGAACAAGGTAATATAACTAGTGTCATACAAAGCTAGAACAAGGTAATATAACTAGTTCAATACAAAGCTAGAACAAGGTAATATAACTAGTGTCATACAAAGATAGAACAAGGTAATATAACTAGTTCAATACAAAGATAGAACAAGGTACTATAACTAGTGTCATACAAAGCTAGAACAAGGTAATATAACTAGTTCAATACAAAGATAGAACAAGGTAATATAACTAGTGTCATACAAAGCTAGAACAAGGTAATATAACTAGTGTCATACAAAGCTAGAACAAGGTAATATAACTAGTGTCATACAAAGATAGAACAAGGTAATATAACTAGTGTCATACAAAGATAGAACAAGGTAATATAACTAGTTCAATACAAAGATAGAACAAGGTAATATAACTAGTTCAATACAAAGCTAGAACAAGGTAATATAACTAGTTCAATACAAAGCTAGAACAAGGTAATATAACTAGTGTCATACAAAGATAGAACAAGGTAATATAACTAGTTCAATACAAAGCTAGAACAAGGTAATATAACTAGTGTCATACAAAGATAGAACAAGGTAATATAACTAGTGACATACAAAGATAGAACAAGGTAATATAACTAGTGTCATACAAAGATAGAACAAGGTAATATAACTAGTTCAATACAAAGCTAGAACAAGGTAATATAACTAGTTCAATACAAAGCTAGAACAAGGTAATATAACTAGTTCAATACAAAGCTAGAACAAGGTAATTTAACTAGTTCAATACAAAGCTAGATCAAGGTAATATAACTAGTTCAATACAAAGCTAGAACAAGGTAATATAACTAGTGTCATACAAAGATAGAACAAGGTAATATAACTAGTTCAATACAAAGCTAGAACAAGGTAATATAACAAGTTCAATACAAAGATAGAACAAGGTAATATAACTAGTTCAATACAATGATAGAACAAGGTAATATAACTAGTGTCATACAAAGCTAGAACAAGGTAATATAACTAGTTCAATACAAAGCTAGAACAAGGTAATATAACTAGTGTCATACAAAGCTAGATCAAGGTAATATAACTAGTTCAATACAAAGATAGAACAAGGTAATATAACTAGTGTCATACAAAGATAGAACAAGGTAATATAACTAGTTCAATACAAAGCTAGAACAAGGTAATATAACAAGTTCAATACAAAGATAGAACAAGGTAATATAACTAGTTCAATACAATGATAGAACAAGGTAATATAACTAGTGTCATACAAAGCTAGAACAAGGTAATATAACTAGTTCAATACAAAGCTAGATCAAGGTAATATAACTAGTTCAATACAAAGATAGAACAAGGTAATATAACTAGTGTCATACAAAGATAGAACAAGGTAATATAACTAGTTCAATACAAAGATAGAACAAGGTAATATAACTAGTGTCATACAAAGATAGAACAAGGTAATATAACTAGTTCAATACAAAGATAGAACAAGGTAATATAACTAGTGTCATACAAAGATAGAACAAGGTAATATAACTAGTGTCATACAAAGCTAGAACAAGGTAATATAACTAGTTCAATACAAAGCTAGAACAAGGTAATATAACTAGTGTCATACAAAGATAGAACAAGGTAATATAACTAGTTCAATACAAAGATAGAACAAGGTACTATAACTAGTGTCATACAAAGCTAGAACAAGGTAATATAACTAGTTCAATACAAAGATAGAACAAGGTAATATAACTAGTGTCATACAAAGCTAGAACAAGGTAATATAACTAGTGTCATACAAAGCTAGAACAAGGTAATATAACTAGTGTCATACAAAGATAGAACAAGGTAATATAACTAGTGTCATACAAAGATAGAACAAGGTAATATAACTAGTTCAATACAAAGATAGAACAAGGTAATATAACTAGTTCAATACAAAGCTAGAACAAGGTAATATAACTAGTTCAATACAAAGCTAGAACAAGGTAATATAACTAGTGTCATACAAAGATAGAACAAGGTAATATAACTAGTTCAATACAAAGCTAGAACAAGGTAATATAACTAGTGTCATACAAAGATAGAACAAGGTAATATAACTAGTGACATACAAAGATAGAACAAGGTAATATAACTAGTGTCATACAAAGATAGAACAAGGTAATATAACTAGTTCAATACAAAGCTAGAACAAGGTAATATAACTAGTTCAATACAAAGCTAGAACAAGGTAATATAACTAGTTCAATACAAAGCTAGAACAAGGTAATTTAACTAGTTCAATACAAAGCTAGATCAAGGTAATATAACTAGTTCAATACAAAGCTAGAACAAGGTAATATAACTAGTGTCATACAAAGATAGAACAAGGTAATATAACTAGTTCAATACAAAGCTAGAACAAGGTAATATAACAAGTTCAATACAAAGATAGAACAAGGTAATATAACTAGTTCAATACAATGATAGAACAAGGTAATATAACTAGTGTCATACAAAGCTAGAACAAGGTAATATAACTAGTTCAATACAAAGCTAGAACAAGGTAATATAACTAGTGTCATACAAAGCTAGATCAAGGTAATATAACTAGTTCAATACAAAGATAGAACAAGGTAATATAACTAGTGTCATACAAAGATAGAACAAGGTAATATAACTAGTTCAATACAAAGCTAGAACAAGGTAATATAACAAGTTCAATACAAAGATAGAACAAGGTAATATAACTAGTTCAATACAATGATAGAACAAGGTAATATAACTAGTGTCATACAAAGCTAGAACAAGGTAATATAACTAGTTCAATACAAAGCTAGATCAAGGTAATATAACTAGTTCAATACAAAGATAGAACAAGGTAATATAACTAGTGTCATACAAAGATAGAACAAGGTAATATAACTAGTTCAATACAAAGATAGAACAAGGTAATATAACTAGTGTCATACAAAGATAGAACAAGGTAATATAACTAGTTCAATACAAAGATAGAACAAGGTAATATAACTAGTGTCATACAAAGATAGAACAAGGTAATATAACTAGTGTCATACAAAGCTAGAACAAGGTAATATAACTAGTTCAATACAAAGCTAGAACAAGGTAATATAACTAGTGTCATACAAAGATAGAACAAGGTAATATAACTAGTTCAATACAAAGATAGAACAAGGTACTATAACTAGTGTCATACAAAGCTAGAACAAGGTAATATAACTAGTTCAATACAAAGATAGAACAAGGTAATATAACTAGTGTCATACAAAGCTAGAACAAGGTAATATAACTAGTGTCATACAAAGCTAGAACAAGGTAATATAACTAGTGTCATACAAAGCTAGAACAAGGTAATATAACTAGTTCAATACAAAGCTAGAACAAGGTAATATAACTAGTGTCATACAAAGATAGAACAAGGTAATATAACTAGTTCAATACAATGATAGAACAAGGTAATATAACTAGTGTCATACAAAGATAGAACAAGGTAATATAACTAGTGTCATACAAAGATAGAACAAGGTAATATAACTAGTGTCATACAAAGATAGAACAAGGTAATATAACTAGTGTCATACAAAGATAGAACAAGGTAATATAACTAGTTCAATACAATGATAGAACAAGGTAATATAACTAGTGTCATACAAAGATAGAACAAGGTAATATAACTAGTGTCATACAAAGATAGAACAAGGTAATATAACTAGTGTCATACAAAGATAGAACAAGGTAATATAACTAGTGTCATACAAAGATAGAACAAGGTAACATAACTAGTGTCATACAAAGATAGAACAAGGTAACATAACTAGTGTCATACAAAGCTAGAACGAGGTAATATAACTAGTGTCATACAAAGATAGAACAAGGTAACATAAATAGTGTCATACAAAGATAGAACAAGGTAATATAACTAGTTCAATACAAAGATAGAACAAGGTAATATAACTAGTGTCATACAAAGATAGAACAAGGTAATATAACTAGTGTCATACAAAGCTAGAACAAGGTAATATAACTAGTTCAATACAAAGCTAGAACAAGGTAATATAACTAGTGTCATACAAAGATAGAACAAGGTAATATAACTAGTTCAATACAAAGATAGAACAAGGTACTATAACTAGTGTCATACAAAGCTAGAACAAGGTAATATAACTAGTTCAATACAAAGATAGAACAAGGTAATATAACTAGTGTCATACAAAGCTAGAACAAGGTAATATAACTAGTGTCATACAAAGCTAGAACAAGGTAATATAACTAGTGTCATACAAAGCTAGAACAAGGTAATATAACTAGTTCAATACAAAGCTAGAACAAGGTAATATAACTAGTGTCATACAAAGATAGAACAAGGTAATATAACTAGTTCAATACAATGATAGAACAAGGTAATATAACTAGTGTCATACAAAGATAGAACAAGGTAATATAACTAGTGTCATACAAAGATAGAACAAGGTAATATAACTAGTGTCATACAAAGATAGAACAAGGTAATATAACTAGTGTCATACAAAGATAGAACAAGGTAACATAACTAGTGTCATACAAAGATAGAACAAGGTAACATAACTAGTGTCATACAAAGCTAGAACGAGGTAATATAACTAGTGTCATACAAAGATAGAACAAGGTAACATAAATAGTGTCATACAAAGATAGAACAAGGTAATATAACTAGTGTCATACAAAGCTAGAACAAGGTAATATAACTAGTGTCATACAAAGATAGAACAAGGTAATATAACTAGTGTCATACAAAGATAGAACACGGTACTATAACTAGTTCAATACAAAGCTAGAACAAGGTAATATAACTAGTTCAATATAAAGCTAGAACAAGGTAATATAACTAGTTCAATACAAAGATAGAACAAGGTAATATAACTAGTTCAATACAAAGATAGAACAAGGTACTATAACTAGTTCAATACAAAGATAGAACAAGGTAATATAACTAGTTCAATACAAAGCTAGAACAAGGTAATATAACTAGTTCAATACAAAGCTAGAACAAGGTAATATAACTAGTTCAATACAAAGATAGAACAAGGTACTATAACTAGTTCAATACAAAGATAGAACAAGGTAATATAACTAGTTCAATACAAAGCTAGAACAAGGTAATATAACTAGTTCAATACAAAGCTAGAACAAGGTAATATAACTAGTTCAATACAAAGCTAGAACAAGGTAATATAACTAGTTCAATACAAAGATAGAACAAGGTAATATAACTAGTGTCATACAAAGCTAGAACAAGGTAATATAACTAGTTCAATACAAAGATAGAACAAGGTACTATAACTAGTTCAATACAAAGCTAGAACAAGGTAATATAACTAGTTCAATACAAAGATAGAACAAGGTAATATAACTAGTTCAATACAAAGATAGAACAAGGTAATATAACTAGTGTCATACAAAGCTAGAACAAGGTAATATAACTAGTGTCATACAAAGCTAGAACAAGGTAATATAACTAGTGTCATACAAAGCTAGAACAAGGTAATATAACTAGTGTCATACAAAGCTAGAACAAGGTAATATAACTAGTTCAATACAAAGCTAGAACAAGGTAATATAACTAGTTCAATACAAAGATAGAACAAGGTAATATAACTAGTGTCATACAAAGCTAGAACAAGGTAATATAACTAGTGTCATACAAAGCTAGAACAAGGTAATATAACTAGTGTCATACAAAGCTAGAACAAGGTAATATAACTAGTTCAATACAAAGCTAGAACAAGGTAATATAACTAGTGTCATACAAAGCTAGAACAAGGTAATATAACTAGTGTCATACAAAGATAGAACAAGGTAATATAACTAGTGTCATACAAAGATAGAACAAGGTAATATAACTAGTTCAATACAAAGCTAGAACAAGGTAATATAACTAGTGTCATACAAAGCTAGAACAAGGTAATATAACTAGTGTCATACAAAGATAGAACAAGGTAATATAACTAGTGTCATACAAAGATAGAACAAGGTAATATAACTAGTTCAATACAAAGATAGAACAAGGTAATATAACTAGTTCAATACAAAGATAGAACAAGGTAATATAACTAGTTCAATACAAAGCTAGAACAAGGTAATATAACTAGTGTCATACAAAGATAGAACAAGGTAATATAACTAGTTCAATACAAAGATAGAACAAGGTAATATAACTAGTGTCATACAAAGCTAGAACAAGGTAATATAACTAGTGTCATACAAAGATAGAACAAGGTAATATAACTAGTTCAATACAAAGATAGAACAAGTTAATATAACTAGTTCAATACAAAGCTAGAACAAGGTAATATAACGAGTGTCATACAAAGCTAGAACAAGGTAATATAACTAGTGTCATACAAAGCTAGAACAAGGTAATATAACTAGTGTCATACAAAGCTAGAACAAGGTAATAGAACTAGTTCAATACAAAGCTAGAACAAGGTAATATAACTAGTGTCATACAAAGATAGAACAAGGTAATATAACTAGTTCAATACAATGATAGAACAAGGTAATATAACTAGTGTCATACAAAGATAGAACAAGGTAATATAACTAGTGTCATACAAAGATAGAACAAGGTAATATAACTAGTGTCATACAAAGATAGAACAAGGTAATATAACTAGTGTCATACAAAGATAGAACAAGGTAACATAACTAGTGTCATACAAAGATAGAACAAGGTAACATAACTAGTGTCATACAAAGCTAGAACGAGGTAATATAACTAGTGTCATACAAAGATAGAACAAGGTAACATAACTAGTGTCATACAAAGATAGAACAAGGTAATATAACTAGTGTCATACAAAGATAGAACAAGGTAATATAACTAGTGTCATACAAAGATAGAACAAGGTAATATAACTAGTGTCATACAAAGATAGAACAAGGTAATATAACTAGTTCAATACAAAGCTAGAACAAGGTAATATAACTAGTGTCATACAAAGCTAGAACAAGGTAATATAACTAGTGTCATACAAAGATAGAACAAGGTAATATAACTAGTGTCATACAAAGATAGAACAAGGTAATATAACTAGTTCAATACAAAGATAGAACAAGGTAATATAACTAGTTCAATACAAAGATAGAACAAGGTAATATAACTAGTTCAATACAAAGCTAGAACAAGGTAATATAACTAGTGTCATACAAAGATAGAACAAGGTAATATAACTAGTTCAATACAAAGATAGAACAAGGTAATATAACTAGTGTCATACAAAGCTAGAACAAGGTAATATAACTAGTGTCATACAAAGATAGAACAAGGTAATATAACTAGTTCAATACAAAGATAGAACAAGTTAATATAACTAGTTCAATACAAAGCTAGAACAAGGTAATATAACGAGTGTCATACAAAGCTAGAACAAGGTAATATAACTAGTGTCATACAAAGCTAGAACAAGGTAATATAACTAGTTCAATACAAAGCTAGAACAAGGTAATATAACTAGTGTCATACAAAGATAGAACAAGGTAATATAACTAGTTCAATACAATGATAGAACAAGGTAATATAACTAGTGTCATACAAAGATAGAACAAGGTAATATAACTAGTGTCATACAAAGATAGAACAAGGTAATATAACTAGTGTCATACAAAGATAGAACAAGGTAATATAACTAGTGTCATACAAAGATAGAACAAGGTAACATAACTAGTGTCATACAAAGATAGAACAAGGTAACATAACTAGTGTCATACAAAGCTAGAACGAGGTAATATAACTAGTGTCATACAAAGATAGAACAAGGTAACATAACTAGTGTCATACAAAGATAGAACAAGGTAATATAACTAGTGTCATACAAAGCTAGAACAAGGTAATATAACTAGTGTCATACAAAGATAGAACAAGGTAATATAACTAGTGTCATACAAAGATAGAACACGGTACTATAACTAGTTCAATACAAAGCTAGAACAAGGTAATATAACTAGTTCAATATAAAGCTAGAACAAGGTAATATAACTAGTTCAATACAAAGATAGAACAAGGTAATATAACTAGTTCAATACAAAGATAGAACAAGGTACTATAACTAGTTCAATACAAAGATAGAACAAGGTAATATAACTAGTTCAATACAAAGCTAGAACAAGGTAATATAACTAGTTCAATACAAAGCTAGAACAAGGTAATATAACTAGTTCAATACAAAGATAGAACAAGGTACTATAACTAGTTCAATACAAAGATAGAACAAGGTAATATAACTAGTTCAATACAAAGCTAGAACAAGGTAATATAACTAGTTCAATACAAAGCTAGAACAAGGTAATATAACTAGTGTCATACAAAGCTAGAACAAGGTAATATAACTAGTGTCATACAAAGCTAGAACAAGGTAATAGAACTAGTTCAATACAAAGCTAGAACAAGGTAATATAACTAGTGTCATACAAAGATAGAACAAGGTAATATAACTAGTTCAATACAATGATAGAACAAGGTAATATAACTAGTGTCATACAAAGATAGAACAAGGTAATATAACTAGTGTCATACAAAGATAGAACAAGGTAATATAACTAGTGTCATACAAAGATAGAACAAGGTAATATAACTAGTGTCATACAAAGATAGAACAAGGTAACATAACTAGTGTCATACAAAGATAGAACAAGGTAACATAACTAGTGTCATACAAAGCTAGAACGAGGTAATATAACTAGTGTCATACAAAGATAGAACAAGGTAACATAACTAGTGTCATACAAAGATAGAACAAGGTAATATAACTAGTGTCATACAAAGATAGAACAAGGTAATATAACTAGTGTCATACAAAGATAGAACAAGGTAATATAACTAGTGTCATACAAAGATAGAACAAGGTAATATAACTAGTTCAATACAAAGCTAGAACAAGGTAATATAACTAGTGTCATACAAAGCTAGAACAAGGTAATATAACTAGTGTCATACAAAGATAGAACAAGGTAATATAACTAGTGTCATACAAAGATAGAACAAGGTAATATAACTAGTTCAATACAAAGATAGAACAAGGTAATATAACTAGTTCAATACAAAGATAGAACAAGGTAATATAACTAGTTCAATACAAAGCTAGAACAAGGTAATATAACTAGTGTCATACAAAGATAGAACAAGGTAATATAACTAGTTCAATACAAAGATAGAACAAGGTAATATAACTAGTGTCATACAAAGCTAGAACAAGGTAATATAACTAGTGTCATACAAAGATAGAACAAGGTAATATAACTAGTTCAATACAAAGATAGAACAAGTTAATATAACTAGTTCAATACAAAGCTAGAACAAGGTAATATAACGAGTGTCATACAAAGCTAGAACAAGGTAATATAACTAGTGTCATACAAAGCTAGAACAAGGTAATATAACTAGTGTCATACAAAGCTAGAACAAGGTAATATAACTAGTTCAATACAAAGCTAGAACAAGGTAATATAACTAGTGTCATACAAAGATAGAACAAGGTAATATAACTAGTTCAATACAATGATAGAACAAGGTAATATAACTAGTGTCATACAAAGATAGAACAAGGTAATATAACTAGTGTCATACAAAGATAGAACAAGGTAATATAACTAGTGTCATACAAAGATAGAACAAGGTAAAATAACTAGTGTCATACAAAGATAGAACAAGGTAACATAACTAGTGTCATACAAAGATAGAACAAGGTAACATAACTAGTGTCATACAAAGCTAGAACGAGGTAATATAACTAGTGTCATACAAAGATAGAACAAGGTAACATAACTAGTGTCATACAAAGATAGAACAAGGTAATATAACTAGTGTCATACAAAGCTAGAACAAGGTAATATAACTAGTGTCATACAAAGATAGAACAAGGTAATATAACTAGTGTCATACAAAGATAGAACACGGTACTATAACTAGTTCAATACAAAGCTAGAACAAGGTAATATAACTAGTTCAATATAAAGCTAGAACAAGGTAATATAACTAGTTCAATACAAAGATAGAACAAGGTAATATAACTAGTTCAATACAAAGATAGAACAAGGTACTATAACTAGTTCAATACAAAGATAGAACAAGGTAATATAACTAGTTCAATACAAAGCTAGAACAAGGTAATATAACTAGTTCAATACAAAGCTAGAACAAGGTAATATAACTAGTTCAATACAAAGATAGAACAAGGTACTATAACTAGTTCAATACAAAGATAGAACAAGGTAATATAACTAGTTCAATACAAAGCTAGAACAAGGTAATATAACTAGTTCAATACAAAGCTAGAACAAGGTAATATAACTAGTTCAATACAAAGCTAGAACAAGGTAATATAACTAGTTCAATACAAAGATAGAACAAGGTAATATAACTAGTGTCATACAAAGCTAGAACAAGGTAATATAACTAGTTCAATACAAAGATAGAACAAGGTACTATAACTAGTTCAATACAAAGCTAGAACAAGGTAATATAACTAGTTCAATACAAAGATAGAACAAGGTAATATAACTAGTTCAATACAAAGATAGAACAAGGTAATATAACTAGTGTCATACAAAGCTAGAACAAGGTAATATAACTAGTGTCATACAAAGCTAGAACAAGGTAATATAACTAGTGTCATACAAAGCTAGAACAAGGTAATATAACTAGTGTCATACAAAGCTAGAACAAGGTAATATAACTAGTTCAATACAAAGCTAGAACAAGGTAATATAACTAGTTCAATACAAAGATAGAACAAGGTAATATAACTAGTGTCATACAAAGCTAGAACAAGGTAATATAACTAGTGTCATACAAAGCTAGAACAAGGTAATATAACTAGTGTCATACAAAGCTAGAACAAGGTAATATAACTAGTTCAATACAAAGCTAGAACAAGGTAATATAACTAGTGTCATACAAAGCTAGAACAAGGTAATATAACTTGTGTCATACAAAGATAGAACAAGGTAATATAACTAGTGTCATACAAAGATAGAACAAGGTAATATAACTAGTTCAATACAAAGATAGAACAAGGTAATATAACTAGTGTCATACAAAGATAGAACAAGGTAATATAACTAGTGTCATACAAAGATAGAACAAGGTAATATAACTAGTTCAATACAAAGCTAGAACAAGGTAATATAACTAGTGTCATACAAAGCTAGAACAAGGTAATATAACTAGTGTCATACAAAGCTAGAACAAGGTAATATAACTAGTGTCATACAAAGATAGAACAAGGTAATATAACTAGTTCAATACAAAGATAGAACAAGGTAATATAACTAGTTCAATACAAAGATAGAACAAGGTAATATAACTAGTTCAATACAAAGCTAGAACAAGGTAATATAACTAGTGTCATACAAAGATAGAACAAGGTAATATAACTAGTTCAATACAAAGATAGAACAAGGTAATATAACTAGTGTCATACAAAGCTAGAACAAGGTAATATAACTAGTGTCATACAAAGATAGAACAAGGTAATATAACTAGTGTCATACAAAGATAGAACACGGTACTATAACTAGTTCAATACAAAGCTAGAACAAGGTAATATAACTAGTTCAATATAAAGCTAGAACAAGGTAATATAACTAGTTCAATACAAAGATAGAACAAGGTAATATAACTAGTTCAATACAAAGATAGAACAAGGTACTATAACTAGTTCAATACAAAGATAGAACAAGGTAATATAACTAGTTCAATACAAAGCTAGAACAAGGTAATATAACTAGTTCAATACAAAGCTAGAACAAGGTAATATAACTAGTTCAATACAAAGATAGAACAAGGTACTATAACTAGTTCAATACAAAGATAGAACAAGGTAATATAACTAGTTCAATACAAAGCTAGAACAAGGTAATATAACTAGTTCAATACAAAGCTAGAACAAGGTAATATAACTAGTTCAATACAAAGCTAGAACAAGGTAATATAACTAGTTCAATACAAAGATAGAACAAGGTAATATAACTAGTGTCATACAAAGCTAGAACAAGGTAATATAACTAGTTCAATACAAAGATAGAACAAGGTACTATAACTAGTTCAATACAAAGCTAGAACAAGGTAATATAACTAGTTCAATACAAAGATAGAACAAGGTAATATAACTAGTTCAATACAAAGATAGAACAAGGTAATATAACTAGTGTCATACAAAGATAGAACACGGTACTATAACTAGTTCAATACAAAGCTAGAACAAGGTAATATAACTAGTTCAATATAAAGCTAGAACAAGGTAATATAACTAGTTCAATACAAAGATAGAACAAGGTAATATAACTAGTTCAATACAAAGATAGAACAAGGTACTATAACTAGTTCAATACAAAGATAGAACAAGGTAATATAACTAGTTCAATACAAAGCTAGAACAAGGTAATATAACTAGTTCAATACAAAGCTAGAACAAGGTAATATAACTAGTTCAATACAAAGATAGAACAAGGTACTATAACTAGTTCAATACAAAGATAGAACAAGGTAATATAACTAGTTCAATACAAAGCTAGAACAAGGTAATATAACTAGTTCAATACAAAGCTAGAACAAGGTAATATAACTAGTTCAATACAAAGCTAGAACAAGGTAATATAACTAGTTCAATACAAAGATAGAACAAGGTAATATAACTAGTGTCATACAAAGCTAGAACAAGGTAATATAACTAGTTCAATACAAAGATAGAACAAGGTACTATAACTAGTTCAATACAAAGCTAGAACAAGGTAATATAACTAGTTCAATACAAAGATAGAACAAGGTAATATAACTAGTTCAATACAAAGATAGAACAAGGTAATATAACTAGTGTCATACAAAGCTAGAACAAGGTAATATAACTAGTGTCATACAAAGCTAGAACAAGGTAATATAACTAGTGTCATACAAAGCTAGAACAAGGTAATATAACTAGTGTCATACAAAGCTAGAACAAGGTAATATAACTAGTTCAATACAAAGCTAGAACAAGGTAATATAACTAGTTCAATACAAAGATAGAACAAGGTAATATAACTAGTGTCATACAAAGCTAGAACAAGGTAATATAACTAGTGTCATACAAAGCTAGAACAAGGTAATATAACTAGTGTCATACAAAGCTAGAACAAGGTAATATAACTAGTTCAATACAAAGCTAGAACAAGGTAATATAACTAGTGTCATACAAAGCTAGAACAAGGTAATATAACTTGTGTCATACAAAGATAGAACAAGGTAATATAACTAGTGTCATACAAAGATAGAACAAGGTAATATAACTAGTTCAATACAAAGATAGAACAAGGTAATATAACTAGTGTCATACAAAGATAGAACAAGGTAATATAACTAGTGTCATACAAAGATAGAACAAGGTAATATAACTAGTTCAATACAAAGCTAGAACAAGGTAATATAACTAGTGTCATACAAAGCTAGAACAAGGTAATATAACTAGTGTCATACAAAGCTAGAACAAGGTAATATAACTAGTGTCATACAAAGATAGAACAAGGTAATATAACTAGTTCAATACAAAGATAGAACAAGGTAATATAACTAGTTCAATACAAAGATAGAACAAGGTAATATAACTAGTTCAATACAAAGCTAGAACAAGGTAATATAACTAGTGTCATACAAAGATAGAACAAGGTAATATAACTAGTTCAATACAAAGATAGAACAAGGTAATATAACTAGTGTCATACAAAGCTAGAACAAGGTAATATAACTAGTGTCATACAAAGATAGAACAAGGTAATATAACTAGTGTCATACAAAGATAGAACACGGTACTATAACTAGTTCAATACAAAGCTAGAACAAGGTAATATAACTAGTTCAATATAAAGCTAGAACAAGGTAATATAACTAGTTCAATACAAAGATAGAACAAGGTAATATAACTAGTTCAATACAAAGATAGAACAAGGTACTATAACTAGTTCAATACAAAGATAGAACAAGGTAATATAACTAGTTCAATACAAAGCTAGAACAAGGTAATATAACTAGTTCAATACAAAGCTAGAACAAGGTAATATAACTAGTTCAATACAAAGATAGAACAAGGTACTATAACTAGTTCAATACAAAGATAGAACAAGGTAATATAACTAGTTCAATACAAAGCTAGAACAAGGTAATATAACTAGTTCAATACAAAGCTAGAACAAGGTAATATAACTAGTTCAATACAAAGCTAGAACAAGGTAATATAACTAGTTCAATACAAAGATAGAACAAGGTAATATAACTAGTGTCATACAAAGCTAGAACAAGGTAATATAACTAGTTCAATACAAAGATAGAACAAGGTACTATAACTAGTTCAATACAAAGCTAGAACAAGGTAATATAACTAGTTCAATACAAAGATAGAACAAGGTAATATAACTAGTTCAATACAAAGATAGAACAAGGTAATATAACTAGTGTCATACAAAGCTAGAACAAGGTAATATAACTAGTGTCATACAAAGCTAGAACAAGGTAATATAACTAGTGTCATACAAAGCTAGAACAAGGTAATATAACTAGTGTCATACAAAGCTAGAACAAGGTAATATAACTAGTTCAATACAAAGCTAGAACAAGGTAATATAACTAGTTCAATACAAAGATAGAACAAGGTAATATAACTAGTGTCATACAAAGCTAGAACAAGGTAATATAACTAGTGTCATACAAAGCTAGAACAAGGTAATATAACTAGTGTCATACAAAGCTAGAACAAGGTAATATAACTAGTTCAATACAAAGCTAGAACAAGGTAATATAACTAGTGTCATACAAAGCTAGAACAAGGTAATATAACTTGTGTCATACAAAGATAGAACAAGGTAATATAACTAGTGTCATACAAAGATAGAACAAGGTAATATAACTAGTTCAATACAAAGATAGAACAAGGTAATATAACTAGTGTCATACAAAGATAGAACAAGGTAATATAACTAGTGTCATACAAAGATAGAACAAGGTAATATAACTAGTTCAATACAAAGCTAGAACAAGGTAATATAACTAGTGTCATACAAAGCTAGAACAAGGTAATATAACTAGTGTCATACAAAGCTAGAACAAGGTAATATAACTAGTGTCATACAAAGATAGAACAAGGTAATATAACTAGTTCAATACAAAGATAGAACAAGGTAATATAACTAGTTCAATACAAAGATAGAACAAGGTAATATAACTAGTTCAATACAAAGCTAGAACAAGGTAATATAACTAGTGTCATACAAAGATAGAACAAGGTAATATAACTAGTTCAATACAAAGATAGAACAAGGTAATATAACTAGTGTCATACAAAGCTAGAACAAGGTAATATAACTAGTGTCATACAAAGATAGAACAAGGTAATATAACTAGTTCAATACAAAGATAGAACAAGTTAATATAACTAGTTCAATACAAAGCTAGAACAAGGTAATATAACGAGTGTCATACAAAGCTAGAACAAGGTAATATAACTAGTGTCATACAAAGATAGAACAAGGTAATATAACTAGTTCAATACAAAGATAGAACAAGGTACTATAACTAGTTCAATACAAAGCTAGAACAAGGTAATATAACTAGTTCAATACAAAGATAGAACAAGGTAATATAACTAGTTCAATACAAAGATAGAACAAGGTAATATAACTAGTGTCATACAAAGCTAGAACAAGGTAATATAACTAGTGTCATACAAAGCTAGAACAAGGTAATATAACTAGTGTCATACAAAGCTAGAACAAGGTAATATAACTAGTGTCATACAAAGCTAGAACAAGGTTATATAACTAGTTCAATACAAAGCTAGAACAAGGTAATATAACTAGTTCAATACAAAGATAGAACAAGGTAATATAACTAGTGTCATACAAAGCTAGAACAAGGTAATATAACTAGTGTCATACAAAGCTAGAACAAGGTAATATAACTAGTTCAATACAAAGCTAGAACAAGGTAATATAACTAGTGTCATACAAAGATAGAACAAGGTAATATAACTAGTTCAATACAATGATAGAACAAGGTAATATAACTAGTGTCATACAAAGATAGAACAAGGTAATATAACTAGTGTCATACAAAGATAGAACAAGGTAATATAACTAGTGTCATACAAAGATAGAACAAGGTAATATAACTAGTGTCATACAAAGATAGAACAAGGTAACATAACTAGTGTCATACAAAGATAGAACAAGGTAACATAACTAGTGTCATACAAAGCTAGAACGAGGTAATATAACTAGTGTCATACAAAGATAGAACAAGGTAACATAAATAGTGTCATACAAAGATAGAACAAGGTAATATAACTAGTGTCATACAAAGCTAGAACAAGGTAATATAACTAGTGTCATACAAAGATAGAACAAGGTAATATAACTAGTGTCATACAAAGATAGAACACGGTACTATAACTAGTTCAATACAAAGCTAGAACAAGGTAATATAACTAGTTCAATATAAAGCTAGAACAAGGTAATATAACTAGTTCAATACAAAGATAGAACAAGGTAATATAACTAGTTCAATACAAAGATAGAACAAGGTACTATAACTAGTTCAATACAAAGATAGAACAAGGTAATATAACTAGTTCAATACAAAGCTAGAACAAGGTAATATAACTAGTTCAATACAAAGCTAGAACAAGGTAATATAACTAGTTCAATACAAAGCTAGAACAAGGTAATATAACTAGTTCAATACAAAGATAGAACAAGGTAATATAACTAGTGTCATACAAAGCTAGAACAAGGTAATATAACTAGTTCAATACAAAGATAGAACAAGGTACTATAACTAGTTCAATACAAAGCTAGAACAAGGTAATATAACTAGTTCAATACAAAGATAGAACAAGGTAATATAACTAGTTCAATACAAAGATAGAACAAGGTAATATAACTAGTGTCATACAAAGCTAGAACAAGGTAATATAACTAGTGTCATACAAAGCTAGAACAAGGTAATATAACTAGTGTCATACAAAGCTAGAACAAGGTAATATAACTAGTGTCATACAAAGCTAGAACAAGGTAATATAACTAGTGTCATACAAAGCTAGAACAAGGTAATATAACTAGTTCAATACAAAGCTAGAACAAGGTAATATAACTAGTGTCATACAAAGCTAGAACAAGGTAATATAACTAGTGTCATACAAAGCTAGAACAAGGTAATATAACTAGTGTCATACAAAGCTAGAACAAGGTAATATAACTAGTTCAATACAAAGCTAGAACAAGGTAATATAACTAGTGTCATACAAAGCTAGAACAAGGTAATATAACTAGTGTCATACAAAGATAGAACAAGGTAATATAACTAGTGTCATACAAAGATAGAACAAGGTAATATAACTAGTTCAATACAAAGATAGAACAAGGTAATATAACTAGTGTCATACAAAGATAGAACAAGGTAATATAACTAGTGTCATACAAAGATAGAACAAGGTAATATAACTAGTTCAATACAAAGCTAGAACAAGGTAATATAACTAGTGTCATACAAAGCTAGAACAAGGTAATATAACTAGTGTCATACAAAGATAGAACAAGGTAATATAACTAGTGTCATACAAAGATAGAACAAGGTAATATAACTAGTTCAATACAAAGATAGAACAAGGTAATATAACTAGTTCAATACAAAGCTAGAACAAGGTAATATAACTAGTGTCATACAAAGATAGAACAAGGTAATATAACTAGTTCAATACAAAGATAGAACAAGGTAATATAACTAGTGTCATACAAAGCTAGAACAAGGTAATATAACTAGTGTCATACAAAGATAGAACAAGGTAATATAACTAGTTCAATACAAAGATAGAACAAGTTAATATAACTAGTTCAATACAAAGCTAGAACAAGGTAATATAACGAGTGTCATACAAAGCTAGAACAAGGTAATATAACTAGTGTCATACAAAGCTAGAACAAGGTAATATAACTAGTGTCATACAAAGCTAGAACAAGGTAATATAACTAGTTCAATACAAAGCTAGAACAAGGTAATATAACTAGTGTCATACAAAGATAGAACAAGGTAATATAACTAGTTCAATACAATGATAGAACAAGGTAATATAACTAGTGTCATACAAAGATAGAACAAGGTAATATAACTAGTGTCATACAAAGATAGAACAAGGTAATATAACTAGTGTCATACAAAGATAGAACAAGGTAATATAACTAGTGTCATACAAAGATAGAACAAGGTAACATAACTAGTGTCATACAAAGATAGAACAAGGTAACATAACTAGTGTCATACAAAGCTAGAACGAGGTAATATAACTAGTGTCATACAAAGATAGAACAAGGTAACATAACTAGTGTCATACAAAGATAGAACAAGGTAATATAACTAGTGTCATACAAAGATAGAACAAGGTAATATAACTAGTGTCATACAAAGATAGAACAAGGTAATATAACTAGTGTCATACAAAGATAGAACAAGGTAATATAACTAGTTCAATACAAAGCTAGAACAAGGTAATATAACTAGTGTCATACAAAGCTAGAACAAGGTAATATAACTAGTGTCATACAAAGATAGAACAAGGTAATATAACTAGTGTCATACAAAGATAGAACAAGGTAATATAACTAGTTCAATACAAAGATAGAACAAGGTAATATAACTAGTTCAATACAAAGATAGAACAAGGTAATATAACTAGTTCAATACAAAGCTAGAACAAGGTAATATAACTAGTGTCATACAAAGATAGAACAAGGTAATATAACTAGTTCAATACAAAGATAGAACAAGGTAATATAACTAGTGTCATACAAAGCTAGAACAAGGTAATATAACTAGTGTCATACAAAGATAGAACAAGGTAATATAACTAGTTCAATACAAAGATAGAACAAGTTAATATAACTAGTTCAATACAAAGCTAGAACAAGGTAATATAACGAGTGTCATACAAAGCTAGAACAAGGTAATATAACTAGTGTCATACAAAGCTAGAACAAGGTAATATAACTAGTGTCATACAAAGCTAGAACAAGGTAATATAACTAGTTCAATACAAAGCTAGAACAAGGTAATATAACTAGTGTCATACAAAGATAGAACAAGGTAATATAACTAGTTCAATACAATGATAGAACAAGGTAATATAACTAGTGTCATACAAAGATAGAACAAGGTAATATAACTAGTGTCATACAAAGATAGAACAAGGTAATATAACTAGTGTCATACAAAGATAGAACAAGGTAATATAACTAGTGTCATACAAAGATAGAACAAGGTAACATAACTAGTGTCATACAAAGATAGAACAAGGTAACATAACTAGTGTCATACAAAGCTAGAACGAGGTAATATAACTAGTGTCATACAAAGATAGAACAAGGTAACATAACTAGTGTCATACAAAGATAGAACAAGGTAATATAACTAGTGTCATACAAAGCTAGAACAAGGTAATATAACTAGTTCAATACAAAGATAGAACAAGGTACTATAACTAGTTCAATACAAAGATAGAACAAGGTAATATAACTAGTTCAATACAAAGCTAGAACAAGGTAATATAACTAGTTCAATACAAAGATAGAACAAGGTACTATAACTAGTTCAATACAAAGCTAGAACAAGGTAATATAACTAGTTCAATACAAAGATAGAACAAGGTAATATAACTAGTTCAATACAAAGATAGAACAAGGTAATATAACTAGTGTCATACAAAGCTAGAACAAGGTAATATAACTAGTGTCATACAAAGCTAGAACAAGGTAATATAACTAGTGTCATACAAAGCTAGAACAAGGTAATATAACTAGTGTCATACAAAGCTAGAACAAGGTAATATAACTAGTTCAATACAAAGCTAGAACAAGGTAATATAACTAGTTCAATACAAAGATAGAACAAGGTAATATAACTAGTGTCATACAAAGCTAGAACAAGGTAATATAACTAGTGTCATACAAAGCTAGAACAAGGTAATATAACTAGTGTCATACAAAGCTAGAACAAGGTAATATAACTAGTTCAATACAAAGCTAGAACAAGGTAATATAACTAGTGTCATACAAAGCTAGAACAAGGTAATATAACTAGTGTCATACAAAGATAGAACAAGGTAATATAACTAGTGTCATACAAAGATAGAACAAGGTAATATAACTAGTTCAATACAAAGATAGAACAAGGTAATATAACTAGTGTCATACAAAGATAGAACAAGGTAATATAACTAGTGTCATACAAAGATAGAACAAGGTAATATAACTAGTTCAATACAAAGCTAGAACAAGGTAATATAACTAGTGTCATACAAAGCTAGAACAAGGTAATATAACTAGTGTCATACAAAGATAGAACAAGGTAATATAACTAGTGTCATACAAAGATAGAACAAGGTAATATAACTAGTTCAATACAAAGATAGAACAAGGTAATATAACTAGTTCAATACAAAGCTAGAACAAGGTAATATAACTAGTGTCATACAAAGATAGAACAAGGTAATATAACTAGTTCAATACAAAGATAGAACAAGGTAATATAACTAGTGTCATACAAAGCTAGAACAAGGTAATATAACTAGTGTCATACAAAGATAGAACAAGGTAATATAACTAGTTCAATACAAAGATAGAACAAGTTAATATAACTAGTTCAATACAAAGCTAGAACAAGGTAATATAACGAGTGTCATACAAAGCTAGAACAAGGTAATATAACTAGTGTCATACAAAGCTAGAACAAGGTAATATAACTAGTGTCATACAAAGCTAGAACAAGGTAATATAACTAGTTCAATACAAAGCTAGAACAAGGTAATATAACTAGTGTCATACAAAGATAGAACAAGGTAATATAACTAGTTCAATACAATGATAGAACAAGGTAATATAACTAGTGTCATACAAAGATAGAACAAGGTAATATAACTAGTGTCATACAAAGATAGAACAAGGTAATATAACTAGTGTCATACAAAGATAGAACAAGGTAATATAACTAGTGTCATACAAAGATAGAACAAGGTAACATAACTAGTGTCATACAAAGATAGAACAAGGTAACATAACTAGTGTCATACAAAGCTAGAACGAGGTAATATAACTAGTGTCATACAAAGATAGAACAAGGTAACATAACTAGTGTCATACAAAGATAGAACAAGGTAATATAACTAGTGTCATACAAAGATAGAACAAGGTAATATAACTAGTGTCATACAAAGATAGAACAAGGTAATATAACTAGTGTCATACAAAGATAGAACAAGGTAATATAACTAGTTCAATACAAAGCTAGAACAAGGTAATATAACTAGTGTCATACAAAGCTAGAACAAGGTAATATAACTAGTGTCATACAAAGATAGAACAAGGTAATATAACTAGTGTCATACAAAGATAGAACAAGGTAATATAACTAGTTCAATACAAAGATAGAACAAGGTAATATAACTAGTTCAATACAAAGATAGAACAAGGTAATATAACTAGTTCAATACAAAGCTAGAACAAGGTAATATAACTAGTGTCATACAAAGATAGAACAAGGTAATATAACTAGTTCAATACAAAGATAGAACAAGGTAATATAACTAGTGTCATACAAAGCTAGAACAAGGTAATATAACTAGTGTCATACAAAGATAGAACAAGGTAATATAACTAGTTCAATACAAAGATAGAACAAGTTAATATAACTAGTTCAATACAAAGCTAGAACAAGGTAATATAACGAGTGTCATACAAAGCTAGAACAAGGTAATATAACTAGTGTCATACAAAGCTAGAACAAGGTAATATAACTAGTGTCATACAAAGCTAGAACAAGGTAATATAACTAGTTCAATACAAAGCTAGAACAAGGTAATATAACTAGTGTCATACAAAGATAGAACAAGGTAATATAACTAGTTCAATACAATGATAGAACAAGGTAATATAACTAGTGTCATACAAAGATAGAACAAGGTAATATAACTAGTGTCATACAAAGATAGAACAAGGTAATATAACTAGTGTCATACAAAGATAGAACAAGGTAATATAACTAGTGTCATACAAAGATAGAACAAGGTAACATAACTAGTGTCATACAAAGATAGAACAAGGTAACATAACTAGTGTCATACAAAGCTAGAACGAGGTAATATAACTAGTGTCATACAAAGATAGAACAAGGTAACATAACTAGTGTCAAACAAAGATAGAACAAGGTAATATAACTAGTGTCATACAAAGCTAGAACAAGGTAATATAACTAGTGTCATACAAAGATAGAACAAGGTAATATAACTAGTGTCATACAAAGATAGAACACGGTACTATAACTAGTTCAATACAAAGCTAGAACAAGGTAATATAACTAGTTCAATATAAAGCTAGAACAAGGTAATATAACTAGTTCAATACAAAGATAGAACAAGGTAATATAACTAGTTCAATACAAAGATAGAACAAGGTACTATAACTAGTTCAATACAAAGATAGAACAAGGTAATATAACTAGTTCAATACAAAGCTAGAACAAGGTAATATAACTAGTTCAATACAAAGCTAGAACAAGGTAATATAACTAGTTCAATACAAAGATAGAACAAGGTACTATAACTAGTTCAATACAAAGATAGAACAAGGTAATATAACTAGTTCAATACAAAGCTAGAACAAGGTAATATAACTAGTTCAATACAAAGCTAGAACAAGGTAATATAACTAGTTCAATGCAAAGCTAGAACAAGGTAATATAACTAGTTCAATACAAAGATAGAACAAGGTAATATAACTAGTGTCATACAAAGCTAGAACAAGGTAATATAACTAGTTCAATACAAAGATAGAACAAGGTACTATAACTAGTTCAATACAAAGCTAGAACAAGGTAATATAACTAGTTCAATACAAAGATAGAACAAGGTAATATAACTAGTTCAATACAAAGATAGAACAAGGTAATATAACTAGTGTCATACAAAGCTAGAACAAGGTAATATAACTAGTGTCATACAAAGCTAGAACAAGGTAATATAACTAGTGTCATACAAAGCTAGAACAAGGTAATATAACTAGTGTCATACAAAGCTAGAACAAGGTAATATAACTAGTTCAATACAAAGCTAGAACAAGGTAATATAACTAGTTCAATACAAAGATAGAACAAGGTAATATAACTAGTGTCATATAAAGCTAGAACAAGGTAATATAACTAGTGTCATACAAAGCTAGAACAAGGTAATATAACTAGTGTCATACAAAGCTAGAACAAGGTAATATAACTAGTTCAATACAAAGCTAGAACAAGGTAATATAACTAGTGTCATACAAAGCTAGAACAAGGTAATATAACTAGTGTCATACAAAGATAGAACAAGGTAATATAACTAGTGTCATACAAAGATAGAACAAGGTAATATAACTAGTTCAATACAAAGATAGAACAAGGTAATATAACTAGTGTCATACAAAGATAGAACAAGGTAATATAACTAGTGTCATACAAAGATAGAACAAGGTAATATAACTAGTTCAATACAAAGCTAGAACAAGGTAATATAACTAGTGTCATACAAAGCTAGAACAAGGTAATATAACTAGTGTCATACAAAGATAGAACAAGGTAATATAACTAGTGTCATACAAAGATAGAACAAGGTAATATAACTAGTTCAATACAAAGATAGAACAAGGTAATATAACTAGTTCAATACAAAGATAGAACAAGGTAATATAACTAGTTCAATACAAAGCTAGAACAAGGTAATATAACTAGTGTCATACAAAGATAGAACAAGGTAATATAACTAGTTCAATACAAAGATAGAACAAGGTACTATAACTAGTGTCATACAAAGCTAGAACAAGGTAATATAACTAGTGTCATACAAAGATAGAACAAGGTAATATAACTAGTTCAATACAAAGATAGAACAAGTTAATATAACTAGTTCAATACAAAGCTAGAACAAGGTAATATAACGAGTGTCATACAAAGCTAGAACAAGGTAATATAACAAGTGTCATACAAAGCTAGAACAAGGTAATATAACTAGTGTCATACAAAGCTAGAACAAGGTAATATAACTAGTTCAATACAAAGCTAGAACAAGGTAATATAACTAGTTCAATACAAAGATAGAACAAGGTAATATAACTAGTGTCATACAAAGCTAGAACAAGGTAATATAACTAGTGTCATACAAAGCTAGAACAAGGTAATATAACTAGTGTCATACAAAGCTAGAACAAGGTAATATAACTAGTTCAATACAAAGCTAGAACAAGGTAATATAACTAGTTCAATACAAAGATAGAACAAGGTAATATAACTAGTTCAATACAAAGCTAGAACAAGGTAATATAACTAGTGTCATACAAAGCTAGAACAAGGTAATATAACTAGTGACATACAAAGCTAGAACAAGGTAATATAACTAGTTCAATACAAAGCTAGAACAAGGTAATATAACTAGTGTCATACAAAGATAGAACAAGGTAATATAACTAGTGTCATACAAAGATAGAACAAGGTAATATAACTAGTGTCATACAAAGATAGAACAAGGTAATATAACTAGTTCAATACAAAGATAGAACAAGGTAATATAACTAGTTCAATACAAAGATAGAACAAGGTAATATAACTAGTTCAATACAAAGCTAGAACAAGGTAATATAACTAGTGTCATACAAAGATAGAACAAGGTAATATAACTAGTTCAATACAAAGATAGAACAAGGTAATATAACTAGTGTCATACAAAGCTAGAACAAGGTAATATAACTAGTGTCATACAAAGATAGAACAAGGTAATATAACTAGTTCAATACAAAGATAGAACAAGTTAATATAACTAGTTCAATACAAAGCTAGAACAAGGTAATATAACGAGTGTCATACAAAGCTAGAACAAGGTAATATAACTAGTGTCATACAAAGATAGAACAAGGTAATATAACTAGTTCAATACAAAGATAGAACAAGTTAATATAACTAGTTCAATACAAAGCTAGAACAAGGTAATATAACGAGTGTCATACAAAGCTAGAACAAGGTAATATAACTAGTGTCATACAAAGCTAGAACAAGGTAATATAACTAGTTCAATACAAAGATAGAACAAGGTAATATAACTAGTTCAATACAAAGATAGAACAAGGTAATATAACTAGTGTCATTCAAAGCTAGATCAAGGTAATATAACTAGTGTCATTCAAAGCTAGATCAAGGTAATATAACTAGTGTCATACAAAGCTAGAACAAGGTAATATAACTAGTGTCATTCAAAGCTAGATCAAGGTATTATAACTAGTTCAATACAAAGCTAGAACAAGGTAATATAACTAGTGTCATACAAAGCTAGAACAAGGTAATATAACTAGTGTCACACAAAGCTAGAACAAGGTAATATAACTAGTTCAATACAAAGCTAGAACAAGGTAATATAACCAGTTCAATATCAAGCTAGAACAAGGTAATATAACTAGTTCAATACAAAGCTAGAACAAGGTAATATAACTAGTGTCATACAAAGATAGAACAATGTAATATAACTAGTGTCATACAAAGCTAGATCAAGGTAATATAACTAGTGTCATACAAAGATAGAACAAGGTAATATAACTAGTGTCATACAAAGCTAGAACAAGGTACTATAACTAGTTCAATACAAAGATAGAACAAGGTAATATAACTAGTGTCATACAAAGCTAGAACAAGGTAATATAACTAGTGTCATACAAAGCTAGAACAAGGTAATATAACTAGTGTCATACAAAGATAGAACAAGGTAATATAACTAGTGTCATACAAAGCTAGAACAAGGTACTATAACTAGTTCAATACAAAGATAGAACAAGGTAATATAACTAGTGTCAAACAAAGCTAGAACAAGGTAATATAACTAGTGTCATACAAAGCTAGAACAAGGTAATATAACTAGTGTCATACAAAGCTAGAACAAGGTAATATAACTAGTTCAATACAAAGCTAGAACAAGGCAATATAACTAGTGTCATACAAAGATAGAACAAGGTAATATAACTAGTGTCATACAAAGCTAGAACAAGGTAATATAACTAGTTCAATACAAAGCTAGAACAATGCAATATAACTAGTGTCATACAAAGATAGAACAAGGTAATATAACTAGTGTCATACAAAGCTAGAACAAGGTAATATAACTAGTTCAATACAAAGCTAGAACAAGGTAATATAACTAGTTCAATACAAAGCTAGAACAAGGTAATATAACTAGTTCAATACAAAGATAGAACAAGGTAATATAACTAGTGTCATACAAAGCTAGAACAAGGTAATATAACTAGTGTCATACAAAACTAGAACAAGGTAATATAACTAGTTCAATACAAAGATAGAACAAGGTAATATAACTAGTTCAATACAAAGATAGAACAAGGTAATATAACTAGTGTCATACAAAGATAGAACAAGGTAATATAACTAGTTCAATACAAAGCTAGAACAAGGTAATATAACTAGTTCAATACAAAGCTAGAACAAGGTAATATAACTAGTTCAATACAAAGATAGAACAAGGTAATATAACTAGTTCAATACAAAGATAGAACAAGGTAATATAACTAGTTCAATACAAAGCTAGAACAAGGTAATATAACTAGTGTCATACAAAGCTAGAACAAGGTAATATAACTAGTGACATACAAAGCTAGAACAAGGTAATATAACTAGTTCAATACAAAGCTAGAACAAGGTAATATAACTAGTGTCATACAAAGATAGAACAAGGTAATATAACTAGTTCAATACAAAGCTAGAACAAGGTAATATAACTAGTGTCATACAAAGCTAGAACAAGGTAATATAACTAGTGACATACAAAGCTAGAACAAGGTACTATAACTAGTGTCATACAAAGATAGAACAAGGTAATATAACTAGTGTCATACAAAGCTAGAACAAGGTAATATAACTAGTGTCACACAAAGATAGAACAAGGTAATATAACTAGTGTCACACAAAGATAGAACAAGGTAATATAACTAGTGTCACACAAAGCTAGAACAAGGTAATATAACTAGTGTCATACAAAGCTAGAACAAGGTAATATAACTAGTGACATACAAAGCTAGAACAAGGTAATATAACTAGTTCAATACAAAGCTAGAACAAGGTAATATAACTAGTGTCATACAAAGATAGAACAAGGTAATATAACTAGTTCAATACAAAGCTAGAACAAGGTAATATAACTAGTGTCATACAAAGCTAGAACAAGGTAATATAACTAGTGACATACAAAGCTAGAACAAGGTACTATAACTAGTGTCATACAAAGCTAGAACAAGGTAATATAACTAGTTCAATATAAAGCTAGAACAAGGTAATATAACTAGTGTCATACAAAGATAGAACAAGGTAATATAACTAGTGTCATACAAAGATAGAACAAGGTAATATAACTAGTGTCACACAAAGATAGAACAAGGTAATATAACTAGTGTCACACAAAGATAGAACAAGGTAATATAACTAGTTCAATACAAAGATAGAACAAGGTAATATAACTAGTTCAATACAAAGATAGATCAAGGTAATATAACTAGTTCAATACAAAGCTAGAACAAGGTAATATAACTAGTGTCACACAAAGATAGAACAAGGTAATATAACTAGTGACATACAAAGCTAGAACAAGGTAATATAACTAGTGTCATACAAAGCTAGATCAAGGTAATATAACTAGTTCAATACAAAGATAGAACAAGGTAATATAACTAGTTCAATACAAAGATAGAACAAGGTAATATAACTAGTTCAATACAAAGATAGAACAAGGTAATATAACTAGTGTCATACAAAGCTAGAACAAGGTAATATAACTAGTGTCATACAAAGATAGAACAAGGTAATATAACTAGTTCAATACAAAGATAGAACAAGTTAATATAACTAGTTCAATACAAAGCTAGAACAAGGTAATATAACGAGTGTCATACAAAGCTAGAACAAGGTAATATAACTAGTGTCATACAAAGATAGAACAAGGTAATATAACTAGTTCAATACAAAGATAGAACAAGTTAATATAACTAGTTCAATACAAAGCTAGAACAAGGTAATATAACGAGTGTCATACAAAGCTAGAACAAGGTAATATAACTAGTGTCATACAAAGCTAGAACAAGGTAATATAACTAGTTCAATACAAAGATAGAACAAGGTAATATAACTAGTGTCATTCAAAGCTAGATCAAGGTAATATAACTAGTGTCATTCAAAGCTAGATCAAGGTAATATAACTAGTGTCATACAAAGCTAGAACAAGGTAATATAACTAGTGTCATTCAAAGCTAGATCAAGGTATTATAACTAGTTCAATACAAAGCTAGAACAAGGTAATATAACTAGTGTCATACAAAGCTAGAACAAGGTAATATAACTAGTGTCACACAAAGCTAGAACAAGGTAATATAACTAGTTCAATACAAAGCTAGAACAAGGTAATATAACCAGTTCAATATCAAGCTAGAACAAGGTAATATAACTAGTTCAATACAAAGCTAGAACAAGGTAATATAACTAGTGTCATACAAAGATAGAACAATGTAATATAACTAGTGTCATACAAAGCTAGATCAAGGTAATATAACTAGTGTCATACAAAGATAGAACAAGGTAATATAACTAGTGTCATACAAAGCTAGAACAAGGTACTATAACTAGTTCAATACAAAGATAGAACAAGGTAATATAACTAGTGTCATACAAAGCTAGAACAAGGTAATATAACTAGTGTCATACAAAGCTAGAACAAGGTAATATAACTAGTGTCATACAAAGATAGAACAAGGTAATATAACTAGTGTCATACAAAGCTAGAACAAGGTACTATAACTAGTTCAATACAAAGATAGAACAAGGTAATATAACTAGTGTCAAACAAAGCTAGAACAAGGTAATATAACTAGTGTCATACAAAGCTAGAACAAGGTAATATAACTAGTGTCATACAAAGCTAGAACAAGGTAATATAACTAGTTCAATACAAAGCTAGAACAAGGCAATATAACTAGTGTCATACAAAGATAGAACAAGGTAATATAACTAGTGTCATACAAAGCTAGAACAAGGTAATATAACTAGTTCAATACAAAGCTAGAACAATGCAATATAACTAGTGTCATACAAAGATAGAACAAGGTAATATAACTAGTGTCATACAAAGCTAGAACAAGGTAATATAACTAGTTCAATACAAAGCTAGAACAAGGTAATATAACTAGTTCAATACAAAGCTAGAACAAGGTAATATAACTAGTTCAATACAAAGATAGAACAAGGTAATATAACTAGTGTCATACAAAGCTAGAACAAGGTAATATAACTAGTGTCATACAAAACTAGAACAAGGTAATATAACTAGTTCAATACAAAGATAGAACAAGGTAATATAACTAGTTCAATACAAAGATAGAACAAGGTAATATAACTAGTGTCATACAAAGATAGAACAAGGTAATATAACTAGTTCAATACAAAGCTAGAACAAGGTAATATAACTAGTTCAATACAAAGCTAGAACAAGGTAATATAACTAGTTCAATACAAAGATAGAACAAGGTAATATAACTAGTTCAATACAAAGATAGAACAAGGTAATATAACTAGTTCAATACAAAGCTAGAACAAGGTAATATAACTAGTGTCATACAAAGCTAGAACAAGGTAATATAACTAGTGACATACAAAGCTAGAACAAGGTAATATAACTAGTTCAATACAAAGCTAGAACAAGGTAATATAACTAGTGTCATACAAAGATAGAACAAGGTAATATAACTAGTTCAATACAAAGCTAGAACAAGGTAATATAACTAGTGTCATACAAAGCTAGAACAAGGTAATATAACTAGTGACATACAAAGCTAGAACAAGGTACTATAACTAGTGTCATACAAAGATAGAACAAGGTAATATAACTAGTGTCATACAAAGCTAGAACAAGGTAATATAACTAGTGTCACACAAAGATAGAACAAGGTAATATAACTAGTGTCACACAAAGATAGAACAAGGTAATATAACTAGTGTCACACAAAGCTAGAACAAGGTAATATAACTAGTGTCATACAAAGCTAGAACAAGGTAATATAACTAGTAACATACAAAGCTAGAACAAGGTAATATAACTAGTTCAATACAAAGCTAGAACAAGGTAATATAACTAGTGTCATACAAAGATAGAACAAGGTAATATAACTAGTTCAATACAAAGCTAGAACAAGGTAATATAACTAGTGTCATACAAAGCTAGAACAAGGTAATATAACTAGTGACATACAAAGCTAGAACAAGGTACTATAACTAGTGTCATACAAAGCTAGAACAAGGTAATATAACTAGTTCAATATAAAGCTAGAACAAGGTAATATAACTAGTGTCATACAAAGCTAGAACAAGGTAATATAACTAGTGTCATACAAAGATAGAACAAGGTAATATAACTAGTGTCATACAAAGATAGAACAAGGTAATATAACTAGTGTCACACAAAGATAGAACAAGGTAATATAACTAGTGTCACACAAAGATAGAACAAGGTAATATAACTAGTGTCACACAAAGATAGAACAAGGTAATATAACTAGTGACATACAAAGCTAGAACAAGGTAATATAACTAGTGTCATACAAAGCTAGATCAAGGTAATATAACTAGTTCAATACAAAGATAGAACAAGGTAATATAACTAGTTCAATACAAAGATAGATCAAGGTAATATAACTAGTTCAATACAAAGCTAGAACAAGGTAATATAACTAGTGTCACACAAAGATAGAACAAGGTAATATAACTAGTGACATACAAAGCTAGAACAAGGTAATATAACTAGTGTCATACAAAGCTAGATCAAGGTAATATAACTAGTTCAATACAAAGATAGAACAAGGTAATATAACTAGTTCAATACAAAGATAGAACAAGGTAATATAACTAGTTCAATACAAAGATAGAACAAGGTAATATAACTAGAGTCATACAAAGCTAGAACAAGGTAATATAACTAGTGACATACAAAGATAGAACAAGGTAATATAACTAGTGTCATACAAAGATAGAACAAGGTAATATAACTAGAGTCATACAAAGCTAGAACAAGGTAATATAACTAGTTCAATACAAAGCTAGAACAAGGTAATATAACTAGTGTCATACAAAGCTAGAACAAGGTAATATAACTAGAGTCATACAAAGCTAGAACAAGGCAATATAACTAGTGACATACAAAGATAGAACAAGGTAATATAACTAGTGACATACAAAGATAGAACAAGGTAATATAACTAGTGACATACAAAGATAGAACAAGGTAATATAACTAGTGACATACAAAGATAGAACACGGTACTATAACTAGTTCAATACAAAGATAGAACAAGGTAATATAACTAGTGTCATACAAAGCTAGAACAAGGTAATATAACTAGAGTCATACAAAGATAGAACAAGGTAATATAACTAGTGACATACAAAGCTAGAACAAGGTACTATAACTAGTGTCATACAAAGATAGAACAAGGTAATATAACTAGTGTCATACAAAGCTAGAACAAGGTAATATAACTAGTGTCACACAAAGATAGAACAAGGTAATATAACTAGTGTCACACAAAGATAGAACAAGGTAATATAACTAGTGTCACACAAAGCTAGAACAAGGTAATATAACTAGTGTCATACAAAGCTAGAACAAGGTAATATAACTAGTGACATACAAAGCTAGAACAAGGTAATATAACTAGTTCAATACAAAGCTAGAACAAGGTAATATAACTAGTGTCATACAAAGATAGAACAAGGTAATATAACTAGTTCAATACAAAGCTAGAACAAGGTAATATAACTAGTGTCATACAAAGATAGAACAAGGTAATATAACTAGTTCAATACAAAGCTAGAACAAGGTAATATAACTAGTGTCATACAAAGCTAGAACAAGGTAATATAACTAGTGACATACAAAGCTAGAACAAGGTACTATAACTAGTGTCATACAAAGATAGAACAAGGTAATATAACTAGTGTCATACAAAGCTAGAACAAGGTAATATAACTAGTGTCACACAAAGATAGAACAAGGTAATATAACTAGTGTCACACAAAGATAGAACAAGGTAATATAACTAGTGTCACACAAAGCTAGAACAAGGTAATATAACTAGTGTCATACAAAGCTAGAACAAGGTAATATAACTAGTGACATACAAAGCTAGAACAAGGTAATATAACTAGTTCAATACAAAGCTAGAACAAGGTAATATAACTAGTGTCATACAAAGATAGAACAAGGTAATATAACTAGTTCAATACAAAGCTAGAACAAGGTAATATAACTAGTGTCATACAAAGCTAGAACAAGGTAATATAACTAGTGACATACAAAGCTAGAACAAGGTACTATAACTAGTGTCATACAAAGCTAGAACAAGGTAATATAACTAGTTCAATATAAAGCTAGAACAAGGTAATATAACTAGTGTCATACAAAGCTAGAACAAGGTAATATAACTAGTGTCATACAAAGATAGAACAAGGTAATATAACTAGTGTCATACAAAGATAGAACAAGGTAATATAACTAGTGTCACACAAAGATAGAACAAGGTAATATAACTAGTGTCACACAAAGATAGAACAAGGTAATATAACTAGTGTCACACAAAGATAGAACAAGGTAATATAACTAGTGACATACAAAGCTAGAACAAGGTAATATAACTAGTGTCATACAAAGCTAGATCAAGGTAATATAACTAGTTCAATACAAAGATAGAACAAGGTAATATAACTAGTTCAATACAAAGATAGATCAAGGTAATATAACTAGTTCAATACAAAGCTAGAACAAGGTAATATAACTAGTGTCACACAAAGATAGAACAAGGTAATATAACTAGTGACATACAAAGCTAGAACAAGGTAATATAACTAGTGTCATACAAAGCTAGATCAAGGTAATATAACTAGTTCAATACAAAGATAGAACAAGGTAATATAACTAGTTCAATACAAAGATAGAACAAGGTAATATAACTAGTTCAATACAAAGATAGAACAAGGTAATATAACTAGAGTCATACAAAGCTAGAACAAGGTAATATAACTAGTGACATACAAAGATAGAACAAGGTAATATAACTAGTGTCATACAAAGATAGAACAAGGTAATATAACTAGAGTCATACAAAGCTAGAACAAGGTAATATAACTAGTTCAATACAAAGCTAGAACAAGGTAATATAACTAGTGTCATACAAAGCTAGAACAAGGTAATATAACTAGAGTCATACAAAGCTAGAACAAGGTAATATAACTAGTGACATACAAAGATAGAACAAGGTAATATAACTAGTGACATACAAAGATAGAACAAGGTAATATAACTAGTGACATACAAAGATAGAACAAGGTAATATAACTAGTGACATACAAAGATAGAACACGGTACTATAACTAGTTCAATACAAAGATAGAACAAGGTAATATAACTAGTGTCATACAAAGCTAGAACAAGGTAATATAACTAGAGTCATACAAAGATAGAACAAGGTAATATAACTAGTGACATACAAAGCTAGAACAAGGTACTATAACTAGTGTCATACAAAGATAGAACAAGGTAATATAACTAGTGTCATACAAAGCTAGAACAAGGTAATATAACTAGTGTCACACAAAGATAGAACAAGGTAATATAACTAGTGTCACACAAAGATAGAACAAGGTAATATAACTAGTGTCACACAAAGCTAGAACAAGGTAATATAACTAGTGTCATACAAAGCTAGAACAAGGTAATATAACTAGTGACATACAAAGCTAGAACAAGGTAATATAACTAGTTCAATACAAAGCTAGAACAAGGTAATATAACTAGTGTCATACAAAGATAGAACAAGGTAATATAACTAGTTCAATACAAAGCTAGAACAAGGTAATATAACTAGTGTCATACAAAGATAGAACAAGGTAATATAACTAGTTCAATACAAAGCTAGAACAAGGTAATATAACTAGTGTCATACAAAGCTAGAACAAGGTAATATAACTAGTGACATACAAAGCTAGAACAAGGTACTATAACTAGTGTCATACAAAGATAGAACAAGGTAATATAACTAGTGTCATACAAAGCTAGAACAAGGTAATATAACTAGTGTCACACAAAGATAGAACAAGGTAATATAACTAGTGTCACACAAAGATAGAACAAGGTAATATAACTAGTGTCACACAAAGCTAGAACAAGGTAATATAACTAGTGTCATACAAAGCTAGAACAAGGTAATATAACTAGTGACATACAAAGCTAGAACAAGGTAATATAACTAGTTCAATACAAAGCTAGAACAAGGTAATATAACTAGTGTCATACAAAGATAGAACAAGGTAATATAACTAGTTCAATACAAAGCTAGAACAAGGTAATATAACTAGTGTCATACAAAGCTAGAACAAGGTAATATAACTAGTGACATACAAAGCTAGAACAAGGTACTATAACTAGTGTCATACAAAGCTAGAACAAGGTAATATAACTAGTTCAATATAAAGCTAGAACAAGGTAATATAACTAGTGTCATACAAAGCTAGAACAAGGTAATATAACTAGTGTCATACAAAGATAGAACAAGGTAATATAACTAGTGTCATACAAAGATAGAACAAGGTAATATAACTAGTGTCACACAAAGATAGAACAAGGTAATATAACTAGTGTCACACAAAGATAGAACAAGGTAATATAACTAGTGTCACACAAAGATAGAACAAGGTAATATAACTAGTGACATACAAAGCTAGAACAAGGTAATATAACTAGTGTCATACAAAGCTAGATCAAGGTAATATAACTAGTTCAATACAAAGATAGAACAAGGTAATATAACTAGTTCAATACAAAGATAGATCAAGGTAATATAACTAGTTCAATACAAAGCTAGAACAAGGTAATATAACTAGTGTCACACAAAGATAGAACAAGGTAATATAACTAGTGACATACAAAGCTAGAACAAGGTAATATAACTAGTGTCATACAAAGCTAGATCAAGGTAATATAACTAGTTCAATACAAAGATAGAACAAGGTAATATAACTAGTTCAATACAAAGATAGAACAAGGTAATATAACTAGTTCAATACAAAGATAGAACAAGGTAATATAACTAGAGTCATACAAAGCTAGAACAAGGTAATATAACTAGTGACATACAAAGATAGAACAAGGTAATATAACTAGTGTCATACAAAGATAGAACAAGGTAATATAACTAGAGTCATACAAAGCTAGAACAAGGTAATATAACTAGTTCAATACAAAGCTAGAACAAGGTAATATAACTAGTGTCATACAAAGCTAGAACAAGGTAATATAACTAGAGTCATACAAAGCTAGAACAAGGTAATATAACTAGTGACATACAAAGATAGAACAAGGTAATATAACTAGTGACATACAAAGATAGAACAAGGTAATATAACTAGTGACATACAAAGATAGAACAAGGTAATATAACTAGTGACATACAAAGATAGAACACGGTACTATAACTAGTTCAATACAAAGATAGAACAAGGTAATATAACTAGTGTCATACAAAGCTAGAACAAGGTAATATAACTAGAGTCATACAAAGATAGAACAAGGTAATATAACTAGTGACATACAAAGCTAGAACAAGGTACTATAACTAGTGTCATACAAAGATAGAACAAGGTAATATAACTAGTGTCATACAAAGCTAGAACAAGGTACTATAACTAGTGTCATACAAAGATAGAACAAGGTACTATAACTAGTGTCATACAAAGATAGAACAAGGTAATATAACTAGTGTCACACAAAGATAGAACAAGGTAATATAACTAGTGTCACACAAAGATAGAACAAGGTAATATAACTAGTGTCACACAAAGCTAGAACAAGGTAATATAACTAGTGTCATACAAAGCTAGAACAAGGTAATATAACTAGTGACATACAAAGCTAGAACAAGGTAATATAACTAGTTCAATACAAAGCTAGAACAAGGTAATATAACTAGTGTCATACAAAGATAGAACAAGGTAATATAACTAGTTCAATACAAAGCTAGAACAAGGTAATATAACTAGTGTCATACAAAGCTAGAACAAGGTAATATAACTAGTGACATACAAAGCTAGAACAAGGTACTATAACTAGTGTCATACAAAGCTAGAACAAGGTAATATAACTAGTTCAATATAAAGCTAGAACAAGGTAATATAACTAGTGTCATACAAAGCTAGAACAAGGTAATATAACTAGTGTCATACAAAGATAGAACAAGGTAATATAACTAGTGTCATACAAAGATAGAACAAGGTAATATAACTAGTGTCACACAAAGATAGAACAAGGTAATATAACTAGTGTCACACAAAGATAGAACAAGGTAATATAACTAGTGTCACACAAAGATAGAACAAGGTAATATAACTAGTGACATACAAAGCTAGAACAAGGTAATATAACTAGTGTCATACAAAGCTAGATCAAGGTAATATAACTAGTTCAATACAAAGATAGAACAAGGTAATATAACTAGTTCAATACAAAGATAGATCAAGGTAATATAACTAGTTCAATACAAAGCTAGAACAAGGTAATATAACTAGTGTCACACAAAGATAGAACAAGGTAATATAACTAGTGACATACAAAGCTAGAACAAGGTAATATAACTAGTGTCATACAAAGCTAGATCAAGGTAATATAACTAGTTCAATACAAAGATAGAACAAGGTAATATAACTAGTTCAATACAAAGATAGAACAAGGTAATATAACTAGTTCAATACAAAGATAGAACAAGGTAATATAACTAGAGTCATACAAAGCTAGAACAAGGTAATATAACTAGTGACATACAAAGATAGAACAAGGTAATATAACTAGTTCAATACAAAGATAGAACAAGGTAATATAACTAGAGTCATACAAAGCTAGAACAAGGTAATATAACTAGTGTCATACAAAGATAGAACAAGGTAATATAACTAGAGTCATACAAAGCTAGAACAAGGTAATATAACTAGTTCAATACAAAGCTAGAACAAGGTAATATAACTAGTGTCATACAAAGCTAGAACAAGGTAATATAACTAGAGTCATACAAAGCTAGAACAAGGTAATATAACTAGTGACATACAAAGATAGAACAAGGTAATATAACTAGTGACATACAAAGATAGAACAAGGTAATATAACTAGTGACATACAAAGATAGAACAAGGTAATATAACTAGTGACATACAAAGATAGAACACGGTACTATAACTAGTTCAATACAAAGATAGAACAAGGTAATATAACTAGTGTCATACAAAGCTAGAACAAGGTAATATAACTAGAGTCATACAAAGATAGAACAAGGTAATATAACTAGTGTCATACAAAGCTAGAACAAGGTAATATAACTAGAGTCATACAAAGATAGAACAAGGTAATATAACTAGTGTCATACAAAGCTTGAACAAGGTAATATAACTAGAGTCATACAAAGCTAGAACAAGGTAATATAACTAGTGACATACAAAGCTAGAACAAGGTAATATAACTAGTGACATACAAAGATAGAACAAGGTAATATAACTAGTGTCATACAAAGATAGAACAAGGTAATATAACTAGAGTCATACAAAGCTTGAACAAGGTAATATAACTAGAGTCATACAAAGCTAGAACAAGGTAATATAACTAGTGACATACAAAGCTAGAACAAGGTAATATAACTAGTGACATACAAAGATAGAACAAGGTAATATAACTAGTGTCATACAAAGATAGAACAAGGTAACATAACTAGTGTCATACAAAGCTAGAACAAGGTAATATAACTAGTTCAATACAAAGATAGAACAAGGTAATATAACTAGTGTCATACAAAGATAGAACAAGGTAATATAACTAGTTCAATACAAAGCTAGAACAAGGTAATATAACTAGTGTCATACAAAGATAGAACAAGGTAATATAACTAGTTCAATACAAAGCTAGAACAAGGTAATATAACTAGTGTCATACAAAGATAGAACAAGGTAATATAACTAGTTCAATACAAAGATAGAACAAGGTAATATAACTAGTGTCATACAAAGCTAGAACAAGGTAATATAACTAGTGTCATACAAAGCTAGAACAAGGTAATATAACTAGTGTCATACAAAGCTAGAACAAGGTAATATAACTAGTTCAATACAAAGATAGAACAAGGTAATATAACTAGGGTCCTACAAAGATAGAACAAGGTAATATAACTAGTTCAATACAAAGATAGAACAAGGTAATATAACTAGTGTCATACAAAGCTAGAACAAGGTAATATAACTAGAGTCATACAAAGATAGAACAAGGTAATATAACTAGTGTCATACAAAGCTAGAACAAGGTAATATAACTAGAGTCATACAAAGATAGAACAAGGTAATATAACTAGTGTCATACAAAGCTTGAACAAGGTAATATAACTAGAGTCATACAAAGCTAGAACAAGGTAATATAACTAGTGACATACAAAGCTAGAACAAGGTAATATAACTAGTGACATACAAAGATAGAACAAGGTAATATAACTAGTGTCATACAAAGATAGAACAAGGTAATATAACTAGAGTCATACAAAGCTTGAACAAGGTAATATAACTAGAGTCATACAAAGCTTGAACAAGGTAATATAACTAGTGACATACAAAGATAGAACAAGGTAATATAACTAGTGTCATACAAAGATAGAACAAGGTAACATAACTAGTGTCATACAAAGCTAGAACAAGGTAATATAACTAGTTCAATACAAAGATAGAACAAGGTAATATAACTAGTGTCATACAAAGATAGAACAAGGTAATATAACTAGTTCAATACAAAGCTAGAACAAGGTAATATAACTAGTGTCATACAAAGATAGAACAAGGTAATATAACTAGTTCAATACAAAGCTAGAACAAGGTAATATAACTAGTGTCATACAAAGATAGAACAAGGTAATATAACTAGTTCAATACAAAGATAGAACAAGGTAATATAACTAGTGTCATACAAAGCTAGAACAAGGTAATATAACTAGTGTCATACAAAGCTAGAACAAGGTAATATAACTAGTGTCATACAAAGCTAGAACAAGGTAATATAACTAGTTCAATACAAAGATAGAACAAGGTAATATAACTAGGGTCCTACAAAGATAGAACAAGGTAATATAACTAGTTCAATACAAAGATAGAACAAGGTAATATAACTAGTGACATACAAAGCTAGAACAAGGTACTATAACTAGTGTCATACAAAGCTAGAACAAGGTAATATAACTAGTTCAATATAAAGCTAGAACAAGGTAATATAACTAGTGTCATACAAAGCTAGAACAAGGTAATATAACTAGTGTCATACAAAGATAGAACAAGGTAATATAACTAGTGTCATACAAAGATAGAACAAGGTAATATAACTAGTGTCACACAAAGATAGAACAAGGTAATATAACTAGTGTCACACAAAGATAGAACAAGGTAATATAACTAGTGTCACACAAAGATAGAACAAGGTAATATAACTAGTGACATACAAAGCTAGAACAAGGTAATATAACTAGTGTCATACAAAGCTAGATCAAGGTAATATAACTAGTTCAATACAAAGATAGAACAAGGTAATATAACTAGTTCAATACAAAGATAGATCAAGGTAATATAACTAGTTCAATACAAAGCTAGAACAAGGTAATATAACTAGTGTCACACAAAGATAGAACAAGGTAATATAACTAGTGACATACAAAGCTAGAACAAGGTAATATAACTAGTGTCATACAAAGCTAGATCAAGGTAATATAACTAGTTCAATACAAAGATAGAACAAGGTAATATAACTAGTTCAATACAAAGATAGAACAAGGTAATATAACTAGTTCAATACAAAGATAGAACAAGGTAATATAACTAGAGTCATACAAAGCTAGAACAAGGTAATATAACTAGTGACATACAAAGATAGAACAAGGTAATATAACTAGTTCAATACAAAGATAGAACAAGGTAATATAACTAGAGTCATACAAAGCTAGAACAAGGTAATATAACTAGTGTCATACAAAGATAGAACAAGGTAATATAACTAGAGTCATACAAAGCTAGAACAAGGTAATATAACTAGTTCAATACAAAGCTAGAACAAGGTAATATAACTAGTGTCATACAAAGCTAGAACAAGGTAATATAACTAGAGTCATACAAAGCTAGAACAAGGTAATATAACTAGTGACATACAAAGATAGAACAAGGTAATATAACTAGTGACATACAAAGATAGAACAAGGTAATATAACTAGTGACATACAAAGATAGAACAAGGTAATATAACTAGTGACATACAAAGATAGAACACGGTACTATAACTAGTTCAATACAAAGATAGAACAAGGTAATATAACTAGTGTCATACAAAGCTAGAACAAGGTAATATAACTAGAGTCATACAAAGATAGAACAAGGTAATATAACTAGTGTCATACAAAGCTAGAACAAGGTAATATAACTAGAGTCATACAAAGATAGAACAAGGTAATATAACTAGTGTCATACAAAGCTTGAACAAGGTAATATAACTAGAGTCATACAAAGCTAGAACAAGGTAATATAACTAGTGACATACAAAGCTAGAACAAGGTAATATAACTAGTGACATACAAAGATAGAACAAGGTAATATAACTAGTGTCATACAAAGATAGAACAAGGTAATATAACTAGAGTCATACAAAGCTTGAACAAGGTAATATAACTAGAGTCATACAAAGCTAGAACAAGGTAATATAACTAGTGACATACAAAGCTAGAACAAGGTAATATAACTAGTGACATACAAAGATAGAACAAGGTAATATAACTAGTGTCATACAAAGATAGAACAAGGTAACATAACTAGTGTCATACAAAGCTAGAACAAGGTAATATAACTAGTTCAATACAAAGATAGAACAAGGTAATATAACTAGTGTCATACAAAGATAGAACAAGGTAATATAACTAGTTCAATACAAAGCTAGAACAAGGTAATATAACTAGTGTCATACAAAGATAGAACAAGGTAATATAACTAGTTCAATACAAAGCTAGAACAAGGTAATATAACTAGTGTCATACAAAGATAGAACAAGGTAATATAACTAGTTCAATACAAAGATAGAACAAGGTAATATAACTAGTGTCATACAAAGCTAGAACAAGGTAATATAACTAGTGTCATACAAAGCTAGAACAAGGTAATATAACTAGTGTCATACAAAGCTAGAACAAGGTAATATAACTAGTTCAATACAAAGATAGAACAAGGTAATATAACTAGGGTCCTACAAAGATAGAACAAGGTAATATAACTAGTTCAATACAAAGATAGAACAAGGTAATATAACTAGTGTCATACAAAGCTAGAACAAGGTAATATAACTAGAGTCATACAAAGATAGAACAAGGTAATATAACTAGTGTCATACAAAGCTAGAACAAGGTAATATAACTAGAGTCATACAAAGATAGAACAAGGTAATATAACTAGTGTCATACAAAGCTTGAACAAGGTAATATAACTAGAGTCATACAAAGCTAGAACAAGGTAATATAACTAGTGACATACAAAGCTAGAACAAGGTAATATAACTAGTGACATACAAAGATAGAACAAGGTAATATAACTAGTGTCATACAAAGATAGAACAAGGTAATATAACTAGAGTCATACAAAGCTTGAACAAGGTAATATAACTAGAGTCATACAAAGCTTGAACAAGGTAATATAACTAGTGACATACAAAGATAGAACAAGGTAATATAACTAGTGTCATACAAAGATAGAACAAGGTAACATAACTAGTGTCATACAAAGCTAGAACAAGGTAATATAACTAGTTCAATACAAAGATAGAACAAGGTAATATAACTAGTGTCATACAAAGATAGAACAAGGTAATATAACTAGTTCAATACAAAGCTAGAACAAGGTAATATAACTAGTGTCATACAAAGATAGAACAAGGTAATATAACTAGTTCAATACAAAGCTAGAACAAGGTAATATAACTAGTGTCATACAAAGATAGAACAAGGTAATATAACTAGTTCAATACAAAGATAGAACAAGGTAATATAACTAGTGTCATACAAAGCTAGAACAAGGTAATATAACTAGTGTCATACAAAGCTAGAACAAGGTAATATAACTAGTGTCATACAAAGCTAGAACAAGGTAATATAACTAGTTCAATACAAAGATAGAACAAGGTAATATAACTAGGGTCCTACAAAGATAGAACAAGGTAATATAACTAGTTCAATACAAAGATAGAACAAGGTAATATAACTAGTTCAATACAAAGATAGAACAAGGTAATATAACTAGTGTCATACAAAGATAGAACAAGGTAATATAACTAGTGTCATACAAAGATAGAACAAGGTAATATAACTAGTGTCATACAAAGATAGAACAAGGTAATATAACTAGTTCAATACAAAGATAGAACAAGGTAATATAACTAGTGTCATACAAAGATAGAACAAGGTAACATAACTAGTGTCATACAAAGATAGAACAAGGTAATATAACTAGTTCAATACAAAGCTAGAACAAGGTAATATAACTAGTTCAATACAAAGATAGAACAAGGTAATATAACTAGTTCAATACAAAGCTAGAACAAGGTAATATAATTTTAGAACAGGGATAAAAATTTGGCCATACCAGTGTAGCTAACTTCATAAAACCCTTGATCATTTCAGATTTGAAGGATGAAGTGTCATGTCTCATTCTACATTGATGCCACCAATTTGTGTTTGCTACCATTAAAGAAGAAACAGTGTGTGCAAGGCAGGATGTTACCACCACAATCCCTATTGTCATTCTTGGACTGCATGTACACTGTCGTTGTCTCCTAGAGGAAGCCACAGAGGAAAAATGTGACATTTTCCAGTTTAAAGGAATGTTGTCAGGAAGTTCTCCACTAACTAAATCAGGCTGGTGCTTTTGATCCTTCAGCCGGAGCCTTCAGCACTAGCAGCAGGCCATGCTGTGTGAGAGAGCACAATAAAGAGGAAAGGCCTGAAGTACCACATACTAAAAATATAGACTATTTTAGTAGCACTCAAGACCGCTTGGATGTTTCCTTCTATTTCAGTATGATGATGAGGGGCTTTTAGGGCACGCTGACTAAGTATCCCCTGAGTCAGAGGATTTGTCTTTGTCTTTGTCACCCCACAGGTCAACGCCAGCCAATTAATTCCCTTGGTGCAGTAAGTTATATTTGCCACAACAATGACAAGAGCTAAAACAAAAGGGCTGTGTGTAATCACTTTAATGAAAGTATTAAGGAGGAGTGACAAGAGGTCTGGAGCTGCGGGGCTGAGTGTTGCCTCTGACTCACCAATGCAAACCAGTGGATGTTGGCAGTAAAGGGCTCCGACTCCCTGTAGCCAGGGATCTTCAAAAATGACAAAATACCATAAAGATCAATATATGAAAATAAACTACAAAATACTTGGATTTTTAAATATATTTCATTAAAATACATGTATTTGGTATTTTAAAATACAGAAATAGATCTGCAAGTTGCTGGCCCGAACTGCAACAACATTCTCAGTAACGGTTACAGAAATGTTTTACTTGCTATGACTGTGATATGTTGTTGTTTATCTACCTTAGGTGAATGCACTGACTGTAAATCACTCTGGATTAGTGTCTGCTAACTGACCCAAAATGTAAATGCACTGTAAATGTGAAAATTAACATACCAAAAACTAAATGCAAAGCACACTGGGTATTATTATTGGCCTTCATTCTGGGCAGAGCTAATTAGAATAATACTAAGCATGCTTTGCAATTGTTAATTTTTACATGTACATTTATATTTAGCTCATTTAGCAGACGCTCTTTTCACACCGTAGTGCCATCAGACTCCTGATACCAATGCAGGGTGAAAAGGGGTCACATAATTGTTAACCGCTATAAACAATTGAATAGAAAAGTATTTTGTATTTTGAAAATGCTAATTTAAGCTCTCGAAAGTATTTTGTTACAAAATACATCGTAGTGTAGTTCAGGCCAGAGTAATAGAAATCAAATAAAATGTTATTGGTCACATACACATGGTTAGCAGATGTTAATGAGTGTAGCGAAATGCCTGTGCTTCTAGTTCCGACAGTGCAGTAATATCTAACAAGTAATCTAACAATTTACCAACAACTACCTAATACACACAAATCTAAAGGGGTGAATGAGAATATGTACATATATTTATTTTTTACCTTTATTTTAAGAACAAATTCTTATTTTCAATGATGGCCTAGGAACAGTGGGCTAACTGCCTTGTTCAGGGGCAGAACAACAGATTTTTACCTTGTCAGCTGGGGATTCAATCTTGCAACCTTTCGGTTACAAGTCCAACACTCTAACTGAAGAAGGCGCTGTTGCGCCTTCTTCACCACATTGTCTGTGTGGGTGGACCATTTCAGTTTGTCTGTGATGTGTACGCCGAGGAACTTTAAAACTTTCCACCTTCTCCACTGCTGTCCCTTCGATGTGGATAGGGAGATAGGGAGCTGTTTCCTGAAGTCCACGATCATCTCCTTTGTTTTGTTGATATTGAGTGAGAGGTTGTTTTCCTGACACCACACTCAGAGTGCCCTCACATCCTCCCTGTAGGCTGTCTACTACTGTTGTGTCGTCTGCAAACTTGATGATTGAGTTGGAGGCATGCATGGCCACACAGTCGTGGGTGAACAGGGAGTACAGGAGGAGGCTGAGCATGCACCCTTGTGGGGCCCCAGTGTTGACGGTCAGCGAAGTGGAGATGTTTTCCTACCTTCACCACCTGGGGGCAGCCCGTCAGAAAGTCCAGGACCCAGTTGCACAGGGTGGGGTTGAGACCCAGGGCCTCCAGCTTGATGATGAGCTTGGAGGGTACTATGGTGTTGAAGCTGAGCTGTAGTCAATGAACAGCATTCTTACATAGGTATCCCTCTTGTCCAGATGGGTTAGAGCAGTGTGCAGTGTGATGGCGATTGCGTTGTTTGTGGACCTGTTGTGGCGGTATGCAAACTGAAGTGGGTCTAGGGTGGCAGGTAAGGTGGAGGGGATATGATCTGTTGTGTCTTTGCTATGCCGGATTAAGTGATATGACATGCTATTCTATAAAATAATTTCTCTGTAATTAATATTACCTGATAAAACTAATCATGTAAATGTAATTAACTAGAACGTCAGGGCACCACGAAAGGATGTTTATAGAGCTGTTACCTTCTGAATAAACTCTTAAAGACCTGGTTATCTTTTACATCAATGGCTGTCAATTCTTAATCGGCACCTTATTCAGTCTCATCCGAAGTCGTAGAATTCTTGGTTATCTCCACGAACCCTGACTAACAAGTTGAATCAGCAATGCAAAATTTGGTTTAATTATTTATTTACTAAATACCTAAACAATCACACCAAATTACACATACACAGGATGGGTCATACATTGATTACTAATTATTTCATAAAAGAAAACGTCCCAAGCAGATGGAACCGATATGACGGCTGGTTACACAAAGAAAGGGGGTTGGGTTTTGAATGAAAGCGTGGGAAGACTGAGGAACAAATACATTTGGTCTCTGATCGGACCTTGTAAAGCTTTGTTATCGTAAATACAGAATCTTATGCATTCTAAATAACTGCCCACTTGGAAAAGGAAAATGCAAGAAATATTTACTCTGAGCGGTGCTTCAATAGGTTGGTCGTAGATGGAAGGCCGTGTTGCCCAACAGAGATCTCCCTTGTCCTTTGAAGAATATGTCTTGTGGTAGAACGGATACATTGTCGTACCGTCGTGTGTTTGTTAGAAGAGATACTTTGTCCGTCCTTTCCTAGCCCACGTTTACAGCTGCTGCTCACTAAACGGCTAGGAGGTATCACTTCTTTAGTGAATAAGAGTTCAAAGTTCATACCAAGTTGCCATACTTGGTTCTGTTGTTCGATATTAGCCCTTTTAACGTATGGACCGTCATCCTCATGTCCTCGGGAACACAAATGTTAAATTCATTAACAGGGGCTTATGTAGTGGGGAGAGCAGGGCGTATTTCATAGTTTACAACCAATGTCTGTTCACTTGGGCGGGGCCACGGAGTTGAGCCTAGTTCACTTATGAAAACCAATTCTCTCATTTAGAAGCTAAAATTACATTTCATCTGTTCACAAAAAGTTTCATATTTAAACATTTAAATTGCACAACAATTCCATGTGAATCTGATAACTATAATGTGTAGACTTTCCAAGATACAGTTTGTCATCCTATTGTCGGTAATAATGTCTCAGATGACAACTGATCTTGAATCATAATCTTTAAGTACCAATGCATAATTTCAACTGGTTGGATTACCGAAATATAGTTCTGGTCCCCACCCTTTTGATGTTTTCAGACTCTCTATGTTAACAAAGGGCTTTCCAAGAGTCACTCTGTAGAGAGAGAGAGGAATGGTGGAAAGGTATTTATGGGGGTCATAAACCTCACCAACAGGCCAACGTCATGACAGATCCTTGACTAGTTTCTCAGAGCACTTCATGATGACAGAAGTGAGTGCTACGCCCCGTAGTCATTTACAAAATATAAAAAATATTCAAAAGTAATTGAAACATATTTTGAATACATGTAACAGAAATACTGCCCAAGTCTTCTCGCATATTAGAGGAAAAGGGGATCAAGTCTCAGCTTCGCTTCCCAGCAGTGCTCTGGGCATGGAAGGGAACGCAAAGGATGGAATGCACAAGTGCTGATGGAGCCCTAATCAAGCTACAAGAAACATTTCCAGTTGAAGAAGGGAAGCTCCCTGTTCTGAGAAGAGGAAGAAGTAGGAAAAAATGATGAGCGCAATAGGCTACATACAGCGATGCCTATGATGAGCTTATTGCAAGTTGAGACACTATCCTTTCTCCCTCCACCCAATACAATCTATACTCTCCCCAAGTAAATGTTCTTCTCTATGAAGTAACAAAAGATGTAGCCAACTGAAAAGACAATTGAAAGGGGGAAATATGGCATAAAGTGCCTTTAGAAAATATTTATACCCCTTGACTTATTAAAAATGGTGTGTTACAGTCTGAATTGAAAAATGTATTAAAATATTATTATTTGTATCACCTATCTACACACAATAACCCATCATGACAAGGTGAAAACATGTTTTTATAAATTTGTGCAAATGTATTGAAAAATAAATACTGAAAAATAAGCTAAGTTCACTGTGTTCTTGGTAAGCACCTCCAGTGTAGATTTGGTGTTGTGTTTTAGGTTGTTGTCCTGCTGAAAGGGGAATTCATCTCCCAGTTTCTAGTAGAAAGCAGTCTGAACTAGGTTTTCCTCTATGATTTTGCCTGTGCTTAGCTCCATTTAGTTATTTTTTTCCCCTGAAAAACTCTCCAGTCTATAACGAATACAAGATAATCCATAGCATGATACAGCCAACACTATACTTGAAAATATGGAGAGTGGTACTCAGTAATGTGTTGTATTGGATTTGCCCCAAACATAACACTTTATATTCAGGACCAAAATTGACTTGCTTTGCCACATTTTTTGCAGTATTACTATAGTGCATTGTTGCAAACAGGATGCATGTTTTGGAATATGTTTTTATTCTGTACAGGCTTCCTCCTTTTAACTCTGTCAATTATGTTAGAATTGTGGAGTAACTACAATGTTGTTGATCCATCCGCAGTTATCTCCAATCACAGCCATTAAACACTATAACTGTTAAAGTCACCATTGGCCTCATGGTGAAATCCCTGAGCCATTTCCCTCCTGTCTGGCATTGAGTTAGGAAGGTCACCTGTATCTTTGTAGTGACTAGATGTATTGATACACCATCCAAAGTGTAATCATAACTTCACCAAGCTCAAAAGGATATTCAATGTCTGCTTTTTTTACCCATCTACAAATAGGTGTATTTTTAGCGAGGCATTGGAAACCTCCCTGGTCTTTGCGGTTGAATCTGTGTTTGAAATTCACTGCTCGACTGAAGGACCTTACAATTGTCTGTATGTGTGGGGGACAAAGATGACGTAGGCACATTTTTTTTAACACAATTATTGCACACAGAGTCAGTCGATGCAACTTATTATGTGACCTTTTAAACAAATTGTTACTCCTGAACTTATTTTGGGTTGCCGTAACAAAAGGTTTGAATACTTACAGGCTCAAGACATTTCAACGTTTTATTTTCAATTTGTAAACCTTTTGAAAAACAAAGTTCTACTTTGACATTATGCGGAATTGTGTGTAGGCCAGTGACAAAAAACATATTTCATCAATTTTAAGGCAGCTGTAAAACAATATATTTGTAGGTGTGTGTGTGTGTGTGTGTGGAAGTGTAGGTCTGTAGGTGTATGTGAGTTTGTGTATATGAATAGGAGTGTGAGGGATGGTGAATATGAATATACAATTGAAGTCTGAAGTTTACATACACTTAGGTTGGAGTCATTAAAACTCATTTCTCAACCACTCCACAAATTTCTTGTTAACAAACTATAGTGTTGGCAAGTCAGTTAGGACATCTACTTTGTTCATGACACAAGTAATATTTCCAACAATTGTTTACAGACAGATTATTTCACTTATAATTCACTGTATTACAATTCCAGTGGGTCAGAAGTTTACATACACTAAGTTGACTGTGCCTTTAAACAAAATTCCAGAAAATGATGTCATGGCTTTAGAAGCTTCTGATAGGCTAATTGACATCATTTGAGTCAATTGGAGGTGTACCTGTGGATGTATTTCAAGGCCTACCTTCAAACTTTGCTTGACATCATGGGAAAATCAAAAGAAAACAGCCAAGACCTCAGAAAAACCTCCACAAGTCTGGTTCATCCTTGGTAGCAATTTCCAAACGCCTGAAGGTACCACGTTCATCTGTACAAACAACAGTTTGCAAGTATAAACAATCTTGTAGAAAATTTGTGGGCAGAACTGAAAAAGCGTGTGCGTGCAAGGAGGCCTGCATATCTGAATCAGTTACACCAGCTCTGTCGGGAGAATGGGCCAAAATTCACCCAACCTGTTGTGGGAAGCTTATGGAAGGCTATCTGAAACTACAAAATACTAATTGAGTGCATGTAAACTTCTGGGAATGTGATGAAATAAATAAAACCTGAAATACATAATTCTCTCTACTATTATTCTGACATTTCACATTCCTCAAATAAAGTGGTGATCCTAACTGACCTAAGACAGGGAATTTTTACTTGGATTAAATGTCAAGAATTCTGAGACTAAGTTTAAATGTATTTGGCTAAGGTGTATGTAAACTTCCGACTTCAACTGTATGTAAGTGAATGAGATAAATGAAAATAGAAGAGTAAATCGATTGATGGATGGATGTAAGTGTGTCTGAGAGATGGGGAGAGTGGGAAAAGATTGGCGATTGGGACAAGCTTGGCTTGGGTGGGTAAGAATGGGAAAGGATGGGAGGTTGGGACAAGCTTTGCTTGGGTGGGCAAGGATGGGAGGTAGGGAGAAGCTTAGCTTGGGTGGGCTCAAATAGCCGATCAATCAGCTTGTTACCAACCTTTAGTAAACTTCTGGAAAAATTGTGTTTGACCAGATGCAATGCTATTTGACAGTAAACAAATCGACAACAGACTTTCTGCAAGCTTATAGGGAAGGACACTCAACAAGCACAACACTTACACAAATGACTGATGATTGGCTGAGAGAAATTGGTGATAAAATGATTGTGGGGGCTGTCTTGCTAGACTCCAGTGCAGCTTTTGACATTATCGATCATAGTCTGCTGCTGGAAAAACGTATGTGTTATGGCTTTACACCCCCTGCTATAATGTGGATAAAGAGTTACTTGTCTAACAGAACACAGAGGGTGTTCTTTAATGGAAGCTTCTCAAACATAATCCAGGTAGAATCAGGAATTCCCCAAGGTAGCTGTTTAGGCCCCTTGCTTTTTTCAATTTTGACTAATGACATGCTACTCACTTTGAGTAAAGCCATGATGACACATACACGTCAGCTACACCTAACAAAGAGTTGCAGTTAGTTTCAGAGCGGGTGGCAAGGAATAAGTTAGCCATAAATATTTCTAAAACTAAAAGCAATGTATTTGGAACCAAACATTCACTAAACCCAAACCTCAACTAAATCATGTAATAAATAATGTGGAAATTGAGCAAGTTGAGATGACTAAACTGCTTGGAGTAACCCTGGACTGTCATGGTCAAAACATATTGATACAATAGTAGCTAAGATGGGGAGCGGTATGTCCATAATAAAGTGCTGATCTGCCTTCTTAACAACACTTTCAACAAGGCAGGTCCTAAATGCCCTCGTTTTGTCGCACCTTGACTACTGTTCAGTTGTGTGGTCTGGTGCCACAAAAAAGGATATAGGAAAATTGCAACTGACCCAGAACAGGGCAGCACGGCTGGTCCTTGGATGTACATAGAGAGCTAATAATAATATGCATGTCAATCTCTCCTGGCTCAAAGTGGAGGAGAGATTGACTTCATCACTACTTGTATTTTTGAGAGGTATTGACATGTTGAATGCACTGAGCTGTCTGTCTAAACTACTGGCACACAGCTTGGACACCCATGCATACCCCACAAGACATGCCACAAGAGGTCTCTTCACAGTCCCAGAGTCCAGAACGGACTATGGGCGGCACACAGTACTACATAGAGCCATGAATACATGGAACTCTATTTTACATCCAGTAAGTGATGCAACCAGTAAAATTAGATTTAAAAAATAAATTAAAAAACACCTTATGGAACAGTGGGGACTGCGAAGCAACACAAACATAGACACACACACACACACACACTAACATAGGTACTATACACATGGATTTAGTACTGTATATATGTGGTAGTGATTGAGTAGGGGCCTGAGGGCACACAGTTGTGAAATATGTGAATGTATTGTAATGTTTTGAAAATTGTATAAACTGCCTTAATTTTGCTGGACCCCAAGAAGAGTGTCAGCAGGTAATGGGGATCCATAATAAATACAAATACAAGGGTGGGCAAGGATGAGAGGATGGGACAAGCTTGGCTTGGGTGGGCAAGGGTGGCTAAGGAGGGGAGGTTGGGACAAGCTTGACTTGGGTGGGGTAAAGGGGAGAGAACTGGGAGGGTGAGATGGAGAAGGATGGGTTTGGCTTTGGAGAGAGAGGATTTAACTATATAACAATGTAATTTTATTTATTTGTGACTTGCAAACAGATTAGGAGAGGAAGTTTAATCATTATTATTCCTTATTTGTCATTATAGCTTAGATTCAATGTTGGTTTTTGGTGAGAGTGGAGAGGGGCTCTCTCCGAGGGATTGGGAAGGCATCAGGGGGGCCTAAACTCATCTCACTTCAGTCTCTCGGTGGACCCACTCTCCCCAAGTAGACCCCCACCAGCCACTATACTTAACTGACCACAGTGGTAGTCTTTCTCCAATGTTCGTACAATGACATAATCCACAGACTTTTGATAGTTTAGGAGAGGAGTTGGAGCTTAAAAGCCATTAAAAAAGCATAGCTCCTCAAACTACAAAGAAGTACTTTGCTTTATGTTTCTTGTGTGTTCACTGTTAAATGTCTACTCAGCCAACATGTTCACACACTCTATACAGTGCCTTGCGAAAGTATTCGGCCCCCTTGAACTTTGCGACCTTTTGCCACATTTCAGGCTTCAAACATAAAGATATAGAACTGTATTTTTTTGTGAAGAATCAACAACAAGTGGGACACAATCATGAAGTGGAATGACATTTATTGGATATTTCAAACTTTTTTAACAAATCAAAAACTGAAAAATTGGGCGTGCAAAATTATGGCCATATGACAGAGGATTCTCTTGGATGATGTATTTTGGGAGAGAGTGGTAAACAGCCCAAAACTGCTGAAACCTATAGCAGTAGCCATTGCACGGATGGAGGGAGACAATGCCACCCTGTCTGATTTTCAGACTCTGTTTGCAGATGTTAGATAACAAATCCGTACTGCCCTGCCCACTTCACTGTTGCTCCAAGCAGAGGAAAGTGCAGTTCTGAAATGCATCAAAAAGCGTGAAGACTTCTGCCTGAAGCCCATACACGCCGCAGCGTACGTGTTGGAACCCAAGTATGCTGGCAAGTGCATCCTGTCTGGTGCAGAGATCAACAAGGCCTATGGTGTCATCACTACCGTGTCTCGCCACCTTGGCCTGGATGAGGGCAAGGTTTTTGGCAGTTTAGCGATGTACACTTCCAAGCAAGGGTTTTGATATGGAGATGCAATATGGCAGTCGTGCCAACATATCTCATTAGCCACCTGGTGGAAGGGACTTTGTGGATCTGAGGCTCTTTCCCCTGTTGCCTCCATCCTCCTCAAATCCCACCAACTTCAGCCACTACTGGTTCTTGTTTGGGAACACACACACACCAATGCACACAACAGGCTGACCAGTACAAGGGTTGAAAAATTGGTGGCCATTCAGGCAAATTTGAGGCTTTTTTTGAGCCTGACAACGAGCCATCAAATCAAAAAATGTTGATCACATACACATGGTTAGCAGATGTTAATGCCAGTGTAGCGAAATGCTTGTTCTTCTAGTTCTGACCGTGCAGTAATATCTAACAAGTAATCTAACAATTTCACAACAACTACATTATACACACAAGTGTAAAGGAAGGAATAAGAATATGTACATATAAATATATGGATGAGCGATGGCCGAAAGCATAGGCAAGATGGAGTAGATGGCATAGAGTACAGTATATACATATGAGATGAGTAATGTAGGGTATGTAAACATTATATAAACTGGCATTGTTTAAAGTGACTAGTGATACAATTATTACATCCAATTTTTAATTATTAAAGTGGCTAGAGATTTAAGTCAGAATGTTGGCTACTGCCAACAATGTTAGTGATGGCTGTTTAACAGTCTGATGGCCTTGAGATATAACCGGTTTTTCAGTCTCAGTCCCAGCTTTGATGCACCTGTACTGACCTCGCCTTCTGGATGATAGCGGGGTGAACAGGCAGAGGCTCGGGTGGTTGTTGTCCTTGATGATCCTTTTGGCCTTCCTGTGACAATGGGTGGTGTAGGTGTCCTGGAGGGCAGGTAGTTTGCCCCCGGTGATGCGTTGTGCAGACCTCACTACCCTCTGGAGAGAATTACGGTTGTGGGCGGAGCAGTTGCCATACCAGGCACTGATACAGCCCGACAGGATGCTCTCGGTTGTGCATCTGTGCAACCAAGGTGCTGTTGCGCCTTCTTCACCTCGCTGTCTGTGTGAGTGGACCATTTCAGTTTGTCCGTGATGTGTACACTGAGGAACTTAAAACTTTCCACCTTCTCCACTACTGTCCCGTCTATGTGGATAAGGGGGTGCTCCCTCTGGTGTTTCCTGAAGTCCACGATCATCTCCTTTTGTTTTGTTGACGTTGAGTGTGAGGTTATTTTCCTGACACCACACTCCGAGGGCCCTCACCTCCTCCCTGTAGGCCGTCTCGTCGTTGTTGGTAATCAAGCCTACCACTGTAGTGTCGTCTACAAACTTGATGATAGAGTTGGAGGCGTGCATGGCCACGCAGTCGTGGGTGAACAGGAAGTACAGGAGGGGGATGAGAATGCACCCTTGTGGGGCCCCAGTGTTGAGGATCGATCAGTGGGGTGGAGATGTTGTTTCCTACCTTCACCACATGGGGGCGACTCGTCAGAAAGTCCAGGACCCAGTTGCACAGGGCAGGGTGTCTCGTGCTTAATGATGAGTTTGGAGGGTACTATGGTGTTAAATGCTGAGCTGTAATCGATGAACAGCATTCTTATATAGGTATTCCTCTTGTCCAGATGGGTTAGGGCAGTGTGATTGCGATTGCATCGTCTGTGGACCTATTGGGGCGGTAAGCAAATTGGAGTGGGTCTAGGGTGTTAGGTAGGGTGGAGGTGATATGATCCTTGACTAGTCTCTCAAAGTACTTCATGATGACAGAAGTGAGTGATAGTCATTTAGCTCAGTTACCTTAGCTTTTTTGGGAACAGGAACAATGGTGGCCCTCTTGAAGCATGTGGGAACAGCAGACTGGGATAGGGATTGATTGAATATGTCAGCCAGCTGGTTTGTACATGCTCTGAGGACGCAGCTAGGGATGCCGTCTTGGCCGGCAACCTTGCGAGGGTTAACACGTTTAAACGTTTTACTCACATTGGCTGTGGTGAAGAAGAGCCTGCAGGTTTTGGTAGTGGGCCGTGTCAGTGGCACTGTATTGTCTTCAAAGCGAGCAAAGAAGTTGTTTAGTTTGTCTGGGAGCAAGATGTCGGTGTCCGAGACGGGGCTGGTTCTCTTTTTGTAATCCGTGATTGACTGTAGACCCTTCCACATACGTCTCGTGTCTGAGCCGTTGAATTGCGTCTCTACTTTGTCTTTATACTGGTGCGAAGCTTGTTTGATTGCCTTGCGGAGGGAATAGCTACACTGTATTCGGTCATGTATTCAGTCCTCAACCAGGTTGGAAAGTGACAGTAAAGATGAGGCCTCAGAGTCTGATGTTCAAAAGGTGGATATGAGGATGTCCAGGGAGAAGACATGGAAGCCTAAGAGGAAGACAACCAAAGCTTTAGTTTCTGGACTCATTTTACAGATGTGTGTTGAAAAACGTTTTTGGGAGATGCAATGGTTCATTGGGGATCATTCAATATTCCTTTTTGTTGTTCAGTGAAATCATCCCATGTGAAGAGTCAACTCAATTAAAGTTCAATTCGTAACTAAATTGCTTTTTTTATTTATATTGTAAGGATTTAATCATTTGCAATTATGTCTAGTTATGATAAGGTAAAAGGTTTATGTTTCTGTCTCCAAATGATATGGTAAATATATCCAATGCAAAAACATTAAATGGTATTAATATTAATTTGCATATATTTCCGTTAATTCCCACATATTCCCGTTAATTCCAACGGAAAGTTTCCACCTCTGAATATTCCCCAAAATGTGCAACCCAAAATGTATACAATAACTATGTGTTCTTACTATGACTCTCCCATTCCATGGAATGCCCATCACAATCAAAATGTTTTATCTGGTTCTTCAATGATAGACGGAACAGAGAAGGTTAACTTTGGTTGTATACAAGACCAACAAATTCAAACATATTACATGGAATGTGCACGGCTCCATGATGGGGTGAAAAGCATATGATTCATGAACACTTAAAGAGACTGTCAGCAGATGTGGTTTCCTGCAAGAGTTACATTTCAAAAAAGGAGGAATGTCAAATTTAAAGAGGAGCTACAGTTGAAGTCTTAAGTTTACATACACCTTTGCCAAATACATTTAAAGTCAGTTTTTCACTATTCCTGACATTTAATCCAAGTAAAAAGTCCCTTTATTTGAAGAATGTGAAATGTCAGAATAATAGTAGAGAATTATATATTTCAGCTTTTATTTCATTCATCACATTCCCAGTGGGTCAGAAGTTTACATACACTCAATTAGTATTTGGTAGCATTGACTTTAAATTGTTTAACTTGGGTCAAACGTTTGAGGTAGCCTTCCTCAAGCTTCCCACAACAAGTTGGGTGAATTTTGGCCCATTCCTCCTGACAGAGCTGGTGTAGCTGAGTTAGGTTTGTAAGCCTCCTTGCTCGCACACGCTTTTTCAGTTCTGTCCACAAATTTCTATAGGATTGAGGTCAGGGCTTTGTGATGGCCACTCCAATACCTTGACTTTGTTGACCTTAAGCTGTTTTGCCACAACTTTGGAAGTATGCTTGGGGTCATGGTCCATTTGGAAGACCCATTTTCAACCCAGCTTTAACTTCCTAATTGATGTCTTGAGATGTTGCGTCAATATATCCACATAATATTCCCTCGTCATGATGCCATCTTTTTTGTGACGTGCACCAGTCCCTCCTGCAGCAAAGCACCCTCACAACATAATGCTGCCACCCCCGTGCTTCACGGTTGGGAGGGTATTCTTCGGTTTGCAAGCCTCCCCAGTTTTCCTCCAAACATAACGATGGGCATTATGGCCAAACAGTTCTATTTTTGTTTCATCAGACCAGAGGACATTTCTCCAAAAAGTATGATCTTTGTCCCCATGTGCAGTTGCAAACCATAGTCTGGCTTTTTTATGGAGGTTTTGGAGCAGTGGCTTCTTCCTTGCTGAGCAGCCTTTCAGGTTAGGTCGATATAGGACTTGTTTTACTGTGGATATAGATACTTTTGTACCTGTTTCCTCCGGCATCTTCACAAGATCCTTTGCTGTTGTTCTGGGATTGATTTGCACTTTTCGCACCAAAGTACGTTCATCTCTAGGAGACCGAACGCGTCTCCTTCCTGAGCGGTATGACAGCTGCGTGGTCCCATGGTGTTTATACTTGCGTACTATTGTTTATATAGATGAACATGGTACCTTCAGGCGTTTGGAAATTGCTCCCACGGATGAACCAGACTTGTGGACGTCTACAATTTTTTTTCTGAGGTCTTGGCTGATTTCTTTAGATTTTCCCATGATGTCAAGCAAAGAGGCACTGAGTTCGAAGGTAGGCCTTGAAATACATCCACAGGTACACCTCAAATTGTCTCAAACAATGTCAATTACCCTAACAGACGCTACAGACAATTTTGTGTATGTAAACTTCTGACCCATTGGAATTGTGATACAGTGAATTATAAGTGAAATAATCTGTCTGTAAACAATTGTTGGAAAAAGGACTTGTGTCATGCACAAAGTAGATGTCCTAACTGATTTTCTGAAACTATAGTTTGTTAACAAGAAATTTGTGGAGTGGTTGAGAAACAAGTTTTAATGACTCAAACCTAAGTATATGTAAACTTCCGACTTCAACTGTAGGCTGCCACCTATTGTAGTAACAGCAGAGGTGTCGGCATCCTGATCATTAAAAATACACCCTTTTCCCTTTCATCCCAGCATACATACCAAGAAGGACGTTTTCACATTTTGAATTGTACCTTACATGGGGAAAAGTACACATTGATTTAATTGTATATCCCACCAGGGACAAATCTGCTGTTTTTAGATATAATTCATATTAAATCAAATCCAGACAGGAAGTATTACTTTAGCAGACGACCTAAATCATACATCTGATAAGATTGACAGAAGTAGCAATAAATAGCAAATTCATTTATTTTTGGGTGATCTGTTTTTGCTGATTACAAAGTGATTAATTAAAATTGTAAAAGCTTCTATGAAAATCTATATAAATCATAATTAAACAATAGTTGGACTGATCCTACAGCCTTCTTAGTCTCAACAACCCTGAAGCAATTATCAACTGACAAAAAATAATCGACAAAAAAAGATCACCCAAAAATAAATATTAGACTAGCTTTATTTATTATATCATAAGAGCAGACAGTTCAAGGGTCAAACACTCAGGTGCTTCTCTATAGTTAATTAGATAATTCTTAATGAGATAAATAATTACCAAGATGAATTAATGGTTGTTCCTTTACTACTTATTAAGCCTTTATAATGCCTCTATAACAGACAATTCCAATGTAATGCATTGGACCAGCCATTAAATCTCCAAAATGTACCCCAAAGTAAACCAAATGTACCCCAAAGCTCATGTCTTTCTAAGTGAAACTAACAAACAGTGAACTTGTGTAATTGTGCCTGTGAAAATGAATGGCTGTAGTCTAATAACTCATATCAGTTATAACAGTCTTATCCCATACATTAAATATGAATTCCATTGAATGGACTATAAAGTACTATATTTAGCCAACTGTGCTATTATTCCAGCACTCGTGGGTGACATTTCCAGGAGACACAAGGATGGACAATGGAATGCTTTTCGATTGCCCTGGCTGTATGTGAAGCTCTCAGATTGTACCAGCGTGGCTATACGGTTTCTCTCTGGAGGAAACAGTGAAAACACTGAGACAAGGATGAATGACCTAATCTCATTTTATTTTAAAAGGTTATCCTTCTTTCCACCTCTTGGGCCCCTGGCCTCTGCCTGCCCACCCGGGGTCCTGCTGTCTCCCTCTATGGGGCTCTCTGGGGCTAGCAGCCCCTGTGCCTTATTTAACTAGACATTTAGAAATGCCACAGGCATTTAAACTTTAAAAGCATTCCTAACCTGGATTTAAATGACCTGACCTGCACAATGAGAGGTCATTCAGATTATACAGCTCAAAAACATTCACTTAGCTAACTGATAGACTAGGAGTTTGGGGGTTATGTGTAATAGTGATTATTAGCCATCTTTACACAAAATACAGTACCAGTCAAAAGTTTGGACACACCTACTCATTCAAGGGTTTTTCTTTATTTTACTATTTTCTACATTGTCGAATGATAATAAAGACATCAAAACTATGAGAGAACACTTATGGAATCATGTAGTAACCAAAAAAGTGTTAAACAAATCTAAATATATTTTATTTTAGATTCTTCAAATTAGCCACCCTTTGCCTTGACGACAGCTTTGCACAATCTTGGCATTCTCTCAACCAGCTTCACCTGGAATGCTTTTCCATCAGTCTTGAAGGAGTTCCCACACATGCTGAGAACTTGTTGGCTGCTTTTCCTTCACTCTGCGGTCCAAATCATTCCAAACCATCTCATTGGGTTGAGGTTGGGTGATTGTGGAGGCCAGGTCATCTGATGCAGCACTCCATCACTCTCCTTCTTGGTCAAATAGCCCTTACACAGCCTGGAGGTGTGTTGGGTCATTGTCCTGTTGGAAACCCAATGATAGTCCCATTAAGCTCAAACCAGATGGGATGGCGTATCGCTGCAGAATGCTGTGGTAGCCATGCTGGTTAAGTGTGCCTTGCATTCTAAATAAATCACAAACACTGTCAACAGCAAAGCACCCCCACACCATCACACCTCATCCTTCATGTTTCAGGGTGGGAATCACACATGCGGAGATCATCCGTTCACCTACTCTGCGTCTCACAAAGACACTATGGTAGGAACCAAAAATATCTATAGCTCCATTACGTTTCTTTTTTATCCAGAAAAACTCCTCAGTCCTTAACAATTACAAGCATACCCATAACATGATGCAGCTAGCACTATGCTTGAAGACATGGAGAGTGGTACTCAGTAATGTGTTGTATTAAAAATACTTTTAGACACAATTATTGCTCACAGAGTTAGTCCATGCAACTTATGTTAAGCACATTTCTACTGCTGAACTTATTTAAGCTTGCCATAGCAAAGGGGTTGAATACTTATTGACTCAAGACATTTCAGCTTTTCATTTTAAATTAATTAGTAAACATTTTGAAAAACATCATTCCACTTCGACATCATGGGATATTGTGCGTAGGCCAATTCAATCCACTTTAAATTCAGATGGAAAAAGTCAAGGAGTGTGAACACTTTTTCTGAAGGCACTGTATTTACAGTGAATAATTCAATTTGGTCAGTTGTGAACATGGCTATTGATTGGCTATATCCTGTCCTCATTTACACCTGCAAATGGAGCTCATTGGTTACATTTCTGCCCGTGAGCATGAAATTGTGCTCTAATGGTGATTGTTTATTTGATTTAGAGCTATTGTAAGACAGGCAAATAAGAACCGAGCAGCATTCACTCTCCCCTGCTGACGCAATCAACCATCCCCACCGTTCTCTAATTCCCCCTGCCACGACTACGCATCTCTCAAATCGTCAGAAGGCAACTATTATCAGGATTACAACGTCACAGCTAATGTATGTGAAACCAGGGAGTGGTGCGACGGACTCCGATGTGGTCTCCAAGCTCCCAGGAGACACATGATGATGATTGGACAACGTGTCCATCATCACATCTGTGTGTGGGGGAAGTAGTGATCTTTACAAACACAATGTTGTCTACAGTGTGCTATACTCTGGCAAGCTCTGCCAAGCCACGGCGGAACGAACAGGAGTCCATCTCTTATCAACTTATAGAGTAAATCCTTTGTATTAATGAAAGCTCTCTCTCTCTCATACTCTCTGAGCTGCATAATGGGACTAGGGGATTAATGCCACAATGCAATACCAATAAATCCATCTAGGTCTTCACTAATGTAACCGCTCCATCCCCAGCAGCACAATAGCACAATGATCTGCCCTAAACATTCATATTCATAAGCCTTCAATAACTGATCTAAAAAGTTCATCACATTATAATCCTAAGAGCACATTCTATTATCTATCTAAAACATGAACTGCAATAAATGCATTTGAAGTTAAAGAGCTGTCCAGTGAACAAATGACTATTGGATTCAAACAGCTGAATCTAATGTGCATGACGAAATGGACAAAGCTAAGCATACAGTTGAAGTCAGAAGTTTACATACACCTTAGCCAAATACATTTAAACTCAGTTTTTCACAATTCCTGACATTTAATCCAAGTAAAAATTCCCTGTCTTAGGTCAGTTAGGATCACCACTTAATTTTAAGAATGTGAAATGTCAGAATAATAGTAGACTGATTTAGTTCAGATTTGATTTATTTCATCACATTCCTAGTGGGTCAGAAGTTTACATACACTCAATTAGTATTTGGTAGCATTGACTTTAAATTGTTTAACTTGGGTCAAACGTTTCGGGTAGCCTTCCACAAGCTTCCCACAATACGTACCTCCTGACAGAGCTGGTGTAACTGAGTCAGGTTTGTAGGCCTCAGTGCTCGCACACGCTTTTTCGGTTCTGCCCACAAATTTTCTATAGGATTGAGTTCAGGGCTTTCTGATGGCCACTCCAATACCTTGACTTTGTTGTCCTTAAGCCATTTTGCTACAACTTTGGAAGTATGCTTGGGGTCATTGTCCATTTGGAAGACCCATTTGCGACCAAGCTTTAACTTCTAACTGATGTCTTGAGATTTTGCTTCAATATATTCACATAATTTTCCCGCCTCATGATGCCATCTTTTTGTGAAGTGCGCCAGTCCCTCATGCAGCAAAGTACCCCCACAACATGATGCTGCCATCCCCGTGCTTCATGGTTGGGATGGTGTTCTTCGGCTTGGAAGCCTCCACCTTTTTCCTCCAAACATAACGATGGTCATTATGGCCAAACAGTTCTATTTTGTTTCATCAGACCAGAGGACATTTCTCCAAAAATTATGATCTTTGTCCCCATGTTGCTGGGAAGTCAGGTGCAGGAGAGCAGAGATGGGTGATAACAGGAGAACTTTAATATACACCCTGGCCCAAAGGCACAGGCGAGGCAGCACAAAGTACAACCACGGCAACATGAAACGGATTAAGCAAAACAAACAAACCTAGTGCAAGCCAGCCTGTAGAGTAACACCCTACACAAAGAACAATTCCACACACAGACATGGGGGAAACAGAGGGTAATATACATTTAGTCTGATGAGGAAATGTGAACCAGGTGTGTGGGAAAACGAGACAAAACAAATGGAAAATGAAAGGTGGAGCGGCGATGGCTAGAAGACCGGTAACTTTGACCGCCGAACACCGCCCGAACAAGGAGAGGGACTGACTTCAGCGGAAGTCATGACATGTGTAGTTGCAAACCGTAGTCTGGCTTTTTTATTGAGGTTTTGGAGCAGTGGCTTCTTCCTTGCTCAGTGGCCTTTCAGGTTAGGTCGATATAGGACTCGCTTTACTATGGATATAGATACTTTTGTACCTGTATCCTCCAGCATCTTCACAAGGTCCTTTGCTGTTCTGGGATTGATTTGCACTTTTCGCACCAAAGTACGTTAATCTCTAGGAGACAGAATGCGTCTCTTTAGAGACAACGATTACCAGCTGCCTCTAATTGGAAATAATAAACTAGACTAAAACCCCTAGTCACGCCCTGACGTACTTTACCATAGAAAATACAGGCTTTCTATGATCAGGACGTGACACTTCATGCGTTTGGAAATCGCTCCCACGGATGAACCAGTCTTGTGGAGGTCTACAGTTTTTCTTCTGAGGTCTTGGCTGATTTTCTTTAGATTTTCCCATGATGTCAAGCAAAGAGGCACTGAGTTTGAAGGTCGGCCTTGAAATACATCCACAGGTACACCTCCAATTGACTCAAACGATGGCAATTAGCCTAACAGAAGCTTCTAAAGCCATGACATCAATTTTCCAAGCTGTTTAAAGGCACAGTCAACTTAGTGTATGTAAACTTCTGACCCACTGGAATTGTGATACAGTGAATTGTGAGTAAAATAATCTGTCTGTAAACAATTGTTGGGAAAATGACTTGTGTCATGCACAAAGTAGATGTCCTAACCGACTTGCCAAAACGATAGTTTAACAAGACATTTGTGGAGTGGTTGAGAAACGAGTTTTAATTACTCCAACCGAAGTGTATGTAAACTTCCGACTTCAACTGTAAGTTTCTTGCAAAAGTGAACAATGAAGGTTTTAGTTCCACAGTGATATTTTTTACCAGTTTGCTCGAAACTATAAACATTGAATATAGGGAATCACTTCCCCTTCCTGCCCTGAAAACTGCAGTGAGCACATTTAATTTGCAATGGCCTTCCAATATTTCCCATTTAATTGAAAATAATTTATGAACAAATGCTGCTAATAGGATATATTGTACACTTTGAATGGGCAACCTAAGACTGAAATTTAGACCAGGAACTTGTCTTGGGTTTCCTGAGCTTTCACTGGTAATAAGAGGGAAATCAGCCAGTGTTGGGATGCGCTGCATTTAATCAGTGGACTTGAAGGGCTGGTTGTTTTGAGTCGCAGTTGCAAGGCCAAGAGTTCATTTGAATAGACACGCACAGGGCATGCTAATGGCTGTGCCTGCTTCATTACCTAAGTCTGCTCTTGCAGTGCTGAAGGAATATAATTCAATAGATCTCTCTCTCTCACACTGTATTTCTTACTCACTCTCACTCTACAAAAGTAACCATTTTTAAATGTTGTGTTGTTGCATTACAGAAATGGTGTAACGCACCAACCAAAAGCCATACCAATTTGATTCCCAGATTCAAACTGTGGGCTGACTATCATTGTGGTGTGAATAATCCCCTGCACAGTTCATTTACCCAGTCATGACTGGACTCTGATGTACAAATTAGAGTTTCTCTTGGTGAAGTGCTGAAGATAACAGGTTGATTCATAGCCTTTTCAAAGGAGGTCACAGCTTCCTGTGCTTTTCTGACAGGAATTTGGGATCCTTCTAGTCTGGCAGTTGAAAAGCCAAGCATCCTGGTTGGAATGCAAAATGAGCTATGGATGCAGAGCAAAGCATGTCCTCACAACTCCTAATCCTACACTCACCATTTCAGGATTCTGTCTATTTTGTTGATAAGCATGGAAAAGCACCTTTTTGAGAAATAAGTCCCCAAATCCCTACCTGTGAAATATTTCTCATTCTACCTTCCTAAGCAGAGAACAATTTACAAAAAGTAAAAATAGCTTGCCTGCAGAATTCCAAGGTGTCTGTGCATTAAATGCCAAGAGAAGGAGCACTGAAATGTCACAATCAGAGCCAACGTTTATATCACTATACTTTTCCAATTAAATAAAAACCATTGCAGTTACAACATTTACTGCACTGGTCATTTGAAACACAAGTGACAACAGAAAAGGGCAACAAATACACTACATGACCAAAGGTATGTGGACAACTGCTCGTTAAACATCTCATTTGAATATTAATATGGAGTTGGTTTCCCCTTTGCTGCTATAACTGCCTCCACTCTTCTGGGACGGCTTCCCGCTAGATGTTAGAACATTTCTGCGGGGATTTGCTTCCATTCTGCCACTAGAGCATTAGTGAGGTCGGACACTGATGTTGGGCGATTAGGCCTGTCTTACAGTCGGTGTTCCAATTCATCCCAAAGGTGTTCGATGGGGTTGAGGTCAGGGCCCTGTGCAGGCCAGTTAAGTTCTTCCACACCGATCTCAACAAACCATTTATGTATGGCCTCGCTTTGTGTAAGGGGCCATTGTCATGCTGAAAGCGGAAAGGGCCTTCCCCAAACTATTGCCACAAAGTTGGAATCACATAATCGCATAGAATGTCATTGTGTGCTGTAGCGTTAAGATTTCTCTTCACTGGAACTAAGGGGCCTAGTCAGAACCCAGACCATTATTCCTCCTCCACCAAACTCTACAGTTGGCACTATGCATTGAGGTAGGTAGCGTTTTCCTGGCATCCGCCAAACCCAGATTCGTCCGTTGGACTGCCAGAAAACGCATTTCCACTGATTCTGAGTCCAATGGTGGCCAGCTTTACACCATTGCGCATGGTGATCTTAGGCTTGTGTGCGGCAGTTTGGAACTCGGTAGTGAGTGTTTCAACCAAGGACAGACGATTTGTACACGCTATGTGCTTCAGCAGTCGGCAGTCACATTCTGTGAGCTTGTGTGGCCTACCTAGACGTTTTCACTTCACAAAAACAGCACTTACAGTTGACCGGGGCAGCTCTAGCAGGGCAGAAATTTTACGAACTGACTTGTTGGAAAAGTGGCATCCTATGACATTGCCACGTTGAAAGTCACTGAGCTCTTCAGTAAGGCCATTCTACTGCCAATGTTTGTCAATGGAGATTGCATGGCTGTGTGCTCGATTTTGTGTGTGTATATATATATATATATACAGTGCCTTGCGAAAGTATTCGGCCCCCTTGAACTTTGCAACCTTTTGCCACATTTCAGGCTTCAAACATAAAGATATAAAACTGTATTTTTTTGTGAAGAATCAACAACAAGTGGGACACAATCATGAAGTGGAACGACATTTATTGGATATTTCAAACTTTTTTAACAAATCAAAAACTGAAAAATTGGGCGTGCAAAATTATTCAGCCCCCTTAAGTTAATACTTTGTAGCGCCACCTTTGGCTGCGATTACAGCTGTAAGTCGCTTGGGGTATGTCTCTATCAGTTTTGCACATCGAGAGACTGAAATTGTTTCCCATTCCTCCTTGCAAAACCGCTCGAGCTCAGTGAGGTTGGATGGAGAGCATTTGTGAACAGCAGTTTTCAGTTCTTTCCACAGATTCTCGATTGGATTCAGGTCTGGACTTTGACTTGGCCATTCTAACACCTGGATGTGTTTATTTTTGAACCATTCCATTGTAGATTTTGCTTTATGTTTTGGATCGTCTTGTTGGAAGACAAATCTCCGTCCCAGTCTCAGGTCTTTTGCAGACTCCATCAGGTTTTCTTCCAGAATGGTCCTGTATTTGGCTCCATCCATCTTCCCATCAATTTTAACCATCTTCCCTGTCCCTGCTGAAGAAAAGCAGGCCCAAAACATGATGCTGCCACCACCATGTTTGACAGTGGGGATGGTGTGTTCAGCTGTGTTGCTTTTACGCCAAACATAACGTTTTGCATTGTTGCCAAAAAGTTCAATTTTGGTTTCATCTGACCAGAGCACCTTCTTCCACATGTTTGGTGTGTCTCCCAGGTGGCTTGTGGCAAACTTTAAACAACACTTTTTATGGATATCTTTAAGAAATGGCTTTCTTCTTGCCACTCTTCCATGAAGGCCAGATTTGTGCAATATACGACTGATTGTTGTCCTATGGACAGAGTCTCCCACCTCAGCTGTACATCTCTGCAGTTCATCCAGAGTGATCATGGGCCTCTTGGCTGCATCTCTGATCAGTCTTCTCCTTGTATGAGCTGAAAGTTTAGAGGGACGGCCAGGTCTTGGTAGATTTGCAGTGGTCTGATACTCCTTCCATTTCAATATTATCGCTTGCACAGTGCTCCTTGGGATGTTTAAAGCTTGGGAAATCTTTTTGTATCCAAATCCGGCTTTAAACTTCTTCACAACAGTATCTCGGACCTGCCTGGTGTGTTCCTTGTTCTTCATGATGCTCTCTGCGCTTTTAACGGACCTCTGAGACTATCACAGTGCAGGTGCATTTATACGGAGACTTGATTACACACAGGTGGATTGTATTTATCATCCTTAGTCATTTAGGTCAACATTGGATCATTCAGAGATCCTCACTGAACTTCTGGAGAGAGTTTGCTGCACTGAAAGTAAAGGGGCTGAATAATTTTGCACGCCCAATTTTTCAGTTTTTGATTTGTTAAAAAAGTTTGAAATATCCAATAAATGTCGTTCCACTTCATGATTGTGTCCCACTTGTTGTTGATTCTTCACAAAAAAATACAGTTTTATATCTTTATGTTTGAAGCCTGAAATGTGGCAAAAGGTCGCAAAGTTCAAGGGGGCCGAATACTTTCGCAAGGCACTGTATATATATATATATATGTGTGTGTGTGTGTGTGTATATATATATATATATATATATATATATATATATATATATATATATATATATATATATATATATATATATATATTAGTACAGTAGTTTGCACCAAAAACAGGATGCTGACAGTAACTGAGCAGGACAATTGGAAGAGGTGGAAATTCACTAAGAAAACAAGGAGACATGAAGGTTAAATGCATCCTCTTCCCTCCATCCACCCTGTTTCTAATTATTGAGCAAGAGCGTGAGAGAGCAGTGCTCCTGATTGCAGCTGCTTGGTGCTGCACCGACAACCAAATCATTAATAATACTGAAAGTGACCAAAGCTACAAGCCCCTCATCTGTGTTTCTGTGGAGACACTGGCTTCCACTGTTGAACACAGATTCAAAGTTCAACATGTCCATTTGACAGACCCTTTCCATCTAAATTAAATTGTACCTTAATTCCTACATCATGTCACAAGTCAGTCAGCGGACAGTGTAATGGCATATTGTCAGTGCAAATGTGTATGAATTGCTCTGTGACTCACATCATCATGACATTTGTATGGAGACAAGATCATTAATTAAAGCTATAGTTTAATGACACCAAGTGTCTGATATACATTGAGTGTACAAAACATTAGGAACACCCTCCTAATATTGAGTTACACCCCATTTGGTCCTCAGAATAGCCTCAGTTCGTCGGGGCATGGACTCTAATCGGTGTCGAAAGCGTTCCACAGGGATGCTGGCCCATGTTGACTCCAATGCTTCCCACAGTTGTGTCAAGTTGGCTGGATGTCCTTTTGGTTGTGGACCATTCTTGATACACACAGGAAATTGTTGAGCGTGAAAACCCAGCAGCGTTGCAATTCTTGACACACTCAATCCGGTGCACCTGACACCTACTACCATACCCTGTTCAAAGGCACTTAAATATTTTGTCTTGCCCATTCATCTGAATGGCACACATACAATCTGTCATAATTGTCTTAAGGCTTACAAATCCTTCTGTAACTAGTCTCCTCTCATTCATCTACACTGATTTGAAGTGGATTTAACTGGTGACATCAATAAGGGATCATAGCTTTCACCTGGTCAGTCTATGTCATGGAAAGAGCAGGTGTTCCTTATGTTTTGTAAGCTCAGTGTACAGTACTGTAGTGTGGGGATACTGTAGATGCATTTTGAACTATTGACCCACAAATAATGGGTCAACAGTAAGTTGGACCATATAGATATTTTGATTTGTTATAAGAGGGAAGATTGTAGAAGAAAGAAGATTGTAGAAGAGGGAAGAATGTAGAAGAAAGAAGATTGTGGAAGATTGATCACGTTTATGTGGCTCATACTTTTCACTTTTAGAATAGAATAAAACAAACAAAATGTGTTCTTTATATCCAGGTGAATCAAAGAGCTTTTGTAGTTCTACATAGTTGATTTTTGACCTATTCATCAAGAAGAGCCATGTACACTGAACAAAAATATATGTAAAGTGTTGTTGCCATATTTCATGAGCTGAAATTAAAGACTGTAGAAAATTGTCCATACTCACAAAAAGCCTATTTCTCTCATATTTTGTGCACAAATTTGTTTATATTCCTGTTAGTGAGCATTTTATCCTTTGTCAAGATACTCCATCCACCTGACAGGTGTGGAATATCAAGAAGCATGATCATTACACAGGTGCACCTTGTGCTGGGGACAATAAAACGCCACTCTAAAATATGCAGTTTTATCACACAACACAATGCCACAGATGTGTTAGGTTTTGAGGGAGTGTGCAATTGGCATGCTGACTGCAGGAACGTCCACTACAGCTGTTGCCAGATAATTGAATGTTAATTTCTCTGCAATAAGCCGCCTCCAACGTCATTTTAGAGAATTTGGCAGTATGTCCAACCAGCCTCACAACCGCAGCCCAGGACCTCAACATCCGGCTTCTTCACCTGCGGGATTGGGGGGCAAGGTGCGGAGGAGTATTTCTGTCTGTCACCAGTTGGTCGGCCTGGCTCCCAAGTTGGTGGGCCTATGCCCTCCCAGGCCCACCCTTGGCTGGGCCCCTGCCCAGTCATGTGAAATCCATAGATTGGGGCCTAATGAATTTATTTAAATTAATTGATTTTCTTATATGAACTGTAACTCAGTAAAATCTTAGAAATTGTTGCATGTTCCATTGATATTTATGTTCAGTATAGTTGGCGCTTCCTAATTAGTTCTGGAGATTGAGCTGCACTTTTTTTAAGTACCATATCACAACATTATTAATTAGTACATTGAAATTACTTCCTCAATATACTGTAATAATCCACACATTACATGTTAGATGTTATATTACATAACATTTAACATACAAATATGAATTGATAAATCCCTACAAAAAACACAACAGTCAAAGAAATATAATAACACTGCTAGGAGTCCTCGGCTCTCACAACACATTTCCTTCGTGGCAAATGCATTTCTGGGCTGTGTCTGGCCTTCTTTGCTATGCCTTTCCATCAAGTTTCTCCCATTCTTCTCTGCAGATCCTCTCAAGCTCTGTCAGGTTGGAAGGGGAGCGTCGCTGCACAGCTATTTTCAGTCTCCAGAGATGTTCGATCGGGTTCAAGTCAAGCCACTCAAGGACCTTCAGAGACCTGTCCTGAAGCCACTCCGTGCTCCGACACCTGCATTGCTTGCTGTTTGGGGTTTTAGGCTGGGTTTCTGTACAGCACTTTGATATATCAGCTGATGTAAGAAGGGCTATATAAATACATTTGATTTGAAATTTGATTTGATATGTCTTGGCTGTGTGCTTAGCGTTGTTGTCCTGTTGGAAGGTGAACCTTCGCCCCAATCTGAGGTCTTTAACGCTCTGGAGCAGGTTTTCATCAAGTATCTTTCTGTACTTTGCTCCGTTCATCTTTGCATCTTTCGATTCTGACTAGTCTCCCAGTCCCTGAAAGAAATCCCCACAGCATGATGCTGCCACCACCGTGCTTCAGTGTAGGGATGGTCCCAGGTTCCTCCAGACGTGATGCTTTGCATTCAGGCCAAAGAGTTCGATCTTGGTTTCATCAGACCAGATAATCTTGTTTTTTGTGGTCAGAGTACTTTTGGTGCCTTTTGGCAAACTCCAAAGCGGGCTGTCAAGTGCCTTTTACTGAGGCGTGATTTCCATCTGGCCACTCTACTATAAAGGCCTGTTTTGTGGAGTGCTACAGAGATGGTTGTCCTTCTGGAAGGTTCTCCCATCTCCACAGGTTAACTCTAGAGCTCTGTCAGAGTGACCATCGGGTTCTTGGTCACCTCCCTGAACAAGGCCCTTCTCCCCCGATTGCTCAGTTTGGCCGGGCAGCCAGCTCTAGGAAGAGTTTTGGTGGTTCCCAACTTCTTACATTTAAGAATAATGGAGGCCACTGTGTTCTTGGGGATCTTTTAATGCTGCAGACATTTGTTGGTACCTTTCCCCAGATCTGTGCCTCGACACAATCCTGTCTCGGAGCTCTACGTACAATTCCTTCAACCTCATGGTTGTTGCTCTGACATGCACTGTCAACTATGGGACCATATATAGACAGGTGTGAGTCTTTCTATATCAAGTCCAATCAATTGAAGTTACCACGGGTGGACTCCAATCAAGTTGTAGAAACATCTCAAGGTTGATCAATGGAAACAGGATGCACCTGAGCTCTATTTCAAATCTCATAGCAAAGGGTCTGAATACTTATATTTCTGTTTTTCGTTTTTAATACATTTGTAAAAAAAAAAAAAAAAAAAAACTTGTTGTCATTCTGGGGTATTATGTGTAGATTGATGAGGATATTTTTTTATTTAATCCATTTTAGAATAAGGCTGTAACGTAACAAAATGTGGAAAAAGTCAAGGGGTCTGAATACTTCCGAAGGCACTGTACAAAAAGCCCTTAGCAAACAAGAATATATTGGATCACAAAATATAATCTGTGCTCAAATACTACGTTATTGAATATAGCGGATTATCTACAGTAGGCTACTGCAAGTTTATCACTGATAGTGATATTCAATATGTTCACCAAATGTTGTTTGCAGGGAATAAAAGTTACCCAATTCGGCAATATTTCAAGACTGTTATGAGAAGTACTGCTATAATGACGCAAATGTGTTAATTTGGTGAAAGGAAAAAAATCGATGAAACAGTTCTGTAGCTTTGATTCATAATGCAATCCATGCTCAAGGCTGAACTTCAGTGGGATTCACTCACAGGAGGCTGCTGAGGGGAGGATGGCTCATAATAATGTCTGGAATGGAATGGTTTCAAACATATGGAAACTAAGTTTTTGACGTGTTAAATAACATACCATTGATTCCATTCCAGGCATTACTATGACCCCGTCCTCCCCAATTAAGGTGCCACCAGCCTCCTGTCTCACTAATTTAGCAACATTAGTGAAAGAACATGTCAGCTGCAGAATTTCCTCTGCCAGCACAACTCCTGCTTGCTCTGTGAAATGGTTTCCTTCTCCCTGGTTGGACCAGAGGAATCTATCTTGTGAAGCCTTATCCATCCTGCATGAATCTGGAATCAATTGGATACACCCTCCTCTGAATTCATATCCTAGATACAGAGTGGATGATTCTCATGATTATATTCCTGCTCAGTACTCAATACATACAGACACAGACATCATTACCACCCCTGCGAGACTGATTCCCCACCCGTCTACATCTCCCACTCAAAAGAGATGTCGGTTTCCCCAAAGTTGAGCCATTTCACTGTTCTTTAGGATTATAAACCACAGATTATTTGGGAACGTATTGTCTTCAGGTGTTGTGAACATTCCAAGCTTATTCTCCACACCCCTGATTTTTTATTCTACATATTAGGCTCAGAGGAAAAATATTCTCCCTCAAAGGAAGAAGAGGACCCAACAGATACAAACAAACTAAGTATGTGTGGCCAATCAGCTTTCTGCCTTGCTTGTGCCTGGTGTCCCTCTGGGCAAGTTGATCCAGGCACAGTAAAGTCCTCCCTCTCCCCCGCCGCCTGTAATGCCTGCATGATGAGAGCCAGGGAGCTGGCAGCAGTCACACTCCCCCCACCCCCAACCACCCTCCGTCTACTGCACACAGTCTGCTGAAGCTCTTTAGAGCCACCTACTGCATTCCTGGCTGTACAGCAGCATTAATACTGCTCCTCTGCTCTGTAGGTTTTACTGAGAATGATGTGTAAAAGGGAAAGAAAACATGAGAGATTGCAATCGTAGGTGTTGATGGCAGATGGGATGATTCTAATTAGACTGAAGCTAAACATAGTATGGTGACTAATTTTAGACCCAGTCATTATTCAAAAACAGTGTTACTTTCCTCACTCATTTGAAACCATTGAGTCCACGTCCAGTGAATTTTGGGTCTGAAAGGCTTGCTGATAAAGGGACACTCAATAAAAGTATTCCCAGTTTCCCACAACAACACCTAAACCTAATCAGCCAGAACAGCACTCTTTGTACAGCACTCTAAATCCAATTAAGGTTGTTTGGACATATATCTGAATTTAAAAAATGTTTTTACTATACACAAACATAGTTGGTAATCTGCCAAACAAGATAGTTTTGCCAATGGAAAGCTGTGCTCTTCTTCCCAGCAGCACAGTATTCAATCATCCCTCCCTAATAACATGTGTTAGTGTAGTTCCCACTGTGCAAACCGATTGTATCATCACATATCATAAAAGCAGTTGGTGGAAAATTGAACAAGTCAGAGGCAGGGCCAGGATAGTAAGAGATACAGGACTTAGACATTAACTCCTGGGCCAGTTCTAAGATTATGCCTTGGTGGGCAGTCAGAAATATTTGGGCTGTTCAAAGCTTGCTTACTGCAATTTTAAATGTTTAACATAACTCAGGCATAATCCATTGGGTGGGCAACATGACATTTTGGGTGGGCAATGCCTAACCCCGCACCCCCCTAGAGCCAACCATGATCAATTCTAAAGAGGAGAGCTACAGGGAGAACTCAAGAAAAAAATTGAAAGTTGAATGAGTTTAATGTATGCATATGAAGCTGGGGGAATCTCTAGCCTGGCAACGTTTGTGCCCAGTGGGATGGCTCGCTGATACTGTGCAGTTTGAGTGCTGCCATGGAACTGCTCTTATAGTATGGTGTGATGACCCTCCCACTCTGTCTGATGAATTCTTTGTCCTGGCTCTTGTTTTCCTTAATAGGATGTCGGTGGGCAGAGCGGGGAGGGTCGTCAGCAAAATAAGACACACCTGGGCTCAGGTGTGTCATGGGGATAAATACATCTTTCCCCATACATTAAAGACACTCCACACAGACACTGTTGTTTTTGGTTGTCGCATTTTGGGGCTTCTTTCTGTTTAGTTTATTTTGGCACCTCTCAACACCCCTCATTATCACCATCTATGCACACATCCACTCACTTACACTACTGACTATACACCCCATTACTTGTATATAGTTTACTTTATTTAATATGTTTGTTATTTCTTTATCTCTGCGTTGTCTTCCTCTTTGTTACGGGCTACGAGCCAGTTCGTAACAATGGTGACATCCTCCTTGGTGGATAAAAGGTTAAATACAAACAATAGCATAATAAAATAAATACTCTCCAGTGAATCGATTCAACCATCGTAAGACATTCCACGGTGAAGATTCCTAAGATGACTGCAGACAGTACTGATCCATTCTCCATGCTCACTCATTAATATTAGGACGGCTGTCCACTGTGATTATTGCACACTGCACACATAAATTAGCAAAGAGGCCTCTCTTTGTGTGTTGCCATGAATATGAAATGCTGTTCACACAAAGCAGTCAATCACTCCACTGCATCGGTAAATTATGCAATTAATCCTTGAATGGGTCCCCGATATCCAGTCAAATGAAAGTCCTTGCATGAAATGTTGTTTGCCCTCTAAGTCTTGATTGGGAACATTTACGAAGGAATTAATTTCTTTAATTTACTAAAGGGATTGTTCTTATTTACATACAGCGCATTCGGAAAGTATTCCGACCCCTTGACTTTTTCCATATTTTGTAACGTTACAGCCTTATTCTAAAATTAAATAGTTTTTTCCCCCTCATCAATGTACACATAATAACCCATAGTCACAAAGCAAAAAACTTTTTAATATATATATATATTTTTGAATAAATGTGTGTGTGTATATATATGCATATGTGTGTATATATATACACACACACACACTGCTAAAAAATTTGAAGGGAACACTAAAATAACACATCCTAGATCTGAATGAATGAAATATTCTTAATGAATACCTTTTTCTTTACATAGTTGAATGTGCTGACAACAAAATCACACAAATTATCAATGGAAATCAAATTTATCAACCCATGGAGGTCTGGATTTGGAGTCACACTCAAAATTAAAGTGGAAAACCACACTACAGGCTGATCCAACTTTGATGTAATGTCCTTAAAACAAGTCAAAATTAGGCTCAGTAGTGTGTGGCCTCCACGTGCCTGTATGACCTCCCTACAACGCCTGGGCATGCTCCTGATGAGGTGGCGGATGGTCTCCTGAGGGATGTCCTCCCAGACCTGGACTAAAGCATCCTCCAACTTCTGGACAGTCTGTGGTGCAACGTGGCGTTGGTGGATGGAGCGAGACATGATGTCCCAGATGTGCTCAATTGGATTCAGGTCTGGGGAACGGGTGGGCCAGTCCATAGCATCAATGCCTTCCTCTTGCAGGAACTGCTGACACACTCCAGCCACATGAGGTCTAGCATTGTCTTGCATTAGGAGGAACCCAGGGCCAACCGCACCAGCATATGGGCTCACAAGGGGTCTGAGGATCTCATCTCGGTACCTAATGGCAGTCAGGCTACCTCTGGCGAGCACATGGAGGGCTGTGCGGCCCCCCAAAGAAATGCCACCCCACACCATGACTGACCCACCGCCAAACCGGTCATGCTGGAGGATGTTGCAGGCAGCAGAACGTTCTCCACGGCGTCTCCAGACTCTGTCACGTCTGTCACATGTGCTCAGTGTGAACCTGCTTTCATCTGTGAAGAGCACAGGGCACCAGTGGTGAATTTGCCAATCTTGGTGTTCTCTGGCAAATGCCAAACGTCCTGCACGGTGTTGGGCTGTAAGCACAACCCCCACCTGTGGATGTCGGGCCCTCATGCCACCCTCATGGAGTCTGTTTCTGACCGTTTGAGCAGACACATGCACATTTGTGGCCTGCTGGAGGTCATTTTGCAGGGCTCTGGCAGTGCTCCTCCTTGCACAAAGGCGGAGGTAGCGGTCCTGCTGCTGGGTTGTTGCCCTCCTACGGCCTCCTCCACGTCTCCTGATGTACTGGCCTGACTCCTGGTAGCGCCTCCATGTTCTGGACACTACGCTGACAGACACAGCAAACCTTCTTGCCACAGCTCGCATTGATGTGCCATCCTGGATGAGCTGCACTACCTGAGCCACTTGTGTGGGTTGTAGACTCCATCTCATGCTACCACTAGAGTGACCAAAACATCAGCCAGGAAGCATAGGAACTGAGAAGTGGTCTGTGGTCCCCACCAGCAGAACCACTCCTTTATTGGGGGTGTCTTGCTAATTGCCTATAATTTCCAACTGTTGTCTATTCCATTTGCACAACAGCATGTGAAATTTATTGTCAATCAGTGTTGCTTCCTAAGTGGACAGTTTGATTTCACAGAAGTGTGATTGACTTGGAGATACATTGTGTTGTTTAAGTGTTCCCTTTATTTTTTTGAGCAGTGTATATATATATATATATATATATATATATATATATACACACACACACACACACACATACATACAGTGGGGCAAAAAAAGTATTTAGTCAGCCACCAATTGTGCAAGTTCTCCCATTTAAAAAGATGAGGCCTGTAATTTTCATCATAGGTACACTTCAACTATGACAGACAAGATGAGAAAAAAAATCCACATTGTACAATTTTTAATGAATTTATTTGCAAATTATGGTGGAAAATAAGTATTTGGTCACCTATAAACAAGCAAGATCTCTGGCTCTCACAGACCTGTAACTTCTTCTTTAAGAGGCTCCTCTGCCCTCCACTCGTTACCTGTATTAATGGCACCTGTTTGAACTTGTTATCAGTATAAAAGACACCTGTCCACAACCTCAAACAGTCACACATAGAAGACCACTGATAATCTCCCTCGATCTGGGGCTCCACGCAAGATCTCACCCTGTGGGGTCAAAATGATCACAAGAACAGTGAGCAAAAATCCCAGAACCACACGGGGGGACCTAGTGAATGACCTGCAGAGAGCTGGGACCAAAGTAACAAAGCCTACACACTACACCGCCAGGGACTCAAATCCTGCAGTGCCAGACGTGTCCAGGCCCGTCTGAAGTTTGCTAGAGAGCATTTGGATGATCCAGAAGAAGATTGGGAGAATGTCATATGGTCAGATGAAACCAAAATATAACTTTTTGGTAAAAACTCAACTTGTCATGTTTGGAGGACAAAGAATGCTGAGTTGCATCCAACCCAGCAACAGCCCCAAAACATCACTGCTCTAGAGGAGATCTGCATGGAGGAATGGGCCAAAATACCAGCAACAGTGTGTGAAAACCTTGTGAAGACTTACAGAAAACGTTTGACCTCTGTCATTGCCAACAAAGGGTATATAACAAAGTATTGAGATAAACTTTTGTTATTGACCAAATACTTATTTTCCACCATAATTTGCAAATAAATTCATAAAAAATCCTACAATGCGATTTTCTGGATTTTTTTTCTCATTTTGTCTGTCATAGTTGAAGTGTACCTATGATGAATATTACAGGCCTCTCATCTTTTTAAGTGGGAGAACTTGCAATTGGTGGCTGACTAAATACTTTTTTGCCCCACTGTGTGTGTGTGTGTGTGTGTGTGTGTGTGTATGTATATATATATATATATATATATATATATATATATATATAAATGAAATATCACATTTACATAAGTATTCAGGCCCTTTACTCAGTACTTTGCTAAAGCACCTTTGGCAGTGATTACAGACTCGAGTCTTCTTGGGTATGACGCTACAGGCTTGGCAAACCTGTATTTGGGGAGTTTCTCCCATTCTTCTCTGCAGATCCTCTCAAGCTGTCAGGTCGGATGAGGAGCGTCGCTGCACAGTTATTTTCAGTTCTCTCCAGAGATGTTCGATCGGGTTCAAGTCCGGACTCTGTCTGGGCCACTCAAGGACATTCAGAGATTTGTTCCGAAGCCATTCCTACGTTGTCTTGGCTGTGTGCTTAGGGTCTTTGTCCTGTTGGAAGCTGAACCTTCACCCCAGTCTGAGGTCCTGAGCACCCTGGAGAAGGTTTTCATCAACGATATCTCTCTGTAGCTCTCTGTACTTTGCGCTGTTCATCTTTCCCTCGATCCTGACTAGTCTCCCATTCTCTGCCCCTGAAAAACATCCCCACAGCATGATGCTGCCACCACCATGCTTCACCGGAGGGATGGTATTGGCCAGGTGATGAGCAGTGCCGAGTTTCCTCCAGACGTGATGCTTGACATTTAGGCCAAAGAGTTCAATCTTGGTTTCATCAGACCAGAGAATCTTGTTTCTCATGGTCTGAGAGTCTTTTTGGTGCCTTTTGGCAAACTCAAAGCGGTCTGCCATGTGCCTTTTACTAAGGAGTGTCTTCCGTCTGGCCGCTCTACCATAAAGACCTGATTGGTGGAGGGGTGTAAACATGCTTGTCCTTCTGGAAGGTTCTCCCATTTCCACAGAGGAACTCTGGAGCTCTGTCAGAGTGACCATCAGGTTCTTGGTCATCTCCTGACCAAGGCCCTTCTCCCCCGATTTCTCAGTTTGGCCGGGCGGCCGGCTCTAGGTAGAGTCTTGGTGGTTCCAAACTTCTTACATTTAAGAAGGATGGAGGCCACTGTATTCTTGGGGACCTTCAATGCTGCAGACACTTTTTGGTACCCTTCCCCAGATCTGTGCCTCGACACAATCCAGTCTCAAGGGCTCTACAGACAATTCCTTCGACCTCATGTCTTGGTTTATGCTCTGAAATGCACTGTCAACTGTGGGACCTTATATAGACAGGTGTGTGCCTTTCCAAATCATGTCCAATCAATTGAAGTTACCACAGGTGGACTCCAAGTTGTAAAAAAAAATCTCAAGGATGATCAATGTAAACAGGATGCACCTGAGCTCAATTTTGAGTCTCATAGCAAAGGGTCTGAATAATTATGTAAACAAGGTATTTCTATTTTTAATACATTTTCGTTGTCTAAAAACCTGTTTTCGCTTTGCCATTGTGGGGTATTGTGTGTAGATTGATGAGTAAAAATGGTACTCCTTATTTTAATACATTTTAGAATAAGGCTGTAACATAACAAAATGTGGAAAAGGGCAAGGGGTCTGAATACTTTCCCGAATGCAAATACAATTTCCTGTCTGTCACTTTAAAGGTCTGCTTATCTGAATTCTTCCAGATCGGCTTTTAGTCCCAGCCGGAGGTATGTGTAAATGTGCTAATATCTGTATAATTTCATCAGCCTTCCAGGCCCAAATATCATCAACAGAGAGATGGCATAAATTCAACAGCTTGATAAATGTTCATGTCATGTGAGGACATGGTACTAAAAAGTCTGATTTATTTTTTAAAAGCTCATTGTTTATACAATCCTCCGTTTTGATATAGCCAGTACTGTAACATGATATTGAGATCACATCGATATACAAAATGGAGGCCATCCTAAAATCACCATCATGCTGGAATGTCTATATTGGACCAGGCTACAACAACAGCCTCCAAGCACAAGGCACAATGACTCAATGATCAAAACGTAAAGGTAGCTTATATGTGCGTCCATCATCATTCCTCTGATTCCAACACAGGCTCAGTGGTAGGCTAAGAAGATCAATAGACCAAAGCTAGACAGATCTACTTCCAAACTTCACAGAGGAGAGGGAGCTATTCTCAGCAGGTGCTGCTTCATGTTGTTCTCAGCACTAACACAACACTGTTCTATTATCACTGTTTTCTCTAACACTGAGAAATGGTTGAAACTCTTATTCAATTTGATTAATTTTGTGTTGAGCATTCAGCAATGGCTTCAATGTTCAATGTTCAAGGTATGGCTTCAATGTTGGCTTCAATGTTCAAGGTATGTTCAAGGTAGTAACATCATCTCACATGGATAGAAACTCAAGACATTTACCTGCCTTACACCCCATAGTTTTAGTTTGTCTGAAAACTATAGGCTATATAGAAAAGTATTGGATTATTCAAGGTTATTAGGGCGAGTCAAATTAATTTAAGTACCTTTCTTTTGCCTACAAAAGGAATGACACAAAATATTTGTAAAAATGTATTTGCAAATGGTTTATACCACCAGTCAGGTCCTCAGCAGTTTTCCATTCATATACAGTCACATCTGTTAGTTTCCAGTAGCCTACATTTGGCAATGGTAATTAACTGACCCATTATTAAACCTGTATGTGCTCCATAACTCATCCACCAAACCAGCCTGGATTCTGTTCACATCAACCCAAATAATTGATACATCCCCTCACACATGGTGCATCATTACCATACTTCTGAAGTTTGTGAGTAAAGAAAAATGTGTATGTGCATCGTAATTGAATTAACATTATATCCAGAGTTTGAGACAAGTGTAAGACGTCATATACGACAAATAATAAATAAAACAGGTATCTAGGTATACAGTGAATGCAGTAGGTAAGTATATGTTATTATTTTTTTAAATGGAGTGAGTCAACTGGTTGTCCACTGAGCGAGGCCCGCCTCCATTGAGTGTTTAGTTAGTAGCCTAGTTGTGGTTCACTTCCACCAGAAGGTCTTTGTTATTCCCACCAGGTGTCCATCTTCCGTACCCTCACCCTCTGCTTGTAATGGTACTCCTTCAGGTGTTTCTTCAGGGTGTTGGGGATGGGCAGCACGTTGATGCCGTCATAGGTGGTGCGGCTGCTGATCACCGCCCTGCACACGTGCTGCAGGCTGAAGGGCAGGGTGCGGTGGATGGGGTTGGACAGCAGAGGCTCAAAGAACATGCAGGAGTTGGGGTCCTTGTAGTGCTCCAGCAGCCCTGTGACGGTGGGCGCGTGGAACACACTTGGGTCGTGCACGTCGAAGCTGAAGTTGTGGTTCCACTGCTCGATGCGGGCGTGCAGCGAGCGGCCATAGCGGCGGAAGCTGACGGAGAAGAGGTAGTCTTCCTGGGCTGAGTCGCGGAGGAGGAAGGTGCCCTCTGGTTTGCCTTCCAGCAGAGTCTCGGCCTCATAGCGGTCCATCACACCCCAGTAGCAGGGTAGGTTAGTGATCTGCAACAGGTCAGGCACCAGACAGTGGATGTAGTCGATCTGGGTGTGGATGCGATAGCCGTCCTGAGTAGGGGGACCCTCAGCCGGGGGGACGGCAGCTCTGGTTGGCTGGACCCTGGCTGTGACCTGAGGGTCATCCACGGGGTCAGGGACAGAAGCAGCCTCACAGACAGGGACCAAGGCAGACGCTGAGGCAGAAGAGGAGGCAGCCACAGCCACTGCCTCATCCAGAGTGTCCAGACAGCTCTGCAGCAGGAGCTGGTGCTGCTGCTGCCTCTGGAGAAGCAGCTGCTGTTGCTGGTGAATGGTAGCCCTGTCGTCCCCTGCAAGCTCATTCATACCATGGGCCAGTTTGGGCCCCAGCTTGTACAGCGGGTTGATCTGGGCCGTCACCTCAAACGTGTGGATCTCTGCGTTGGGAGGTGGCTCTACGCCTTGTTCAATGCTGATGCGCCTGCGCTCTCGTAACCGGTCATCCACATCCTCCACCACGGCGGCCATGTTTGAGGCAGAGGCACTAGTGCTGACCACCAAGGTGTCCACTATAGGAGGTGTGGAGATGGGGGCTGTGTGCTGCTTGATGAGGTACCACTTCTGAGCCAGCTCGGTGCCTGCAGCGAAGGGACAGTCGTCCAACATGAGTTCACTAAGGTGGATCTTGCGGCGCGAGGAGGCAGCAGCTGCAGCTTGTGGCATGAAGACCTGCTGAGTGGAACTGGACGATGATGGAGTGTTGGTCTTTATGGGGAAACACTGCCCCATGGCATCCTGAATCTTTTGGCGGAGTGTGCGACTGCCACCTGCCCCCCTGCCCTCAGCCTCACTGGCTGGTGGCTCAAGTGACCCCAGTGCCAGCCTGGCTGTCCCCCTGTCCTGGCTGAGAGAAGTGACCCCCTCCTGGCCCTGCCATCTCCTGCCCTCTTTCAGGGGAGAGGAGGAGCAGCGGTCCCTGGGCTCTAGACCAGTCAGCAGATCCCCATACTCAAACCCATCGCTGACAGGCCGCTCCGCAGCTTGCTGCTCACTGGACGTATGGCCTTTTTTCTTTCCTCTTCCACCGGCATCTCTTCTCTCCTCAGACCGGCTCTGTCTCACCTTGGGACGGGCGCCCCGCTCCCTGTCTTTCCCACGATCGCCTGACTCCTTCGGTTGAGACATGTCAGGTTAATTACGGGCTGGAATAATGGTAGTTGCAGTCGGGTCAGCTGCAGGGAAAATGTGACTGGTGATTTGTGGCTGCAGTCAGTTCTCAGAAGCAAGCCCTCCCATTCAGAATCTTTCCAACGGCTGTCAATAACATGTCCCATGCATCACTGTCAGTCACTTGAGGCTACAAGATAAACAAAAAAAGAGTTTCTCTTAGCTGCAGCAATTAGGAGCAAACAATTATATACACATTAAAAAAGACCTGGCCTATAAGCAATATTGTTTATTAATAAAAATGAATAAACAATGTAAACCTTTTTATAATATATTTTTTTTGCTGCACCCTGACAGCAAAGACAGTTGGTACAGTCAATAAACTACAGTCATTGTCAATAACCCATCTTTTAGATCAGGGGTTCTCAAAGTGGGGTCCAGCAGGGGATCCACAGCCAGATCTCAAAATAAAAAATGGATTCTAATGGTGCAGCCATTTTACTGGTGAACAAAAGACAGATGGTATCTTGTCAAACTGACTGGGGCCAGCAAAAGGTAGGTGTCAAACTCAGCCCCAGTCAATTTGACAAGAGATTTGCTGGCTCCAGTCAATTTAATAAGAGATAGTCCGTCATAAGAATGCTATTTTGTGTGGCCAATAAAAAATTATGGTTTAACACCATCATTACTAGTACTGTAGATATACATATAGCTCCTTTAATCTATAATTCATTTTCTTAACTCTGGGCAACATGGGCATGGGAGGCTCGCAGGGATTATCCACAGAAGTCCACCATTTATACATTGTTCAACTCAACACTTCTTGTATTACCCTTAAAATGTTTCTCAACATAGATGCACTGTAATTCAAGCTTTGTAACTGCCATGAGACTTTGTAGAATTGCAGGATGAGGTTTAAAAGCTGGCACAACAAAAAGGCTCTCTGCCTCATGATTTTTTGTTGTTGTAGAATTGCAGAAAATGAGCTTGAAACTGGGAAAAATGTAATAATCAAAAATTTCGCAAAAACATTTCCTTCCTAGGGGCCGAGACTTGGTTCGTCCGGCCATGCACTGCCAAAGTCATAATAAAAGTCCTTGTATCCTATACTTTCTCACTCAAATTGTGTTCTGATTATGAGAGGGTTCCTGATGATTTTGCAGTGGTATAAAGTACTTAAGTAAAAATACTTTTAAACTACAACTTAAGTAGTTTTGGGGGGTATCTGTACTTTACTATTTGTATTCTTGACAACTTTAAACTTCACTACATTCCTAAAAAATATATATACTTTTTACATTTTCGCTGACATCCCCCAAAAAAACTACATTTTGAATGCTTAGCAGGACAGCGAAATGGTCCAATTCATGCACTTAAAGATGAAGTCCCTCGTCATCCCTACTGCCTCTGATCTGGCAGACTCACTAAATATATATTCGTAATTTGTAAATGTCTGACTGTTGGTGTTCCCCCCTGGCTAGCCGGTATATAAAATACAAAATAAAACGGTGATGTCTGGTTTGCTTAATATTTAAAAAAGTGCAATTATTTATACTTTTCCTTCTGATACTTTAGTATATTTGAGAAATTACACTTTTGATACTTAAGTATATTTAAAACCAAATACTTTTAGACTTATACTCAAGTAGTATTTTACTAGGTGACTTTCATTTGAGTAATTTTCTATTAAGGCAATCTTTACTTTTACTCAAGTATGACAATTAGGTAATTCATAGTGGTGGAAAAAGTACCTATCACAATAGGGGTCCCGGGCTCCAGAAAGTTTGAGAACCCCTATAGCAGATATCAAGGAAGGGAGTTAACGGAGATATACGCGTTCCTTTTATAGCTGGATGCGATTGAAGCGGTGCCCCTGGCTAGCCAGCTAGCTTAACGACTTTGTAGCATTAGCCTAGCATCTATCTGAAACATTTCAGGCATCACTCTTTCCCTTAGCAAGACGCGTTAGCTTACTCTAACCTCAGAAGAAAACAATATCGAACATTTGTTTCATAACAAAAACGTTTTGAGGATGTCACAAAGACCAACTAAAATGTGGTACAACTAACAAATAGTTCATGATAACGGAAACAAGTTTGCTTGTTGAGCTAACGGAGAAGGCAAAATCCAGAGGAAAAAAAGGTTGTCACTCTCAAATATTCGAGAAGAATGTTTGTGAAGTCTCTCCTTATTTGCCCGTATTGTTATACTGTAATGCAAATGTGTTATAATTTTGATTAGATCAATTTACTTACCTTAAAAAAAACAGTATTCCTTGCTGCTCTCCAAAAGATAGCTAGTTAGTAATGTTAAAACCAGGAAACTGAAACGTTCACAACCCGGAAGCACAAATCCTTTTCAAAATAAAAGCCCACATAGTAACAAGAGGTTAATGTAATCCATAAAACAGGACATTTTAAATCAAACGTATTGAAAATGGATGAATGCACAGGCAGTTGATATGTTGTAGCATGTACATTTTGAATGAGTGGGTCTCCTGATGTTGACTAGCTTTGCATGTAGTGTACTGCAATGGAATGTACTGACGGCACCATCACATTCCAAACGTCATACACACTTGTAACCCATACTCATAGGTATGATAAATAAATTACCTATGATACGGCTGTAACTAACTGTTGTAGTGTCTTAAATAATATATTCAAAATTGAGAATAAAAGGAAACACTGATACCACAAACATGAGTCACGTAGCAAAAAAAAATGTAACTTTTATTTGGACTGTCCATCTGATCAATACTGTAGTTCAGATCATTCAAACAATGTGTGACAGTAAAAAAGTAGCGTGTGTAAGCATGGGGTGCAAACTGTTCATTCATAAAACATTACAAAAATGTTTGGGGAGTCATTAGAATTAAATATAAATTGTACAAGACAGAGATGCAAAACAAAAGCCTACAACATACTGCTTATTTATTATGCCAGGCAGGGACATTGACCACAACTGACAGGCCACTTGGGAGAAGGGGTCTCATGTATGACAGGCTGGCTATGTACCTCATAATTCTGCTTGGCATGTGAAAATAAAGCCAGAATCATGAAGTGCATTTTCTAACCAATTTCACGCTTCACTGAAATGTAAACACGGGGGTAAACATATTCCTTGGCCCGTTGTTAGTGTTGGGCTAGACTTGCACATATACTATTATGACTCAGATTGGCTATTTCATCCCCCTCTGCATCCTAAACCAATGGCATGTGCAAAGTCAATTTAGCCTCGCCTAAAGAACTAAGACTTTTCTACAACAGGACTGGCTACCCCTTACGTGGAGGAATTACTTCAGGTGCCATTGTATGTACTGAGACAGGGAAAGGAAATGACAACCTGAGCCATATTACATGTCATGCTAGTATCAATTTAATAGCTTAGATTGAGATCATTGGTTGCCTATCTAAACCTGAAATTCACGAACATTTTTTTAACCATTCTACTCTCTTTGTGGGAATGAATCTAATGTATTCATAAAGTCATATCTATCCAAGAGCCAGCTCAGAGGATAACCATGACTAGGACACTACACAGGCTCAATAGCCAAATCAGAGAGAGAGGAAGCTGTCGCAGTGCATTTCAGGTGACATCAACTGTTAATCAGCCTGCGGCATCTGACAGTTCAAACCCACAAGGCCAGGCAATATCAGTCTTCACTTGCCAAGGGTACACAACATACCCTCATACAGGTCTCACTCACTAGACACTATCTAGTCTAGTGAGAATCATGATTACAGCGAGTAGATAAGCAGCTGAACTGAGGTGGGTAGAAAGCATCTGTCATTCTCTACCCAGCCCTCATGTGGTAGAAGGCTTAGCTACGTGCTTTAGGCCTTACATACTGAAGAGACAGCATATTTACGAGCACTGAAGTGCCAACAGTCTTATTTTCAGACCCATCATTACACATCACAGAACATGAAATGGGCACTCCCAGAGGGAGGTAAACAGTGCTATTAGGAGGAATGGACATTGAACTCCAGTCCCATCATATCTGCTCTCTGGAGGATTTGTAGACATTAAGCACTACCTTGACTGTGACACACTGCCCTCTCTCAATATCTACAACAATCGTTCAATTAGTGTGGGAGAAAACATGCAATTCTAGAAAAAAAACAGATAAGTTCTTAAAATGAAGGGAGTAGTAAAAAAAAAAAAGTAATAGAAGTCATGCTGGTAAATAACCATGTTTACTAAACAAATAGACCAGCTATGGCTCTGCAGAAATAAAATGCTAATGGATATCCCTGCCTCTTGATGCAACCAAAGGTGATCCAAACGTTAAGACCATATACATACATGCACCTCCGCTCTGCCACAATCAAAGACAGGTTGTATAAGAGTTTCTGATTCAACACTGACACTACAAAATAAGTGTTAGGGTTTTACAACTGGAACACATAAAGAGACCCAAACAGGACATATTTCAAGCACCTTAAAATATAAGACAGAATAGATTCCCACGCTACGCTTTCTTACAGGTGCACTGGGGTTGGACAGCCTTCCTGTTTAGATTAAGCCACCGCGGAGCCGGCGTGAGATATGAAAACGTACCCCAATAGCAGGACGACGAAAACAGCAGTTTACATTTCTCACCTCTGGATTGAGATACATTTTCTGAACCTTATCTCACGCCGGCTCCGTTGTGGCTTAATCTAAACAGGAAGGCTGTCCAACCCCAGTGCACCTGTAAGTAAGAGCAGGGTGGGAATCTATTCTGGCTACTTAAAAAGTATTCCGCAGATCTCCACACAGGCTATGTTGAGGAGAGGGCAGGGTGAGGAGGTGGGTACTGGTTCATTCTGAGTGGCAGAGACAGTGCTTCCTTTGCATTTTTCAGAACCAGTCATAATGGGGCCTCAGGGTAGAAGGTGAATTCATTAAGCTTCCTCACCCAGTATAACATAGGGAGGTAACTACTTGAACACACATGCACCAACAGCTCCCCTCAGATTTTTTTTTTCATTTTCTTTACCAATGCAAGTTCTCACAGCCCCCACAGAAGAAACCTCATCAGTCCTTATTCAACCATGTGGGATTTTCCCTCTGCCCTTAACTTGCAAAGGAGATTCATCATCATTTCTGTAGTAGGGCAAAAATATCAATGCGGACAAGTTGCAGCTGGCATGCTACGTTCAAACCGCCATTGTTTTAACAATTACCATGTCTAAAGTCGCATTGGCCACTCCAAACATCAGTCTAACATAGGTATTCACACAGAGCGCTTCTCTTTGGCCTAGTAGAGGTGAGGAGGTGTCAGAGCCAGTAATACCCATGTTGGGTACGTGAGGGGAATGAGCCAGGGTGTTGGTGTGTCCACTGTCAGGGCCTAACTAGCTCTGGCTGTAGCAGGGTAGTTGTTTAGACAGCTGTAGTTGTGTTCAAGGATCAGAGCCATGCTACAGGCTGGTCATGCGTGTGAGTAATTTCTGTTCTAGTGCCCAATTGGGAGGCCAAGTGCCTGACCATACAGTTAAAGTATCTGGGGGTGTGAGGCGTGGCTCTGCGTGGATTTTTTTCTGGGAGGAAAAGGGGAGAAACATTTAAGTTAGAACCCCCTTAAGACAGCACCAATCCTCCATGTTCCTCTCAAAGCTCAACAGTCAGAGCATCAATCTGCTCCTTTTAATGTCACAGTCCTGCAGAAGACATGGAGCAGGTTGCACAAGTAACCTCTTCTCCCTCCTGTAATATAATAGTCATCTGTATTCCATTTATAATAAACTCAGTTAAGTATAATAAAGTAGAAAAATATCAGAGAACATATACACTGTTAGTTGTCGTTTTGTAGTGACCATTTTGCTTTCCTTTTTAAGCATATATTTTTGTGCTGGGCAAGAGGAACTGAACAGGCCTCAGTTGAAGTGAAGTGTCAGTTTGGTTTCTTCCTTTCACTGCTTTTAATTTCATATTGTTGATGTTCGGTCCATTCCATCTACAGGAAGGAGGATTGGGAAAAAAATTGATGAAAAAAATAAACATGTATTTTGATTTCAAATCGCAACGTTATTACACTCTGCCTACTCCAAGTGATACCTTTCAATAACATCAGAAAATTCCAGGAAACCTAAATGTGGTTTAAAATATCAGTGTCATACTTCCAAGAAGTTGCATGTGGGAGTGTAAGGCATGTGTTTTCACTCACCCCCTAAGGCATGCTCTGTCATACTGAGGCACAGTGACTCCAGGGTGGGGTTGATCTCCAGGTCTGCACCTGGAACTTGGCATTCTGGGAGAGGAGAGACAGGTCACACGTTACAAACTGACAGATGCATTAAATATGGAGCCGTGTGAATGCAGTGTGTATGGAGATGTGGGTGGAATGCGTAAGCCAGTGTAAAATTGGGTTTAAAGGCTGTGGGTGAGATGTATAAAGACAGTGTATGATTGGGTTTGGAAGGAGATGTCGCTGGGATATTAAAGGAAATGTGAATGGAGGGTATGTGTAAAAAGACAGTGGGAATAGACATTGGAGCAAGGTACAGTGCCATGCGAAAGTATTTGGCCCCCTTGAACTTTGCGACCTTTTGCCACATTTCAGGCTTCAAACATAAAGATATAAAACTGTATTTTTTTGTGAAGAATCAACAACAAGTGGGACACAATCATGAAGTGGAACGACATTTATTGGATATTTCAAACTTTTTTAACAAATCAAAAACTGAAAAATTGGGCGTGCAAAATTATTCAGCCCCCTTAAGTTAATACTTTGTAGCGCCACCTTTTGCTGCGATTACAGCTGTAAGTCGCTTGGGGTATGTCTCTATCAGTTTTGCACATCGAGAGACTGACATTTTTTCCCATTCCTCCTTGCAAAACAGCTCGAGCTCAGTGAGGTTGGATGGAGAGCATTTGTGAACAGCATTTGTGAACAGCAGGATTCAGGTCTGGACTTTGACTTGGCCATTCTAACACCTGGATATGTTTATTTTTGAACCATTCCATTGTAGATTTTGCTTTATGTTTTGGATCATTGTCTTGTTGGAAGACAAATCTCCGTCCCAGTCTCAGGTCTTTTGCAGACTCCATCAGGTATTCTTCCAGAATGGTCCTGTATTTGGCTCCATCCATCTTCCCATCAATTTTAACCATCTTCCCTGTCCCTGCTGAAGAAAAGCAAGCTCAAACCATGATGCTGCCACCACCATGTTTGACAGTGGGGATGGTGTGTTCAGCTGTGTTGCTTTTACGCCAAACATAATGTTTTGCATTGTTGCCAAAAAGTTCAATTTTGGTTTCATCTGACCAGAGCACCTTCTTCCTCATGTTTGGTGTTTCTCCCAGGTGGCTTGTGGCGAACTTTAAAATACACTTTTTATGGATATCTTTAAGAAATTACTTTCTTCTTGCCATTCTTCCATAAAGGCCAGATTTGTGCAATATACGACTGATTGTTGTCCTATGGACAGAGTCTCCCACCTCAGCTGTAGATCTCTGCAGTTCATCCAGAGTGATCATGGGCATCTTGGCTGCATCGCTGATCAGTCTTCTCCTTGTATGAGCTGAAAGTTTAGAGGGACGGCCAGGTCTTGGTAGATTTGCAGTGGTCTGATACTCCTTCCATTTCAATATTATCGCTTGCACAGTGCTCCTTGGGATGTCTAAAGCTTGGGAAATCTTTTTGTATCCAAATCCGGCTTTAAACTTCTTCACAACAGTATCTCGGACCTGCCTGGTGTGTTCCTTGTTCTTCATGATGCTCTCTGCGCTTTTAACGGACCTCTGAGACTATCACAGTGCAGGTGCATTTATACGGAGACTTGATTACACACAGGTGGATTGTATTTATCATCATTAGTCATTTAGGTCAACATTGGATCATTCAGAGATCCTCACTGAACTTCTGGAGAGAGTTTGCTGCACTGAAAGTAAAGGGGCTGAATAATTTTGCACGCCCAATTTTTCAGTTTTTGATTTGTTAAAAAAGTTTGAAATATCCAATAAATGTCGTTCCACTTCATGATTGTGTCCCACTTGTTGTTGATTCTTCACAAAAAAATACAGTTTTATATCTTTATGTTTGAAGCCTGAAATGTGGAAAAAGGTCGCAAAGTTCAAGGGGGCCGAATACTTTCGCAAGGCACTGTATGTGTAAGATGATGTTTAGAACTCTAATTCTCTTTCTTTCTCTCTCGGAGGACCTGAGCCCTAGGACCATGCCTCAGGACTACCTGGCATGATGACTCCTTGCTGTCCCCAGTCCACCTGGCCGTGCTGCTGCTCCAGTTTCAACTGTTCTGCCTGCGGCTATGGAACCCTGACCTGTTCACCGGACGTGCTACCTGTCCTAGACCTGCTGTTTTCAACTCTCTGGAGACAGCAGGAGCGGTAGAGATACCTCTGAATGATTGGCAATGAAAAGCCAACTGACATTTACTCCTGAGGTGCTGACCTGTTGCACCCTCGACAACTACTGTGATTATTATTATTTGACCATGCTGGTCATTTATGAACATTTGAATATCTTGGCCATGTTCTGTTATAATCTCCACCCAGCACAGCCAGAAGAGGACTGGCCACCCCTCATAGCCTGGTTCCTCTCTAGGTTTCTTCCTAGGGAGTTTTTCCTAGCCACCATGCTTCTACACCTGCATTGCTTGCTGTTTGGGGTTTTAGGCTGGGTTTCTGTACAGCACTTTGAGATATCAGCTGATGTAAGAAGGGCTATATAAAAACATCTGATTTAGAAGTGATTGGGGTAATATTTGGGGGAAGGGGGTGCTAGGATCCTACCTTGCTGCTGGAACAGGAGCATGGTTTGCGGGGAGGTGTGGACAGGGAGTGAGTGGGTCCGTTGCACAGAGCTGCGACTCTGGCTCGGCATGCTGTTGCTGCCCCCAGGGTTGGCAAACCACAGGTTCTACAGAGACAACAGAACATCAACTCTCATCAAACATGTTGTACACTGTGTGAGTCTTCCCAGCACGATGATTACAGAGAGACTCTTCCAGCTATGATAATGAACCAATGCATATCAAAATGCAGTGCCTAACCCACGTGTTGCCCTGGGTATTGCATTGATTAACCTGTCAACACTTGTGGTTGCACTTGTTAATCTGTCAAAACAAATGCTGTCTAAGGATAGTTCATCACTATGTGGGTATAATAACATGTAGATCAATATAATCTAATGTCAAATCTAATGTTGGCTAACTAGCTGCAACCCTCAATGACAAAGACTTCTTAGAAAATGTATTTATTATCTTGTGAATGATTCTGACTTTTCTATATGTAAACTTCAGTGGCTGTATTCAATGCCCCCAGACTATATGACATCCCATCCTATGACTAACCTGTCTGCCCTGGCCTGGCAGTGTAGGGCTGGTGAGGGTGTGGCGAGGGGAGGCAACCCCGATGCCACCTGGACTCAGGAGACCCATGCGCCCGGCAGTGAGGCCACGAGGGGGCAACTGGAATGACCTCTGCCCCCTACGTGCCAGACCCCCAGCACTCACAGAGCCTGCTGTGGGGAGGGAGTTGGAACCATATGCCCAGCTAGAGGAGACAGAGAGAACAGTTATCAGACAGAGCCCTGTAGGACATTCAGCTAGAGGAGACAGAGAGAACAGTTATCAGACAGAGCCCTGTAGGACATTCAGCTAGAGGAGACAGAGAGAACAGTTATCAGACAGAGCCCTGTAGGACATTCAGCTAGAGGAGACAGAGAGAACAGTTATCAGACAGAGCCCTGTAGGACATTCAGCTAGAGGAGACAGAGAGAACAGTTATCAGACAGAGCCCTGTAGGACATTCAGCTAGAGGAGACAGAGAGAACAGTTATCAGACAGAGCCCTGTAGGACATCCAGCTAGAGGAGACAGAGAGAACAGTTATCAGACAGAGCCCTGTAGGACATTCAGCTAGAGGAGGCAGAGAGAACAGTTATCAGACAGAGCCCTGTAGGACATTCAGCTAGAGGAGGCAGAGAGAACAGTTATCAGACAGAGCCCTGTAGGACATTCAGCTAGAGGAGACAGAGAGAACAGTTATCAGACAGAGCCCTGTAGGACATCCAGCTAGAGGAGACAGAGAGAACAGTTATCAGACAGAGCCCTGTAGGACATTCAGCTAGAGGAGACAGAGAGAACAGTTATCAGACAGAGCCCTGGGGGACATCCAGCTAGAGGAGACAGAGAGAACAGTTATCAGACAGAGCCCTGTAGGACATTCAGCTAGAGGAAACAGAGAGAACAGTTATCAGACAGAGCCCTGGGGGACATCCAGCTAGAGGAGACAGAGAGAACAGTTATCAGACAGAGCCCTGTAGGACATTCAGCTAGAGGAGACAGAGAGAACAGTTATCAGACAGAGCCCTGTAGGACATCCAGCTAGAGGAGACAGAGAGAACAGTTATCAGACAGAGCCCTGTAGGACATTCAGCTAGAGGAGACAGAGAGAACAGTTATCAGACAGAGCCCTGGGGGACATCCAGCTAGAGGAGACAGAGAGAACAGTTATCAGACAGAGCCCTGTAGGACATTCAGCTAGAGGAGACAGAGAGAACAGTTATCAGACAGAGCCCTGGGGGACATCCAGCTAGAGGAGACAGAGAGAACAGTTATCAGACAGAGCCCTGTAGGACATTCAGCTAGAGGAGACAGAGAGAACAGTTATCAGACAGAGCCCTGGGGGACATCCAGCTAGAGGAGACAGAGAGAACAGTTATCAGACAGAGCCCTGTAGGACATTCAGCTAGAGGAGACAGAGAGAACAGTTATCAGACAGAGCCCTGTAGGACATCCAGCTAGAGGAGACAGAGAGAACAGTTATCAGACAGAGCCCTGGGGGACATCCATATGGATAGAGAGAGACTCTTAGCTGCCATGGCAGAAGAGTGATAGATTAAAAGGAGAAGAGAAGTCCAGTTATCTTACCCTTTCTGTCGGTACACAGGCATGTCCAGCATGGCTTTTCTTGGGAACAGGCGGAGCAGTTTGAGAACCTGCTGCTTCCAGGAGACCAGTCTCTTCCTCTGAGTCTCTGTGAAAGCCTGAAATAGAGAGAGAATGAAAGAGATGAGGTAAGAGATGTAAGAGAGAGAAATTGAGAGGTAACAGAGAGAGAGAGGAGAGAGAGTGAAACCCTGCTCCTGATGATTTCAAACAGCTAGCTAGAGACATCAAATACTTCACCCCAGTTGAGATACATATTTTAATTGGCGAGTGAGAAAGACAGCGAGCAAGAGACAGGTGTTTGAACTCCTGGTAATGGTTCAAACATAGCAGCAAAAAAATAAACCTTATCATTTCTTTCTTAGTGCAGTGAAAGTTCTTTGTAACATACCATTGAGAGGAGCAGTAGGTGTTGTTACACATCATATGTAACATACCATTGAGAGGAGCAGTAGGTGTTGTTACAACATCATATGTAACATACCATTGAGAGGAGCAGTAGGTGTTGTTACAACATCATATGTAACATACCATTGAGAGGAGCAGTAGGTGTTGTTACACATCATATGTAACATACCATTGAGAGGAGCAGTAGGTGTTGTTACACATCATATGTAACATACCATTGAGAGGAGCAGTAGGTGTTGTTACAACATCATATGTACCATACCATTGAGAGGAGCAGTAGGTGTTGTTACAACATCATATGTAACATACCATTGAGAGGAGCAGTAGGTGTTGTTACACATCATATGTAACATACCATTGAGAGGAGCAGTAGGTGTTGTTACAACATCATATGTAACATACCATTGAGAGGAGCAGTAGGTGTTGTTACACATCATATGTAACATACCATTGAGAGGAGCAGTAGGTGTTGTTACACATCATATGTAACATACCATTGAGAGGAGCAGTAGGTGTTGTTACACATCATATGTAACATATCATTGAGAGGAGCAGTAGGTGTTGTTACACATCATATGTAACATACCATTGAGAGGAGCAGTAGGTGTTGTTACACATCATATGTAACATACCATTGAGAGGAGCAGTAGGTGTTGTTACACATCATATGTAACATACCATTGAGAGGAGCAGTAGGTGTTGTTACACATCATATGTAACATATCATTGAGAGGAGCAGTAGGTGTTGTTACACATCATATGTAACATACCATTGAGAGGAGCAGTAGGTGTTGTTACACATCATATGTAACATATCATTGAGAGGAGCAGTAGGTGTTGTTACACATCATATGTAACATATCATTGAGAGGAGCAGTAGGTGTTGTTACACATCATATGTAACATACCATTGAGAGGAGCAGTAGGTGTTGTTACACATCATATGTAACATACCATTGAGAGGAGCAGTAGGTGTTGTTACAACATCATTTGTAACATACCATTGAGAGGAGCAGTAGGTGTTGTTACACATCATATGTACCATATCATTGAGAGGAGCAGTAGGTGTTGTTACACATCATATGTAACATACCATTGAGAGGAGCAGTAGGTGTTGTTACACATCATATGTACCATATCATTGAGAGGAGCAGTAGGTGTTGTTACACATCATATGTAACATACCATTGAGAGGAGCAGTAGGTGTTGTTACACATCATATGTAACATACCATTGAGAGGAGCAGTAGGTGTTGTTACACATCATATGTACCATACCATTGAGAGGAGCAGTAGGTGTTGTTACACATCATATGTAACATACCATTGAGAGGAGCAGTAGGTGTTGTTACAACATATGTAACATACCATTGAGAGGAGCAGTAGGTGTTGTTACAACATCATTTGTAACATACCTTTGAGAGGAGCAGTAGGTGTTGTTACAACATAATTTGTAACATACCATTGAGAGGAGCAGTAGGTGTTGTTACACATCATATGTACCATATCATTGAGAGGAGCAGTAGGTGTTGTTACAACATATGTAACATACCATTGAGAGGAGCAGTAGGTGTTGTTACACATCATTTGTAACATACCATTGAGAGGAGCAGTAGGTGTTGTTACACATCATATGTAACATACCATTGAGAGGAGCAGTAGGTGTTGTTACACATCATATGTAACATACCATTGAGAGGAGCAGTAGGTGTTGTTACACATCATATGTAACATACCATTGAGAGGAGCAGTAGGTGTTGTTACAACATCATATGTAACATACCATTGAGAGGAGCAGTAGGTGTTGTTACACATCATATGTAACATACCATTGAGAGGAGCAGTAGGTGTTGTTACACATCATATGTAACATACCATTGAGAGGAGCAGTAGGTGTTGTTACAACATCATATGTAACATACCATTGAGAGGAGCAGTAGGTGTTGTTACACATCATATGTAACATACCATTGAGAGGAGCAGTAGGTGTTGTTACACATCATATGTAACATACCATTGAGAGGAGCAGTAGGTGTTGTTACAACATCATATGTAACATACCATTGAGAGGAGCAGTAGGTGTTGTTACTAGCTGTATGTGAAAAGGTTGAAATGTTTATTTTCTAGATGTGATTCTGTGCTGTCTCACCTCATGTGTCAGACATTTCTCAATGAGCTGCAGGTAACAGCTGATATTCTCCTCGTCCGGCCTGGACACCAGTAGTTGAGTGCACACTGCAACACATGGACAGGAGGTTCACACAATGTTACATAACACCCACCCCCTCCAACACTCATTCCAAACAAAACACACCAGCACATCACACATCAACAACAAACAAGCTCAACAATTGTCCAAATGCACAATACACATGTACTCAGCCATGTAAAAGCCTTATCCTTTTTTACCTTTACCCATGACACGTGTGAACTGGCCAGCAATGTCGCGGTCTGAGATGGGTGTGGCTGAGGACTCCCCGTCGCAGGGAGGGGGGTTGTGTGGCTGGAAGCCCTCCTGGGCCAGGTCCTTGTCCTCCCCAGGGTTGGAGTGGTCTGAGGGGGATCCAGTCCCCTCCATATCTCTGTGGGAAACACTGGGAGGGCTGTAGCTGTAGACCTTGATGGGGGTGATGATAATCTGCTGTAGCTCCTGTAGGGCGTTACGCAGGTTGCCCCCCTCCAATATATCCTGTTGGATCAATCATAGCATTATCTTATTAGCAAAGCTGTCTTGAGGTGTGACAGGAAATTGTCATGGAACTCGCTGCTCAACTTCTCATTTGAAGAAAATGTGAGTGGTAGCATATCTACACTATTTGTGATTATTATAGTGGATATGGTCATTTACATTTCATTATTTTTTTTCCGTCTAGGGCACAGGGATCCAAATGGGAACTAACAGTTAAGTTGTTGAGAACAACATTACCAGATAAAAATGCATCTGAAATGCTTTAAAAATAATAGCGGTGAGAGCATGTGGTTTACCTTCTCTAAAGACTTGAGAACGCTTGGCCTCTCCCGTAGCTTCTGGACACTCAGGGCTATCTTGTGCCGCGCACCTTTGGTCACATTCTGGACGAAGTGTTAAAAGGAGAAATCACTGCTCACAGCAACACAGACATCCAGATATCCAGTTACTAAATAACACTCCTGATCACCATCGGTTTCATTAAAGCTATGGAGCAGAGCCAAGACGGCATCGTTTATCTGCGCGGGGAGGCTGTGTATAACTGTAGAGTGCAGCTGATGCCTCATTTCATGGCTCATTGAGTGCTGAGGTATGACTATGCTGGAGGACAATACACAGGCCATATCTATTCAGCCCTGATGAGGAAGGCAGGGAAAAGAGAGGACTAACAAGAGAAGCTGACCAACCTGTGACAAACGATGACAAACCTGTGACTCCAGGTGGTGCTCTGTCAGAATCATCATCTCCTCATAAGTCATCTGGGAGAAAAGTGCTGCGTACTTATGAAGACGAAGGCTCTTCAGCCACATGGGCACATCTGAAACAGAAAGTAGAATAACAACATGCTCATAAGTTGTTATTCTTCTCCTGTTGAGTCCTTGTAACTCTAGTCCAAGAACAATGAGAAGGAAAGAACTACCAAATAATAGACACTATTGTGGAATGCTTGACGCATCTGTGCAGTGCATGTCAAAATAAACACCTCAGATCTATTTGTTGGAGAACGCTGTCCTACATATTTTCATGGACATCTGGAGCACAAACAAACAAACTTAAACTCTATAGCATCCCACTGAAAAGGCAAATCCACCATTGCCAAGTAGCCGTTGGCATGTCATGACTTTTCCCAGAGAAAATACCAACAATGTAACCGCTTTGAACCCTTGGCATGTTATGGTTGACCTCCTGACCTTTCATGCCACTGCCGTCCTCCTGGAAGGTGTTTCTGGAGCCCTGGTCCTCAGTCTGCTCGCTGCCTGAGGATGCCACACTACTCTGGGGGGACAGGGGGGCGTGGTCAAAGGCCTGTCGCCCCCCCAGGTCATCCTGGCTCAGCCAATCTGCGCCACAGACCTGGGGACTGGAGGGGATCAGGGACAAGGACCTCTTCAGAGGACTGGGCTGGCCCATCTGACCCATGCCTGGCAGGGCACACAGGAGGGGCAGGATGTTATAGATAATCGCAATAAACCATCCCTTTAATGAAGGCTAGGCCTATACAGAGAGAATATTTACAAAGACGTGACAATCATGACAAAGATCACAAACTAAATAGTTGAGCATGATTACATAACTGAGATAACGACAACAAGTTATATTGTATGTTTAGTAGGAGATGTGAGCCACTGACCTGCATTGTTGCTGTTGATGGGCGAGGACATCCCGCCCTGGAAAGACATGTGTCCATTCTGCCCTGCAGGGGAGGAGCTGGAGGAGGGGGGCTTGTCCAGCCAGCCGTGGCCAGGGTCCAGGCCCTCCGCGGAGCCCGGCCAATCATCTGAACCCTGACGGGGGTGGTAGGGGGGCCGGGAGGAGGGCCCTGGGTAGCCGCTGGAGAGGTGCTCCTCCAAGTGGTTGAGCCACATGGCCAGCGAGGTGCGGTCGTCCAGGGTGGTGGCCGGGTGGATGAGGGCGTAGGACAGCAGCTGTCTGCTCTCCTCCACAAACAGGCTGCTCTCGATGGTATAGCTCAGCACCTTCTGCAGCAGCTTCATGTACTCACACTTGGCCTCGCTGTTGCGGGGCTGCAGCAGGGGTAGGTGGGACAACAGCAGGGACACCGCCTTCTCCATGGGCTCCTGGTGCCACTGGCTCACAATGTCTAGAGAGGGGAGGGACAGAGGGGCAGTTAATTACATGTAAAAATATATTTTCACAGGTTGTAGGTCTATCTGTTACAAGGTTTTTACACTTTAAGAAAAGGTGTACCGGTAATGACACATGGCTAATCCAATAGGGTTTCAAATGTATCCTCCAGAAATCTGCAGTCATTAACTACCTGCATTGTTGGCCTCAGCCTCCAGGATGTGGATCTCAGTGCAGTCTGCCAGCCAGTGCTCCAGGCAGATGTGCAGGAAGCGGGCCTGGGTACGAGACGCTCTCTTCAGCAAGGAAAGAAGCGCCACCGTCTGCTCACACTCGTTCCAGCCCTTGAACCAGTCCGTCAGGATGCCCACCTGGTCTCGGAACATCATGGCGCTATCCCAACGGGAAGGTGGGTGGGAATATGTGGGTGGGGGGTTAGGGGGAAGACTGCTTGCTCACACACAGGTTCACTCTGGCCCCGCTCAGCGGCTGCTTTTACACAACAGTCCTGGGATCCCCTCAAAGTAGAGCGAGGGGCCCTCACATGGTTCAGGTGCAGGAGATGGGGGTACTGAGGGGGGGCGTGTTAAATCCAGCTGGTTGTGTCAGACAGAAGGAGGGTTCTCTCTCAGGTGCATCAGTGTCAGCATCATCCAAATCCTAACAAATCAACAGGGAAAAGTACATAAGGTACACTGAAAAAAATATATAAACACAACATGAACAGTGTTGGTCCTATGTCATGAGCTGAAATAAAAGATACCAGAAATATTCCATACACACAAAAAGCTTATTGCTCTCAAATTGTGCAATTTTTTTTAAACATCCCCCTTAGTGAGCATTTCTCCATCACCAAGATAATCCATCCAGCTCATAGGTGAGGCATATCAAAAAGCTGGTCATTACACAGGTGCACCTTGTGCTGGGGACAATAAAAGGCCACTAAAATGTGCAGTTGAAATCAAACTGTCACATGCGGCGAAAACAACAAATGTAGACATTACCGTGAAATGCTTACTTACAAGCCCTTAACCAACAATGCAGTTCAAGAGTAAGAAAATATTTACCAAATAAACTAAAGTAAAAAATTAAATACAAAAATAATAAAAAGTAACAATAACATAAGAATAAAGAGGCTATATACATTGAGTACCGGTACCGAATCAGTGTGCGGGGGTACAGGTTAGTTAAGGTAATTTGTACCTGTTGGTAGGGGTGAAGTGACGATGCATAGAAAATAAACAGCGAGTAGCAGCAGTGTACAAAACAAATGGAGGGGATCAATGTAAATAGCCCGGTGGCCATTTGACTAATTGTTCAGCAGTCTTATGTCTTGGGGGTAGAAGCTGTTAAGGAGCCTTTTGGTCCTAGACTTGGCGCTCCGGTACCGTTTGCCGTGTGTGCGGTAGCAGAGAAAACAGTCTATGACTTGGGTGATTGGAGTCTCCCGACAATTTAATGGGCTTTACTCTGACACCGCCTATTATATAGGTCCTGGATGACAGGAAGCTTGGCCCCAGTGATGTACTTGGGCCGTACGCACTACCCTCTGTAGCACCTTACGGTCAGATGCTGAGCAGTTGCCATACCAGGCAGTGATGCAAACAGTCAGGACGCTCTCAATGGTGCAACTGTAGAACTTTGAGGATCTGGGGACCCATGCCAAATCTTTTCAGTCTCCTGAGGGGGAAAAAGTTTTGTCGTGCCATCTTCACGACTGTCTGGGTGTGTATGGACCATGATAGTTAATTGGTGATGTGGACACCAAGGAACTTGAACACACTCAACCCGCTCAATTACAGCCCTGTCGATGTTAATGGGGAACTGTTCCACCCGCCTTTTTCTGTAGTCTACGATCAGCTCCTCTGTCTTACTCACATTGAGGGAGAGGTTGTTGTCCTGGCACCACAGTGCCAGTTCTCTGACCTCCTCCCTATAGGCTGTCTCATCGTTGGTGGTGATCAGGCCTAAAACTGTTGTGCCATCAGCAAATGGTGTTGGAGTAGTGTTTGCCAACGCAGTCCTGGGTGAACAGGGAGTACAGGAGGGGACTACGTACACACCCATGAGGGCCCCAGTGTTGAGGATCAGCGTGGCAGACATGTTGTTGCCTACCCTTACCACCTGGAGGGCAGCCCATTTGGAAGTCCAGGATCCAGTTGCAGAGGAAGGTGTTTAGTCCCAGGGACCTTAGCTTAGTGATGAGCTTTGAGGGCACTATGGTGTAGCACGCTGAGCTGTAGTCAGTGACCAGCACTCTCACACAGGTGTTCCATTTGTCCAGGTGGGAAAGGGTTTCCCTTTGCATCTGGGTTTCCCTTTGTAGTCCGTAAAAGTTTTCAACGCTCCAACGAGCGTCAGAGCCGGTGTAGTAGGATTCAATCTTAATCTTGCATTGATGGTTCGTCTGAGGGCATAGCGGGATTTCTTATAAGCGTCTGGATTAGTGTCCCGCTCCTTGAAAGCGGCAGCTCTAGCTATCCATGGCTTCTGGTTGGGATATGTACGATATGTACGTACGGTCACTGTGGGGACGACGTCGTCGATGCACTTATTGATGAAACCGATGACTGAGGTGGTATACTCCTTAATGCCATTGGATGATTCCCGAAACATATTCCAGTCTGTGCTAGCAAAACAGTCCTGTAGCGTAGCATCTGCGTCATCTGACAACTTCCGTATTGAGCGAGTCACTGGTACTTCCTGCTTTAGTTTTTGCTTGTAAGCAGTTATCAGGAGGATAGAATTGTGGTCATATTTGCCAAATGGGAGGGCGGGGGAGAGCTTTGCATGCATCTCTGTGTGTGAAGTAAAGGTAGTCTAGAGTTTTTTTCCTCTGGTTGCACATTTGACATGCTGGTAAAAAATTGATTAAATTCATTTAAGTTTCCCTGCATTAAAGTCCACGTTTGACAAAAAAAATCTCACTCTTTTGTCCATAATATTAATCTCATCATGTAGGCCAGGGATGGGCAACTTTGATGGCGCCCTCCTCCCGCCCCCCAAAAACAGAACTCATAATGGGCCGCAGAGGGGCAGCAGGTAGCCTAATGGTTAGAGAGTTGGGCCAGTAACCGGAAGGTTGTCAAGGTAAAATTCTGTCGTTCTGCCCCCCCGCACCTCTCTGATTCAAAAGGGTCGGGTTAAATGCAGAAGACACATTTCAGTTGGACAACTGACTAGGTACCCCCCTTTGCATTTCCCTAGTGGCTCGTGGGTCTGCGTACACACATCCTAAAACATTTTACTGGCCCACCTTGTGACAGCGAAGGTTTTTTTTAAATACATTTTAAAGTTAATGTCCTGCAATTCTGCACATTTTGCCATGGGGCATAGAAATAATGTTGCCGTTTAAAGCAAGTTTGCTGCAATTCTACGCAATTCCATAACTAAGTTCATGCAATTCTAGTCATTTTGCCATAGGGTGGAGGCAAATGTTAGCAGTTTTTAATATGATAACTAATGATCAATGGGCCCCACCCTATTTGGTATTTCAACCATGCTTACTACAAGTTTAGATGGCCGTCCCCTAGGCTAATTTACCGATCTAAAAACATTTTGCTGACATGGGCTAAATGAGTGGCTGCTGATGCACAACCAAATTTCAAAATGTCACCTTGTGTAGTATTCTTTAATTAATTGTCAACAGTAAGTTGAGACCTAGACTGAGTAACAAAAAAATGATTTTTTTGGTCAAGGGCCTACAAACAGGGGGCCATGCGTGCCAGTCGCCCATTCCTGATGTAGGCTATACAAGTGCTCTCGCCAATAGCATGCAGATAGCTCTATTATCTAGAGGGCACGTGCCAATACCAGGGAGTGCACACTCGTTATACAACGCAAACATTTTTGGTGAGAAAACAAATCATTAGAGTTAAAAATACAATAGAAACTCATTGTAATTTTTTATTCCATACATGGACATTTAACTGCAAAGGGTATTTTTATGTGCACTACCTCATGTACAGCCTTTTATCTCCAACAAGTCAATTTGATGGAAACATCTCTGGTGTTAAAATGTGAATATTGTTTTAATGCTAATTTTTGAATATTCATATGAAACTGTCCCAAATTGGATAGAAACCTAGCTAGTATCACTCGACCGTGGAATTGCCCTTCTACATTGTATAGACAGTGTAAAGATGGTCTCTGTACAACGCACTAATGCATATTCTTTATTTAGGCCAGCTAATCATAATGCAAGATAATCAGCTTCATGATGAAGTGAAAGTAGAGCACATTATTATTACCAGCATCATCAACACAGGTTACGGTAAAGAACTTCCATGCAGTATGCATGCACATTTATCCTGACCATTCAGCCAACATCTGTGTAAGTTTGATAAAGCCAACATCTAGGCCTAGCTGCCCGGTCAATCCATGAGTCTATTTGACTTGAAGCAACAACAACAAAAAAGACTACATAATCTCCATGCAATCTGTCATGTATATTCTTAGCACAATACATAATATGTGATGACTTGCAATACAGCTTGTTACAGGGTAAAGTAAAGACAGCTGTCATCCAACCCTCCCAGTATTGCAATGACCACCTGAATGGTGGGTATATACTGTAACTTGCAATGCCTAGTTGTTATGTAGCTAGGTTTATATAAATAAAACCAGACTGGTCTCATAGACTAGACGTAACATAGTCAATGTAAATCCGAAGCGTTCAAATTAGTTATAATATGTTACGCTTGGTATGGTGAAATAAGACAGATGGTCAAGGAAAAAACAAAAGTCAAGCGGTTTGATCGCGGTGGGTGGGCTGGCCGTATAACGAGAACGTCTAGCAACCCAAAGGTTGAGACTTAAAATCTCATCAACGACAACTTTAAATATTTCGCAACTTTTCAACTAATTACTACTTTTTAACTACTTAGCATACTCATCCCCTAACCTTAATTAACCCTTTAACCTAACTCCTAAACTGAATTCTTAACTCTAACCCATAGCCGAGCTAATGTTAGTAAGCTAGGTATCGTTAGCCACCTAGCCAGAATTCGTAACATATCATGTTGGACATCCACAAATTAATACATACCATACGAAACGTGACATACACTAAATGGTTTGTCTCTGATTTACGTACAGAATAATACGAAATACTCAAACCAGCCCAGCTAGCTAACTAGAGATATTTGTCCAACTTGATTTGATCACAAAAGCAGAACGTTACGTTAGTCGCCAAGCTCTGGCTAGGAGGGGCTGTATTAGTAGTAACGTTACCTAGCTAACAAGTACGAGGGGTGGTTATTCTAACTAGGCTAACGTTACCACCAGTCCACTACCAAGTACCTACAGAGCTAATCATCTAGCTAGTTTGTTGGTATAGATAGTTATCTAGCTAGCTAACGTTGGTAGCTATGTCAACTCACGATCAAACAAAAGAGGGAATAAAACATTTGTACATTTAACGTTAGCTATCACAGCTAGATAACGTTAACTCGCAGCCTTACCTGTGGTAAGTTAGCTAACGTACGTTTGACCAGGCCATACATGTAGTTAGCTAACGTAGTTAGCCAAGATAGTTGGTCAGAAAACATAAAAACAAACCTGTGACAAAGGTGACGTTTCCAGGGCACGGCTGTTGCAATCTACTGCACACGGGTTGATTTGATGGTCTGGGGCAGTTAGCTAGCTTAAAAACACCAGGCCTCTACGGATGGCTTTCACCATGTAAATGGACGAGGGTTTCAGGATTGGTGTTGTTTTTCAGTAGCGACGTTGCTATTGGAATGTCGCTGCATTTCTCATCTCGTTAAACGATATTACAGTCGTCGCGTTGCAAAGGTCCTCCATGGTCCATTTTGCAACAAAAAAAAACACGGCATGTTACATAAATGATATCCACATCCCACCCTTCAACTTCTAGTGGTTGGTTTGTTTACCTTTGTGAATTGTCACTTGTTAGCTCCCTAACCGATTAGATAGCTAACGTAGCCGCTAAATCGCTAGCAAGTAGCTAACGTTATTTGCTTCATCTATAAACGCTGGATGAGGCGAAGATTTCGATCCAACAGTTGTCGTTGATTGCTTTGAAAATTATTTTCGGATTATAAAAAAAAAAAAACACATTTACAAGACTATCTATGTACAGAATGTGTATTTGAACATTGAGAAATATGGAAAGTACGCTTGGCGATATCTAGCTAGCCTACTTCGATTCAGACTTGAAGCAACGTCGGAAACTAACGTAATGGCTTTTGGGCGGGGTAAACAAAGAGAAAAGTGCCCCACCTAGCGGATGAAACGCACACACCACTCCTGGGTTGAAATTGATGGATATGATCACAGATTATCCATTATATTGAGCAGATACTAAAGTGGCCGCTAAAACAATGGAAATACTTTTCTTATAAAAAGGAAGGCAGTCGGCAAGATCAGGTGGGACCATTCTAGCCAATGAGAGGGCAGATACGCGTGTGAATAAGAGGCACAACTCCAATATAACTGTTTTTTTTCTCCAAAATTGCCGTGATGTCACGTATCCTACTTATATCAGTACACTCTTAACATCCTAATGATTACGAAATTTATATTCGATCAAATAAACCATGCAAAATATCTTAGCTTGGTGAGCGAAAAAACGCCACCTGCGGGAGAAGACAGATTTTGGGCGCAGTTATCCCTCTCATTCGCCTTTTCCTCTCTGATATGATGGATAGCCGCTGTCAAACCAAGCACTGTTAATTCAAATTCAACTCTTTGGCCTCAAACAAACATATTTGGCTTGATTGCATTTGATCAGTTAGATTAACGTTTGAGGAATGAAGATAGAATGAAGATTACTTTCTCTTGAAATAAAGGCTAAAAACACTTATGTAGAATTAATCAGATTATCAAAGAATGCTCAGCTTTCTCTGACTGCACCCATCAAACAAATGTGAAAAGAGAATATCACTTTGTTATTTTATCTTGTTGCAACACTAATTATTTTGGGTATAAAACATTGTATTATTAAAAAGGCGAAAGGGGGTACTGGTGGATGCTCTAGTATTTGTTAATGCCTGCCCTTCCCTACTGTATGTGCTACAACATAAAAGGAGGATCTTGAGAGTCAGACAGCATCCTGTCACAAGCAGTTGGCCGAGGAGGAACTACCTTTACAATAAGACAGTATCTTTGCAAACAAGAACCCAAAACAAAACCTCTTCTAGAATGGTATGGGAGACCGTTTATTTATACGATATTGCACTTTACCAACAAAATGTATTTCTGCATGGATGGTGATGTCCTAGTTTATGTTGTAAAGATTTTTAGGCAGGCGTACATTTATTTTTGCTACTCCCCTCCCATCACCCCACACCCTTTTGACACAGGAAGTTTTTTTGTCCCATGATGCAACAAAAGCACTTCCTGGCCTCAATATATCACTTTCAGATTTTGTTATGAGCTATGCGTTCATGGAAACTTGAACTTCAGAAATCAAAACAAGTTGCTCTAAAACCTACTTTTCTGTATCCCTCCCTTTCTCTCTCCCCCCCAGACTGTCCTCCACTCTCTCTCTCTCTCTCTCTCTGCCCCCAGTCTGCCCTCCACTCTCTCTCTCGGTCTCTCTCTCTCCCCCCAGTTTGCCCTCCACTCTCTCGGTCTCTCTCTCCCCCCAGTCTGCCCTCCACTCTCTCTCTCGGTCTCTCTCCCTACCTCTAAGGGAATTTTTAAAGATGTAGCCTGACAGTAGCAATATAACCAACATATACAATTACAATGTGTCAGAACTTCCCACGGTTGATGAACTTGTTTCACTTTTACATTCTAGTCAAGCTCTTTGGTTGTGTGCGAGGTGGATGAGAGTCTGAAAGAAAAACTGAAGAAGTTTAGATTTCGAAAAGAGACCAACAATGCAGCCATCCTGAGTGAGTAAGACTTCATTGAAACCATGTTCCTCAGTAGCCCAACTGTCACCTGTTTCACCTAATTAAAAAACAAAAACTTAATAAACCTAGAAACAGAGAAACATACTGTGTCTAGGACTCAATATAGAATAATGATCCTATTCCCTCAGTGAAAATTGACATGGAGAAACAGCTTGTGATCCTGGAGGAAGAGTATGAGGCAAGTCACGTTGTCTTTCTGAGATGTTGAATATCCCATACTGAGTTAGTAATTACTCAAATCCATCCACACCTGTATCAATACCAGTTCAACTCAAAACACGCACTCACATTTCAGGACATCTCCCTGGATGACCTGAGGAATGAACTTCCAGAGCGGCAGCCAAGATATCCTTTTATAACATGTCAGAGTGATACAGCAGAATAATCATATTCACCAGCACTGCCAGTGTTGAGTTACATCATTGACCAGTGATTGGATCTCCTTGACAATATAGTGTACATTCATTGTTTACAGCTACAAATACGTCCATACAGATGGCAGGGTGTCCTACCCACTGTGTTTCATATTCTCAAGTCCAGTGGGTGAGTAATTCATCCTAATTCAGTGAACAGCCAATTAAGTGAAGGATTAGCATTACTGTACTGCAACAACCATTTGCACAAAATAACATTGAAGGTAGTAAGTGATAATTGAAAGTAATGCGATTCAATCAATATTTATATGGAGATCAAAAAGGTTCAGTGGACAGACATCTGTAGCTTATGCACCCTCCTCATCTCGACAGGGTGCAAGCCTGAGCAGCAAATGATGTACGCAGGCAGCAAGAACCAACTGGTCTCCGCAGCAGAGCTCACAAAGGTCAGGACTATTTTCTGTTTCAAGTATTGACTGACAATTATGATCGGAGCTTAAGTCCAACCCTAAACTCACAAAATAGAGAAGGTATAATAGAAAAAGTTCAGAAAATATGCATGTTTAGCCTGATCCTACCCCTTTTTCCTCAATAGGTTTTTGAGACGCGAAACATAGATGACTTGTCTGAAGAGTGGCTGATAAACAAACTGTCTTTCTTTCGCTGAACAGACACTTGTGTTCACGTTAGCAAAAGTGCATGTATTGAACATACCAGTACATTAACTTCATTACTGGTTTGCAATAAATTGCTTATAGTGGCACTTATGTTATTGCATTCTTATTCCCTAGTTGTACTCAGAAACCATTATTACCAGCCTGGTTGCCAGTCTTTCTGCTCTCTTTTGTTGACATGGTAGCACAAACAGATCTGGGACCAGGCTACATTACCACCACTTTGGAAGGAACATTTTTCCAGGAATACATGTTCATCAATAAAGAGGGGACTTTGGAGAGGGTGACTGTTACCAGTATAAGAAACATACAGGCATAAATGTTGTAAAATCAGCTACCACCATTTATTTACAATGTCTAGATGTTAAGAGAAGTTTCCATCATACAACTGAATTTATACAGGTTAATAGTAGCAGTTTCTGGGAGGGAAACAAGAAATTGGCAGAAAAAGAGAATGTTCTTTTGAAAGTTTAGTTCAAAACATTAAAAAAACAACTTTCCCACATTTTATTGGCTGTTCCTATTACATTTATAATGCATTGTATCCTCAAAATGCTAAGGACAAAGAAAAACAGATTTAACAGGTTTAACACCTGAAAATTAAACAGAAAAAATGTTTCTGCTTTCACAACACTTTAAGTACCTCATATTAAAGTGAGAAATGTACAAACCATAAAGACAAACTGACTTAAAAATAACAGCTTAAAATAACAATAAATCTGTTTAATTTTGTTCAATGAAGCACGTACTGTACACAGCGACTAAGATGTAGCTCCAGCTATATCTATGAACAAAGGTCTGACAGATTTGAGTAAGTGACATTTACAGGTACCCAAAAGCCTTGTAGAAGTCCCTTAGAGGTTGTGTCTCTCCTAAAAAAAGTAGCAAACTAACATTCAACAGGAATGAGTTGCTAGCCTGGGACTCAGTCTGTAAAAACATGGCTGTTCTGAGGGTGGGGCTTGTCAGCGTGGGCTGGCTGGAGCTCGAGGGTGAGGCATGGTGTGCTGGCGTTGTCACAGTAAGAAGGCTCTTATTCACTGTCACTACCATCGCTGGAGTCTGAGGCCTGCTCACTGCCACTCCCACTCTGGGCACGGCCACCCTCTGAGTGGTCACTACCGCTACTGTGGGCCGGAGACACGCTCCTACTCCTCTCCCTATGGCTCTCCTTCTCCTCGCTCCCACTGCCCTCCTCCCCACTGCTCCGGGCTGCTCCATTCTTGGGCTCGTTGTCGTCGTCATCACTGTCGTCGTCGCTACCGAAGATTTCCACCTCATCCGCCAGCTTGACCTCCTCCTCGCCACTCTCACTGCCGCTACCACTGGCCTTCCTCCTCCGCTTCACTCCCTCTTCATCATCCTCAGCTCCACTCCGCTTTCCATCCTCATCCTCCCTGTCAGAGTCACTGTCAGAGTTGTCTCCCTCGCTCTCGCTGCCCTTCTCATCACCTGTGAGTGGAAATAAACAGATATTTCATTCATATGGACCTAAGAAGCAGTGATAAACAAAGAGCTTCAGACACAGTGGTAAACATTGGGGAGGACAGAGGGGAGAGACTGACCAGAGTCCTGCAGTTTACCCAAGTCCATGTCCTCTTCTTCGTCCTCTGGTTCATGGTTCTCCAGCTGAGCCTTACGCGCATCCTAATGGACACAAAGACGGATGTCATGATTACTCTGATTATTTAGATGTCTGCAAATGTATACTTCTCTGCTTATGTCCAGCACTACCTGCTCATCTCTATCAGTGTTGAGGTCCACTTATTAAGTAAACACAGTAGTTTCCACAGATTGAAAGTAATGCTCAGTGTAGAAAATAGGCCTAATTAGCAGTCTCACCTGTGCTTCCAGCTCCTTGTCATTCATGTCTCTGTGCTTACACACCAGCACAGCGTTTGTAGTAGACTGGGCTCCAGCCTTAGCTCTCCTCTTACTCAGCCGTACTCTGCAATCCAGGACAACACAGTCAGGCCAACAACAACCTTCACAGGTGGTGTCCTCAGGCCAAAACAAACTAACTTAACCCACCATAGCAAATACAAATCTACCAGAATAATGTGACTCTCTCTTCAAAGAGAATCCCATGTCACCTCCTGCCAATGTAAACCCAACAGACCACACTATGAGACCCCCCCCATCCGGGCCAGTGGTTACCTGGTCTCCAGCTCATTGTAGTAGACTCCATCTCCATCTCTGAAGATAAAGAAGTAGTTCTCCTCGTAGCCCTTGCTGGCTTTGTTCTTCACATTCCAGTTGTACTCCCTGGCTATCTTATAGTCATACCTAGAACACACACACACCATCACACCTAGTTCAATGTTACAGTAAGTGTGCTTCAGAGATTCCAAAATCCTAATGGTTCGGTCCTTGGACAAGGTGAACCAAGTAGGTATGAGGAAGTAGACAATGGCAATGTGAAACCTGAATATTATTGATAGGGATAGTTAACATATCAGTAGAATGGTTGGTGTCCTGTCTACTCAAGGTTAGTGTAAATGCTTGTTGGATTACTCACAGATCATCAGGCATGTAGTCCAGCTCCTCATCCACGTCTCTCTTGCGCTTGCGAATCGTTTCCTCATTGGGCAGGAAGTAGGCCACAAACTGGTTTCCTTCCTCATCCATCATACCTCTGCAGGGCACAACAAACAATTCAAAACACAATGTAAAATTGTCATAGTGCCGGACAGTCACACACACAAAAAAAAATATTGTTTTAAAATCACAGGCACACACACACAATGTGGCATTGTTTTGTCCTCACCTAATCATGGCCTGTGACATCATCTCCACACCTTGGGGTGCTGACATGTCTTTAGGAGCAGGATCAGAGTCGAAGATTACCTGAGCACACGGGTTGATCCACATCTGGGGAGCAGAGAACAGAACACACAAATTCTTACTCTTTACCAAAACACAATAGGGCTAGACAACAACAGCTAAACACATCCAGATTAGAACAGATAAAAGAACCAATGACTGCCCAGAAACAAAGACCATGAGAATAATTCAGATAGGAAGCCAAGACCAATACAATGGTACTGTATGTCCTGTTGAGCATCATGGGTGCTCACCTTGAAGTCAGGGAACACAGGCATCACCTCCACAGGAGTGACTCTGGGTTTACTGTAGTGCTGGGCAATCTGGGGGAAGAGGATGAACACCACGTGTGACGTACAGATGTAGGATCTTAATTTGATCACTTTTGTTGCTGATAATTTTCCTTCACCACAGGAAATTCTGATGAGCTTCGCAATTTACTTAAATCCACTGAAAAACCACACTAACAGTTATATTAACAGTATCCCACTTTTCATGTCACCTCATTTTGACCAGCTAATAGCCTAACCACCGATAAAGAAACATTATGTACTAAACATTAAAATTATGTTGCTGCGGGATTATTTTGCCTGCAACAATATAGGTACAATTAAGATCCAACATCTGTCCAATAACTTTGATGGAATGAAAGAGGATATTGCAATCGTCATATTAGAAGGAGCATACAATGAACGGTGTGATCTCTGTGTAGCTGGACATTGACGGTTACTGTAAGATCTATTTGGACTGAATATAGCCCAGTAAATTGTGCATAGCCAAACAAGGGGCACTCTCACCGGTTTCTGTGCATCCTCAAAGGTCTTTTCAATTGCAGCAATCTGGCTGTCCCTATCCTTGTATATCTCCTCCTCTGTGAACTGCTGTTTGACAGACACACCGATCCTAAGGACAGAACACATAGGTCATAGAAGGGGTGGGACAAACAGAAATCACTACAAGATGGGAAGTGTGTACGCTGAATGTGGTGGTTAGCTAGCCTGTTATGTCACACTCACTTGACTTCCACTTTCTCATTGGAGACACCATATCTGTTGAACTCTGTAGAGATGTACTCAGTCTTTCTCATCCACGGGACCACCTTGGCGTGCTGCTGAGATCTACAGGAAGACAAACACAAGGCTCATAGCACAGACCCCAAGTCATTAAGATTTTCATTGAATTTTGTCACAAAGACACTGTAATGACTGGTACACAGTCTGTATCCAAACCTTTTCGAGCTGGATGGAGCTGTGATGTCTTCCTCCAATAACTTCTCATCAGCTGGATCAAGAAGAACTAGAAAAATAAGGATGGGACAATTCTAAATCAATACTACACAAGCTTCAAGTAACTACCACAAAAATATATTGACTGTTTGGTATAACAACGTGTGTTTGTGTCATTCAGAAACATACTGCTGGGGTCGACGCGGTATGTGTCTGGGTTAATGAGGTCGATGGTGACGCCAAGGTCAGGCTCAGTAAGCAGTTCATGTTTGTGTTGCTTCTCTAACGACGTAGCCTTGTACTGCACAAACCTGTCAACACCAGACAGGGCAACGTCAGAGTCAGCTACAGTGGCAGTACAGTATTTATGGGAGAAAGCTTAGAAAATAAAAGATGCACACTGTGGTTACAACAACTATACATTTAATAGACATTAACATCTTGACTGACCTTTATGGCAGAAGGAACAAGGGTTTTTACCTGTGCTGGTCAAATGGATATGTGATAAATTTGGGATCAAATGGGATGTCAGGCAGGCTGTTGCAGTACTTTACCCGACAGACCACTCCAGACCTGGGAGATTGGTTGGGACAAACACGGAGTCACACATTTCAAAAGTGTACAAAGAACAAGTAGCCATCAAAAGCATGTTCTATCAACCATTGATGCCTCAGAACCCAAACTGATAACTAATGGTCATATGGGTTTTGATCTGGCCATGATATCGCCAGCCCTCCACACCCTTTGTATTTAAAACACACAATAGCTTGAGCTGTAACTGAATCACTCTTTTGTTTTAACATGGAAAACAAACTGCATGCATACCTCTCTGGAACAGTTCTGTGTGATGAACTCCTAGTCAAGTGGAGAGAAAAACAAGTGTTGTTAGCTACACACTCAGCTGATAGATTGAAGAAATAGGAAATAGCCAGCCCCCCACCCTCCCCCTATTTTGACCTATGTTAACTTATCACGGGACAATCAAAACATATGTAAATTGTGATGATTGCTAACCATCCATGTCGTCATTAGCTAGGTTAGCTAACGTTATCTAGTTGCGGCAAAGAAAATACATAGGAGAGGATATTTACCTGTGACCGTCTGAGTCTCGCTGTGCTTGTGTCTGGATAGTTGGAGCCATGATATTAAAAGAATGACCACGATTGGAAGAACAGTTTCTTAGAAATTCAGACAACCGTTCAAGTCACTCCTTACTAAAACACTTTACCTGAAAGAAAGAGAAACTCCGTTGATTACTTAGCTAGCTACTTACTCCAAAGTACTCAGAGCTTTCGTTTTTTTTGCTTTTCTGTCCTGGCTGGATGCTCCTTACAACTAGTAGGACCGCTGATATTTTCATGGGTAGCTTCCGAGCTGCCTGAATATAATTACGTCGCAGATATACGGTCAGTTTTTGCTATATCTCTCTCGTGTGTGGATTTGTGGCCGGCAGTGGAACCACAGATAGAACAAAGAGACAGACATTTCACCAGATATATAAATATGAAGCATCCGGTTAGCTGCAAAATGTATGACCATATTAGAGACACATATTTCCTTCAGATTACACAGACCCACAAAGAATTTGAAAACAAATCCAATTTTGATAAACTCCCATATCTATTGGGTGAAATACCACAGTGTGCAATCACAACAGCAACATTTGTGACCTGTTGCCACAAGAAAAGGACAACCAGTGAAGAACAAACACTGTTGTAAATATAACCTTATGTTTATTTATTTTTTGTACTTTAACTATTTGCACATCATTACAACATTTAAATGTCTTTATTATTTTGGAACTTTTGTAAGTGTAATGTTTACAGTAATTTTTTATTTATTGTTTATTATCTCTTTCACTTGCTTTGACAATGTAAACATATGTTTCCCATGCCAATACAGCCCTTAAATTGAAATTGGAAGACCAGTGGCCGGTAGTTGGAGATGGAACGAGATGGATTTTGGCCAACATTTACTCATCAGTGAAACATTTCATCTCAATACAGTTTTTTGTTACAAACAGAGTGAACTAAGTTTGGTAGACTTCACCCTTTGACAAAGTTTTTAAAAAAAGGCCTCGTTTAGCAGGGGTGCAAAGGCAAATTGTTTGTGCACACGCGCACTTCAGAGTAGACGTTCCCCAAAGGAATATGCAAATGTTTGCTAGAATACGCCAATAGGATCTCGCTAACTCGTTCTTGGCTCTGCCCACCTCATTGCTTTTTCTGCCCACTATGGCTAATTTGTTCTAATTTGAAACAACGGGCTGTGGTCTATCTTGGTTAACTCATAAAAATCTTTGGTGGTACCATGAACTGCCCCGTATCAATTTATACGATTCTACGTTGGAAAGCAAGATACTAAAATAACACATCACTACCCTCTACTGTATTGGAATATAACATTGAGAAAGTATATACCGACCATCAATCTGCAGCAAATCTGAAACTGTTTGAAATAGTAGTACAACAAGCTTGGAAAATGTCTTCAGATGCACACAAAATAAAACCAAATGTACCATTGGTGTCACTGCCCAGTTTAACCCAACATGCCACTTTCATAAACAAGAAGAAGTCAACATTACAAAGACAAGACTTGTGTTAGGCTATGACTGGCATTACAGAAGGATGATCTTCAATGAAGACAATTTAAAAGTTATGAACAGGTACAAGTCAAAATGTGGAATTCATCTAAGGTTTGTAATAATTTTCCACATTTGCTAGAAGAGCATTCATGACATTATTAGTGTGGTGTGAGCTTTACAACAGCAACAAAAAAAAACAGAAAAGCTACAAAAAAGCTACATTCAACATTTTAGTTTGAGCGCAGATGACAAAATACTGATGAGTGCATATTATATTATTGTCATGTTGGAAGATTTCCAAGAGTAAAGTTTTTAATTGAATATGTGTATCATGTCAATAATGTTGTTAGTTTTACATAGCAAAACAACCCAGTGACACTGTCATGTAAGTGCCCAGACTGAAGCAGATTATGTATAGACACAGATGTGAAAACAAATCAACTAAAATGTGTACAACCATGATAATGTGCAAGTCTGCCAAAATCCACAAAAATTACATTGACTATGGACTAAACCTCATGTAAAAATATTTTTTCAAAGCATCTGCCAAGTGTTTTTCCACATTGTTTGACCTATATCACATATTAACACAGACAATGGAAATAGAACATATGTATGATGGTTCATGCTTTGGTGGGGAACACTTAGCTGCCACACTATGCATCTATTCCACAGTTACGGCAGGATCCCCTCCCTGGTTCTTCTTGCCAAGCTGGGTGTCTCTACCCATACCCAACAACAATCCAACTGCATTCAATGCAGTTTCTTCATGTTGACAATGACCATGCGGTAAATCTAGGAGGGAACCAGGAGCAGGGAGGTAGAAAAAGACTACTGATTCTCATTATTTTATAGGAGCGTCTCAAACATACAGCTCCCATCCTTTTATATCTGGAGAGAACAATCCATTATGTGCTGTTCCTCATATGCTTTCGCTGTCTCAGGTCTGCATCTGTCCAGAGGGATCCACTCTGTGGAAAGGGGACAATGGAGACTTTATTCATGAAAGTGCTACATGGTAATAACTATTAATAACAGTATAGTTTTCCATTTCAGATACAAGTTATAGTACTGCATTTCATCTGATCACACCCATGAACAGACAGAAATCAATATTAGGATTCACCTGCTCAACATGTATAGCATTTGGCCGGGGTCATCTGCAAATACCCTGTAGTAACAGAATGAGAAAGGAAGGTCTGTTTGATACTTCATCTGGATATTTGTAAGACGATTAAGAATCAGCAAGTTGCTTGTGTGTAAAATATGATTAGGTACGCATACCCATCTCCCCAGTGATAAAATGCCTGGTCCTGGTAGAAGATGCATAGGAACAGCCACACACTTATGGTCTCCACCCAGAAGATTACGAAAAGGAACCATAGTGAGGAGACTAGCAGCTCACACACCATCCTGGGGCTTCTACAATGAGAAATAACAGAGAGAGGGGAGTTAAACCATAGGGGAACATAACACTACAGTCCTCTACAGACCAATAGAGAAGGTATTGGTAGGAGCAACATGACTACAGCTAGTCCTAAAGAAAGATAAAATACATTTTAGATATTTATTGCAAACAGTGTTTGGTTTTTGGTTGAAAGCAAGGACATTTCAGGGATTATCAACACTAGTATTCAAGCCCAAACCAAACAAGCAGAATGTTGGTCTTTGCCAACTAACAGAAGCCCGAGCTAAGTATGGATGAAAGTTGATCAGCCGTGTTCAGTGAGGGGGTAACTAGCTGCTCGCTAACTCTCAATCTTGGTGACATGTATCATAACCAGCTAACAAGAAATATTGGAAATAAAGTATCTTACCTTTTAATCGTGATGGGAGCAGATTTAACGGTATCCAAGTCCGTGAATATCAGTGACATTCATGGAGGCAAGCTGTTTAGCTAAACTTGTTTGTTATAGCTAGCTATTCACAATGCCACAGCTAGCTAGCAATAGCACCAGCTGACTGGGAGTGTTTTGTATTGTTGGCTAGCTAGAACAGTTAGCTAGCTTGCTTAATAACTAATTTGAGATTGTAATATGGTTTCACTTGATCAAATATAACATTGTATAGCTATTTAGCCAGATAACATGCATGTTTTCGTTGTTCAAGGACAGTTTTGCCTGCATGCTCCTGCAAATGTTACCAGTGAGTTGAGTTTCCGGGAGTCAGAATCCGCAATTACTGCACAGAATTTGGGGAACAAAGATTTGATCAACAAGCACTAGTCTGGGTACCAGTCTTAAACTATCATTCCACTCCTCGCCACTCCGTGTCATATGTGTGTAACGTTAGCGATTTCAGTGCCAATAGAAATTGTATTTTAATTTGATAATTTTGTATTTGTATTAGGGTATTGCATTTTCATTTAATATTTTTGAATTTGTAATGCACAGATTGAATATTTGAATTCATAAATGTAACTTGTATTTGAAAAAAAGTCTCCAGCAAGGATAGCCTACTCATTAATAGAGCGTGGTTTTCGAACAACCTCAGTCACATTTCACACCCCTTTGATCTCATATTCAGAGATTATGGCACCATTATAAAGTGGGTGGTTCGAGCCCTGAATGCTGAATGGCTGACAGCCGTGGTATATTAGACCGTATACCATGGGTATGACAAAACATTTATTTTTACTGGTCTGTTTACGTTGATAACCAGTTTATACTAGCAATAAGGCACCTTGCGGGTTTGTGATATATGGCCAATTTACCACAGCTAAGGGCTGTGTCAGGCAATCTGCACTGCGTTGTGTTTAAGAACAGCCCTTAGCCGTGGTATATTGGCCATATACCACACCCCTCATGCCTTATTGCTTACATATAACTGACTGGGTTCGAAATCAGGCCTACAGCACAACAAAAACACTTTATGTGGCAAACAGAAGCAGAAGGATCTGTGCACCCCATTTAATGAGAGTGCAACAGAGGTGGGTTGGAGACCTATGCATGTGATGAGCAACCTAGCCTGAGATCTGGAAACATTATGTGTTAGTTTAACTCTGGTTTTAATGTCTATGGTTTGACTGATGGGGTTCTAACCCAGATCTCCTCTGCACCAGACAATGCAACTTTTCAAGTCTCAGAGTTACTCATCACATGATCTTGGCTTTGGCTCAACAGGCTAACAGTCTTAATCCAGTCAGTCACATGTTAACCTTATAATGAATACCCTTGCTGAAAGACATGAAACTAACAACATCTAACAAACTAACACGTCAAACTAACATGTCTTCAGGTCTCAGCACAAGGCAAGGTTCTCATCCGATAAGCATGGATCACCAAACTACGCTCTTTTGATGAGTAACTTTGCTGGATCTTGAAGACTTGTATTAGTGTAGCAGATGGTGATCTGTGAAACTCACTCCTCAGCCTGAAGTGTAACCCCTTGCACAATTGAAGGCCTTTTTGAATAGCACAATGGGTTGAAATGCCTCAAAAGAGCAGTCACGTGTTTATGAGCCAAAGGTCCTGAGTTCGAGTCTCCATACGAGCTGAATCAGGGGGAAACGCTACTCGTTAAGCAAGCAGTGTGTCATCCTTTACATGAACTTATCTCTATAGGCTTTAGCTAAGTGGGCTAACACAGTCTTGTGCCATGCAGGAGACCTGGTTTGAATCCAGTTAGCCACAAGAGCTAGATTAAATAGGGAGTGGAAAGGCTGTCCGTAGAAGGGCTATGACAGCCAGGGCTATTCAACTATATTCTTATCGGGGCCAAAGTGCTTTTTTTTTTTACACTCCTAACACACCCTGTGATCATCATAGAGGGGAACAGAAGGCACATTCATGTTCCAGAGTTGTAGCTTTCAAGAATGGGGTTATACTAGGGTTCAAATGCTAGAGACAAATTCATAGGAAGAATAGAAATTCAAGATGCCACATTGGCTTCAAAAACCACCAGAAGTTTCTGATTCTGTAAAAACTACACTTAAAAAAATATATATTTATTATGCGCCAAATTCAAACAGGACACAAGTTATATACTAAAATTACTTTATTACAGCTGATTTCTGTTCAATATTCCTCTGCCAGCACAATAGTAATTATAATACAAACAAAATAGTACATTTGATCCTAGTTTTTATTCTTCTGTTTTATGAATATTTTTACACATTTCCACTCACTTTTTTGTATTTTTTGTTGGTGAAAATGTATTTATAATCTTCATAATCTTTCAGACATTCAATAACATGTTTCACAATCTATACATTTTAATACAGGTTATATAAGAGTTGTAGTGGTAATGTTGTGCCAAGGAAGAATACTGACATCCTCATAGAAATGGACCCTCTGTTTTCATAAGTAGCCTGTCACCATCTTTTCAAGCCTCTACATTGGCCATCTGACCAGAACGGCTCAAATCATGCGATTTCTAAACATTTCATGCCATCAGCCCAAGCCAAGGGTAATGTTAGGTAACTCTTGAGATGAAACAATGCAGTGGTGTTTGGGCTTGGCAGCTCTGGTATGGCACAGTGTTTGACCAGAGGGAGGACCTCCATTTTTCTTTAGCTTGTTTCTCACTCAGTATCCCATACTTTCAGTCAGTAGGACAAAAGTTGACAACATCAATGTTAAATGATAATTTAAAACATTATTCAGGTTGGTGGAGAAGCCTTGTAAATGATTAAAACAAATATGAATAAAAGTATCTAAGTAGTCTCACAATTTGGGGGGGGGGGGATTATTAACAAAATGGTGTGACGGGTTGGCAATCAATCTCATATGAGATGAAGTTTCATTGGCGTTTAGTGCTTTCCGGGATCCTTGGGACGTCCCTACCCAAACCTTTACCGTTTTAAAATATCAACTTCAATGGGGTAGGAACGTCCCAAGGATCACAGATAGCAAGGACCTTTCATTGGCCTGACATGAATCATTGGCCCGAAAAGCTGTTGACCTGAACAAGGGCTAGGTCCCAATAATCAGAAATACCGCTCCTTTTTCTCCCCTGGCCACTATTCATAAAAGACTTGTTGGGTATAAGCATTATACTGGTAAATTAACCTATTGAGGCTTTTGACCTCTGTGGTTACAAATGAAAGGAAACAAGAGGTGGAAGGTTTTGGAGAGTATTGGGACACACTCACATCCCTATGTACTGTAACATAATGAGACCCATGCTTGCTTTTTGGAAAGGACAGTTGGATATGATCCAGAGGCAGATATGGGAGAATTGTAATGGGGGATTAGAGTCTGCAACCATTTAAAACAAACTTCTCCTACATCTCAAAAAATAAACAAAACTTCCCAGCATCTTTGTGCCCCTGAAATCAAACATGTTTTTGCTGCACAATTGCTGGATCACATTCAACAAGAACAAACAGAATAGTTAATAATCTGGTGGATGTGAATGTAGAAAGGGTGGAATAGGAGAAAACATACCAGAGGTATCAAGACTCACTGCAATGAAAGGCTTCATGAGGGGGCAATGACTAACAAAGTGTGTGACAGTAAAGGAAAATGACAGTGTAGGCTATGCATGCACAGGAAGCAGTAAGAGTCAGCGTACACACAACCACGCTCACTTTTCATCAGTTACTTTTACAGACCCTCATACCAATCTCAACGTTGTTTAATATTTGGTTAGTGTCTGTCAAGTTAAATAATGTTAGTCTTACAGATTATTTGTTATTTTCTTTTTCACAATGCAAGTTTAGTTTTAAAATGTTTAATCTCTTAAATTGTATATATACACACAATATGAACATTCCACCCCACTTTAATGAAAAGACGATACATTCCCTAAGATATCTGCATCTCTAGGACTTTTTAAGCCTCGTGGCCTTTTCAATATATATACGTTTTGAAAGTGTTTTAGATTTCCAGATGGAGATAGTTACCCTCATAATAAATGCAGACTTGGTGTGTGAGGGAATGCAGGTTGAGAAAAGAGGGGAACCAAAATGGCATAAACTCACCCCTGAAAAAAAAAACAGTTAGGGGAAAGTACCAAAAAGTGGAGAACATGTTCATGGATAGAACCCACTGTAGGTGTCCAAGTAAATAACTACATAAGTGCTTTGCCACCTTTAAAGATGAAATCTGCATTAGGGGAAACTGTGCCACTGCCCGCCCCAGCACCTTTGTTATTGTTTTGTGGACAAAACTAATGAGAGGCGCGCCGAGCAGTGTGGAAAAAAAATAATTGCACGTGCAATGATGTCTGGGGAGGAGTTAGTTTGTTTGCAGTAACTTCTTTCTTGTTGTAATATCCCAAATGGACATGGCAGTGTCACCATTAAGGTTTCCAGCTTTAACCACTCACCAACATAAGTGTAGAATGATCATTTAGTGTGAGTGTTATGTTTACATGATGAACACCAGTAACAAGTATATGAGCTTCATTCACCTGCCATTGTTACTTTTAGGGTGGTGAGATGAGCTCTTTTTTCCTGATTGCTGAGTTCTTAGTTTTGCTCAAGTTGTGGACCATTATCATTTTAAACACTTTGACTGCCTTACATTAACCAGCTCCCACAAACATGTACTCCTTGCCAAGCCTGCTGTTATGGTCAAAAAGAGCCTTCACATAGAGATTAGATCGTTCCTTTTCAAACACATTCTGAAACCATGTTACTTTTTTTTCTACTTATGGAAGCTCTGCTCTACTGTGCCCACTGTTTCATGTTAAACCTGGCCTGGAAATGTTGTGCGAAAGGTGTTTGTCAACCAAGCATACAATAGAAGTCCTTTAACTAACCCCGTCACCATACTCTAGAATCTGTTTTGTTCTTGTCCAACATGAATCCTCCACAGAGCCATAGAAATGTGTCTACATACTGGTAACTCACTTGTAATTAACTCCAGGCATTCAAATCCTGACTCTGTATCGGACTTTAAGGTCAACTATTAGACTTTTCAACTTCCTCACTTCAACCACATAATACCAACACACTATATGCATCCCTCGGGTTGCTGTGCTTAAAATAAAGTCAAACTACCATCTGTTTTACTGTATACATTTTCTATACTGTATAAAGTGCTTTGACAAGGCAGCAGTATTTAAAGGCACTAAAATAAAATCAACTGATAAATGTCAGGGTTCTTAAAGGCATTACAGAGTCTTTGCTCTTGTATCTGACAATCATGTAGCCCAGCATGAATTATACTGATCCTCCTTCTCGGTCATTCAGCCAACTAAGGTGAAACTCACAATCTGTCATCCTCCGCACAGCAGAGACACCCAGAACCAGCCCTCAAGTACCTGTATGCATGATATTATCACCTTCAGAACTTCTGTTCAACTGATCACTTCACAAACCTCCTGATATCGACATCCTTTTCAGAGGTACATGAGGACAGATGTTGGGATCCTCTCATCCTGAGGTACATCATTTTCATTGAACGATGCCAACATCTGTGCAAACTAAATGGAAACTAGTTTGAAGTGTAATAATTGAATCAATCTGAGCTGAACTAAAACATGCAGGTTTTACACTGAGAATGGATGATCAGTATCAGGGCATAGAAAGGCACCATCTTACTGAGCATTAACATACATATACACTTTTAGCTGTTAGCTAAGCCTTTTGTTTATTATGGCTCTGCCATGTCCCTCTGGTTTTGGCTGATGTAGTAATGCTATGAGAGACACCCACCCACTTGGAAACCCTAAACAGTGACGATTTGGATCTACTGTAGGTGGGCTATTATGGCCTAAGGAACAGTTGACAATAAGTGAAGACTGCAGCCTAGTGGCTGGCATCACACAGTACAGTAGTACAGAACTGAGTTGAATATGGCCATAGTTGAAGCTATGGTCAGCCTGGCCCCTAACGTTGCATCCGAAACATACAAATAAAACATTCATATTCTGCTTTAGTGTTCTTATTGGCAAATGGATGGATTAGCAGCTTAAACTCCCACAGGGAGGTGTAAAACAAAATGCACATCACTAAATGCTGGCAAAATGCTCATTGATATAAAAAGGTTCACTGTCTGTTGTCTGTCTCTCCAATATATTAAATGTAAACACTGAGCTTTCAAATGGCAAGTGTAACTGAATTTCACAACAAAAATCCTACCTCAATGATATAACCTCTGCTAAAAAAAACATATCTTGCTCTTACCAGCTGCAATTCCCCCCCAAAATATTTTCTTTAATATAAAAAAACAGACAAATAAGAACAGTTCAACATAATTTAACTAATTCTACAAAACCCTTAGATCCTTGTATGTGAAAACTAAAACAATCCTATCCACAAAATTTCACCACATTCCTGCAACAGGGGTTGATAGTAACTAAGTTGTGAGATGTTTAATAACAACTGCCTGGCTTAAAATAGGTTTTTCTACAACAACAAAACCTAGTTTAATGGAAGCTGGCCATAATACAAGCCAACAACATTGTGTCCCAGTGTCCCTCACATCCTCAAACCTAAATGATAATTTCAAACCAACCTAAATGATAATTTCAAACCAACTTGAATTTGTTTCAGGTATTGTCAAGGAGCTCTATACGGTATCTGTGCAGTTCTTTAAATCTCTCCCTGTTAAAATCTTTTAGAATGCAAAACATTCTTCTGATTTGGAAAGAGAAACAATCTCAGCTATTTAAAATAACCATAAAAACAGGCTGGCATAAGGAGAATAAAAAAGATTAAAAAATCAAGTAACTGGATAGATGGGCCAATGTATTATCAAATTTGGAGCAGGGGAATTTCATGGGCTGTCTTAGCTTGCTGTGATTAATAGACACTACATAAAAAAAAATATTAAAAGCAGTTAGCAGATGTCAAAAGGCTTTTTGACAGTGGTCTCAGTGGTGGAAGGGGGGCAGTGGCACATATATGTACATGAAAGTGATTTCTAAGTGAGAGAACTGTAAAATAAAGAACGGAGGAAGTATTAAGTGTTGACACTGAATGGTTTCAATAGAAACAGAAGAACTGATCTGTATGTGTGCTAATAAACTGCTGTGTAGAGGGGGTGTGCCTCTTTCAGCCCTTTTGACCTGAGCAACATTTATTTCCACACGCATCCACATCTGTACACAGGATAGGAGAGGAACGAGGGATAGGAAAGAGGGGAGGTGGAGGTGTAGCAGAGCTCAGCCCATGCTGTCCCACTCTGCAGCGCCCTACTCTGACTCTGGTGCTGGGCTGGGAGTCTATGTGTAGGACAGGTGCGACCCATTGGATATCTGAGAGTTGACACTGGTGCTCCTGCTCATAGCCTGCTCACTGCGCCCCCCTGAGGCTGTCCTGCTCAGTGCCTGGGGGCTGTTTTGCACTCCTCCACTGCTTCTGGCCCCCAGGGGCCCTGCCGAGGGGTGGCCCCACGGCTGAGGACACCCGCCTCCCTGCATGCCTTGGCCCCAGGCTTGCTGCATGGGGGACCCTCCCTGACCAGAGTGGTAGTGGTGATGGCTGCCTTGGTGCCCTGACCCTCCACTGCCCCAGTGTAGCCCTTGAGAGGAGCCCCCAGAGTGGTGCTGTGTCTGGGGGTGGGCCCAGCTGCCTGGGGCCCCGGGGAAGCTGTGGCTAAAGGCCTCTGGGGAGAGGTTGGACAGCACCATGTTGTTGAAGCCTAGACGCATGCTCTCCGAGTCAAACGCTTCGATCTCCCTGGCCTGGCGCTCCAGCAGGCTACGGATCCTCTCCGAACGCTCATTCTGAAGAGCCAGCATCTCCTCCTCAATCTGAAGATACACACAGCTGCTCAGTACTATAATATGTTCATTTCAAAATAGCACTGGTTTAGCAATAATAACAGCAAACTCTGGAGCTTGAAATTAAATAAAGCCCAAATGTCAATTGAGACTTTTTGCCACTGCATCCCAAATGGCACACTGCATCCCAAATGGCACCCTACATCCCAAATGGCACCCTACATCCCAAATGGCACACTGCATCCCAAATGGCACCCTGCATCCCAAATGGCACCCTATCCACTTAAAAGTGCCCTACATTTGACCACAGTGCACTATACAGGGAATAGGGTGCAAATTAAAACGCAACCCATGTTAAAAAAAAATATATATATATTCCCAGTATGGAAGATCAGACCTTCTGCTCCAGTAGGGCCCTCCGGAGGGACACTCTCTGCTCCAGGTCCTTCCGCTCACGGTCGTGCTGGGCGTCCGTCTGCATCTTGATCTTGCTCTGGTAGGCGTTGAGTAGCTCCAGCTCCTGCTGCAGCTGCATCCTCAGCACCTGGCACTGAGCCTCCTGAGCCTCATCCAAACGCAGCTAGAGACGAGAAGGGAGCCAGACAGGGGGTCAGTACAATGTTAAAGGGATTTTGGCAATAAGGCCCTTTATCTACTTCAACAAAAAAAAGGAGATCCGCAAACTAGGAGCTCAGATGAAATAATTGAATAACCAACGTTTGGACAGACAAGCTGTCTTCCTCAGGGTATAATGAAAAACTGCAGGTCACTAGTTTATATAGTGTCAAAGGACAGATACAGGTGTCTAATCATGGCCGGGTGTGGCTTGATATCATTGGTTCATTTACAGATATAAATAGAACATATAAAAAACAAATGATAGTATACGATCATAGACAATTTGGCTACATAAGCCTACAAACATTTACAATGAACAGCAAAATCACAAGAATGTCTTCAGATCCTAGTCTACGCTGAGACCGAAGGGACCAAGGGTCTTTAAATTAAAGATTCAGGCAGCTTCTTGTTTTAACAATAAATCGTCGAGGTCACCCCCTCTCCTAGGGAGGGTGATGTGTTCAATGCCGATTTAACGTAGGGACGAAATCGAGTGGTTCGCTTCCAAAAAGTGGGCCACAACTGGGTAGGTTGAGTTTTTGCAGGTGCTGACCTAACATAATCGTTTGGTGTGCTTTCGTCGTAAAGCCTTTTTGAAATCGGACACGGTGGCTGGATTTACAACAAGTTTATCTTTAAAATGGTGTAAAATACTTGTATGTTTGAGGAATTTTAATTCTGAGATTTCTGTTGTTTTGAATTTGGCACCCTGCAATTTCACTGGCTGTTGGCGAGGTGGGATGCTACCGTCCCACATATCCCAGAGAAGTTAACACAGTGCGCATCCAACCCGGAAGCCAGCCGCACCAATGTGTCAGAGGAAACACTAGTAACCAGGTCAGCGCCCACTGAGCCCGGCCCGCCACAGGAGTCGCTAGTGCGCGATGAGACAAGGATATCCCTGCCGGCCAAACCCTCCCTAACCCGGACGACGCTAAGCCAATTGTGCGCCGCCCCATGGGCCTCCCGGTCGCGGCCGGCTGCGGCAGAGCCCGGGCTCGAACCCAGAGTCTCTGGTGGCACAGCTAGCACTGCGATGTAGTGCCTTAGACCACTGCGCCACCCGGGAGGCCCTTGCCCACATAATTTTTTACCACAAAGACAAGTTATAAGATACATAACTGCCTTATGTAACACGCATGTAATAACACCTTTGATTGGGATCTGTTTCCCTGTTGGGGGTGTTTGAAGGATCTACATTTGTAAGTGCCAATGCATTGAGCACAGCCATTCCATCCGGTAGAGGCACACATAGAAGTTGTGCAGGGATTTATCTACTTCCCCAGAGTCAGATGAACTCATGGGTACCATTTTTATGTCTCTGTGTCCAGGAAGTTAGAGGTAGTTCTACAAGCCAATGCTAGCTAGCGTTAGCACAATGACCGGAAGTCTATGGGTATCTGCTAGCGTACTAATTAGCAACTTCCATCAAACTGCACGCAGAGAGATAAAAATGTTATCCACGAGTTCATCCGACTCATTGCCAAAATGCCTATCATCAGTAGTCAGCTTTTTAGAAACTCATCCCCTCTCCTGCAGTGTTTTTAAACCCCCTGTGTGACTCACAGCCTGTGTGGAGAGCATCTCGTTGATAGAGTGGTCGTACTGCTCAGCCAGGATGGCCAGCTTGCGGGTCTGCTCCTCCTTTAGACGCTTCAGGACAGCCTTGTGGTCAGACTTTGGTGTGCTCTCCAGTAGGTGGTTTCTCAAGGCCTTGAACTGTCTGGTCTGGATCTTACATGTGTCTTGGAACTGTTTCTTAATCTGGAGCTCTTTGGACTGGGACAGAGGGAGGAGGAAGAGAGGACAAACAGAACAGAGAGGGGTCAGGTCTGGAGCTCTTTGGACTGGGACAGAGGGAGGAGGAAGAGAGGACAAAGAACAGTGAGGGGTCAGGTCTGGAGCTCTTTGGACTGGGACAGAGGGAGGAGGAAGAGAGGACAAACAGAACAGAGAGGGGTCAGGTCTGGAGCTCTTTGGACTGGGACAGAGGGAGGAGGAAGAGAGGACAAAGAACAGTGAGGGGTCAGGTCTGGAGCTCTTTGGACTGGGACAGAGGGAGGAGGAAGAGAGGACAAACAGAACAGTGAGGGGTCAGGTCTGGAGCTCTTTGGACTGGGACAGAGGGAGGAGGAAGAGAGGACAAAGAACAGTGAGGGGTCAGGTCTGGAGCTCTTTGGACTGGGACAGAGGGAGGAGGAAGAGAGGACAAAGATCAGTGAGGGGTCAGGTCTGGAGCTCTTTGGACTGGGACAGAGGGAGGAGGAAGAAAGGACAAAGAACAGTGAGGGGTCAGGTCTGGAGCTCTTTGGACTGGGACAGAGGGAGGAGGAAGAGAGGACAAAGAACAGTGAGGGGTCAGGTCTGGAGCTCTTTGGACTGGGATAGAGGAAGAGAGGACAAAGAACAGTGAGGGGTCAGGTCTGGAGCTCTTTGGACTGGGATAGAGGAAGAGCGGACAAACAGAACAGTGAGGGTCAGGTCTGGAACTCTTTGGACTGGGACAGAGGACAAACAAAACTGTGAGGGGTCAGGTCCCTACATTAAGGCCATTAACGGTAACACAAAACAACAACGGTTTATGGGAATTGTGTGTGTTGGCATGTGTGTGTTCACCTTGAGGCTCTTGGGCTGCTGTCGGACCTCCATGACGTGTTTGCGTCGGAGCTCTCTCTCCCTCCTCTTGTTGTACTCCTGCTGGTTGGTGAGTTCTGTCTGGTGCTGCAGGCGGATCAGCTCAGCCCTCATCTTCTGGATGGTGTTGACCTGGCGGAACTCCAGCTCCTGCATGGACTCATGGTGCCGCAGCAGCATGGCATGCTCCAGGTCCTTCTGCGTCTGACGCTTATTCAGCTCCTACACACAGACGGACAAGCAGGGAGGAACAACCATACAGGTTAGGAGAAAACTGCATTATTTAAGAGATAGGGCAGTATGACAACCAGAGAATGAGGTCACACAGGGTAAAGGTATGGTTACTAAACATATGGAAGTAGGAAAATGAGCAGAACCCACGGCTGAGCCATGGTTACAAAACGAAGCCCGAGAACAGGAAAGGGGGCCTTGTTTGAGGAGAGTGAGAGAGAAACAAGAGACTGTATGAACGAGGAGAGCTGAGTGATTATGGCTGACCTCTCTCACTAGGTCCTGCTCCACGTTATGGCGAGCGATGAGGATCCTCCTCTTGAAGCGTCGACACTCTAGCTCCAGGTAGTGTCTCTGTCTCCTCAGCAGGTTGGCCTCCTCCTCAGCCTGGAAGTGCTGGAAGTTCTCCTTCTGCTTGGACAGCCACTCCTGCTTCTCCTTCTTAGGGGTCGACTGGTTCTCATTCAACTCCTGGGGGAAGAACAAGGACAGAGATTAAAAGGGGAAATCTGCAGTTACTACATCCATTTTTAGACTTCTAAATGAATGATATAAACCCATTCATTCTCGAACATTATAACTTATAAAAGCCTCATGAGCTTAGTTCAACTGTTGTACCCCATCAAAAGCCAAAATATAAGCTTTTTACCAATGTTTGTAAACGAAGTAAATGTAATAACCACAAAACTGTATAACCTCAAAACATGCTTAAAATTATAATTTTGATATCATGGATGCTCACTCCTTGCATCCATAGCTCTGTCTATGAATTTGAGTGTGGTTACACTTTCTCCAACCCCATCCCTCAACCTTTAACCTGATCAGTGGCGGGTAGTATGCTTTGTTATCGTTTCAAATGCAGATTGGCACTTTAAGAAATTGTAAATAGGAGCTTGCTGTCCATATTTGCACATTTTCTGTAAAGGTTTGTCTTTCTGTGAGTCTGTCTGACATGCTGAGAGGATCATGTTGGCAAACATTTGTGTGTGTCATGTGTTTTTTCTTCAAATGATATAGCAATGTTTGATGCCTTGTATACTGTGTATAAAATGTGACCGTTCATCTGTATGACCGCGTGTGATTCTCTACCTCCTTGAGCTGCTCCTTGCGGAGTTTGTACTCTCGTTTCTGGGACTCTAGGAAGCTGTTGAGCTCTTTCTTCTGCTGGCTCTGGATGTGCTGCTGGAACTTCTTCTCATCATTAGTAAAGGTCTTTGCCTGCAGACACACACAATCAACATTTGAAAACGCCTCCAAAACTTTATGTAAAACAATAACTTTTAACAGTGACCTAGGGAACAGCAGTAGAATCTAGACAGAGTATGAATGATGGAGTAAGTATGGAGTACGTGAGAAAACGACTGTACATCTTTCTCCATGGCGGCCTGGTGCTTCTTAATGAGTTTCTCCATCTCCTGGGCAAAGCTGTTCCTCTGGTTCTCCAGCTCTTTGTCCAGACGGAGCCGGTGTTCGTCCATCTCAGCCTTCACCTTGTTCTCCAGGGCCATCAGCTGCTTCTGGTGCTGCCTCCTCATCCTCTTATAGCCTGACATCTGCTCTCTCAGCTCACTGTCCTGCTCGTGCTCCTTCATCTGACGGGTCACCTGGGGGAAACATAAGGCTTATCATAGAACTCTGGACTCAGCTTATACTCTCCTACAGGAGCAGACACTTAAAGGCCCAATGCAACTGTTTTTTTCTCAATATCAAATCATTTCTGGGTAACAATTAAGTACCTGTTTTAAATTAAAATGCTCAAAAAGACACCAAAAGCCTTTTTAGCAAAGAGCAATTTATCAAGCAAAATGTAGCTAGGACTGTCTGGGAGTGGTCTTCTCTTTTTGTTATTTCACCTTTATTTAACCAGGTTGGCCAGTTGAGAACAAGTTCTCATTTACAACTGCTACCTGGCCAAGATAAAACAAAGCAGGTCAACAAAAACAACAACACAGAGTTACACATGGGATAAACAAACGTACAGTCAATAACACAATAGAATCTATATACAGTGTGTGCAAATGTAGTAAGATTAGGCAGGTAAGGCAATACAAAGGCCATAGTGGTGAAATAATTACAATTTAGCATTAACACTGGAGTGATAGATGTGCAGATGATGATGCGCAAGTAGAGATACTGGAATACAAAAAAGAAAAACAATAACAATATGGGGATGGTGTAGTTGGGTGGGCTATTTACAGATGGGCTGTGTACAAGTGCAGTGATCAGTAATCTGCTCTGACAGCTGATGCTTAAAGTTAGTGAGGGAGATATAAGACTTCAGCTTCAGTGATTTTGGCAATTCGTTCCAGTCATTGGCAGCAGGGAACTGGAAAGAAAGGCAGCCAAAGGGGGTGTTGGCTTTGGGGATGACCAGTTACATATACCTGCTGGAGCGCGTGCTACAGGTGGGTGTTGCTATGGTGACCAGTGAGCTGAGATAAGGCGGGGCTTTACCTAGCAAAGACTTATAGATGACTTGGAGCCAGTGGGTCTGGCGACGAATATGTAGCGAGGGCCAGCCAATGAGAGCATACAGGTCGCAGTGGTGGGTAGTATATGGGGCTTTGGTGACAAAACGGATGGCACTGTGATAGACTACATCCAATTTGCAGAGTAGAGTGTTGGAGGCTATTTTGTAAATGACATCGCCAAAGTCAAGGATCGGTAGGATAGTCAGTTTTACAAGGTTATGTTTGGCAGCATGAGTGAAGGAGGCTTTGTTGCGAAATAGGAAGCCGATTCTAGATTTCATTTTGAATTGGAGATACTTAATGTGAATCTGGAAGGAGTGTTCACAGTCTCACCAGACACCTAGGTATTTATAATTGTCCATATATTCTAAGTCAGAACCGTCCAGAATAGTGATGCTAGTCGGGTGGGTGCGGGCAGCGATCGGTTGAAAAGCATGAATTTAGTTTTACTAGCATTTAAGAGCAGTTGGAGGCCACGGAAGGAGTGTTGTATGGCATTGAAGCTCGTTTGGGGGTTTGTTAACACAGTGTCCAAAGAAGGGCCAGATGTATTCAGAATGGATCAGAGAATCACCAACAGCAAGAGCAACATCATTGATATATACAGAGAAAAAAGTCAGCCAGAGAATTGAACCCTGTGGAACCCCCATAGAGACTGCCAGAGGTACGGACAACAGGCCCTCCCAATTTGACACCCTGAGTGGGTCTGAGTGGGGGGTGGGAAACTGAATACTAGCTGTTAATGGCAGAGGTTTGAAACTCTCTTTCTTATTGGTCCATTAACTAATTTACTGCCTGGTTATGTCACCAGGCAGGCCAAAACTCCCGTCCCACCAAAACAGGCTGACATTTCTGGCAGTCTTTTCATACAGCTAAAAGGGCATTATAATCATTATCCCAATTTCACAGTATTATTCCAACCTCAGTTTGGAAATGTATATAAAACACTGAAAAATCATGTTTTTGACTGCACTATAAGGGTCAATTTTAAATCATGTTAACTACAGTACCATTGTATTTCTATGGCTCGATGTGCTCTTACCAGGGAGGCTGTGCGTATTGTGGCAAAGTGCTCGCGGTTGCGGTGGTGTTTTGGCCGTGGAGTGTGAGCAGGGGGAGACTGGGGCTCAGTGGGCGGCCGGCTGTTAGGTTCCGACTCTTCACGATAAGTCGTCTCCTCCTCCTGAGGAAACAAATACAACGCAGTACTTCAACAGCAGAAAAAAATGCTTCAAAATCATCTGTGAAAGGCACTAGGAAACACTATAATCACTATGTTGTGTATTTCAATATAATTAAGGCAGTGTACAGTTATTCTGCGGGTCCAGCTCCAAGATCATCTCTACCCACCGGTTTGAGGTGAATGACGGAGCTGTTGGACATGACTGTGTGGTCTCCCTCCATCATGTCCAGTTCACTCTTGTCATCTCCGGCGTCGGTCAGGCTGTTGACAGAGCTGCTCTGGGAGCTGGCGCTGATCGACATACTGGGGATAGACTGGTTACTGCCAACGCTGCTCACTGTGCCTGTCCTGCCACTCTGCTCCGGTTCCTGGGGACAACGCCATAACAACAGCAAGACACAGGTGAGTGAAATACTTTTTGAATCACAGTGTGTCAACTATAGCAGGTTATGAGCAGAGGATAAACAGGAACAACTGAATGTTGAGAGAACCAGGCCTCCCCACCAGGCCTCCCTTAACCTAATTATATGAGTGCATTTAGAGAAACTACTATTAAACTATTTCCTTGTTTAAAACACAACTAAATCTGCTTCAAGTCTATATGTTTTATTAGTAGGTAATGATTTAATGTGTTGTGGTCTGTTTTTTTAACTTCTTGCTGAATGTTGTTTGTGTGCTGTTTTCTACCTCATGTACATTGAGTGTGGGAAATGCGCATTTACAAATTAAATATTATCATTATTATTTCTAGCCTACATAGGGTGTTTTCAAAGACTACAATGGTTCTGGTATAAACAATGCTAATCTCAAACTAAGATCCACAGGAGAGCAGAGCCAGATTGGGCGACTGACCTCCTCGTCTCCGTCCTGTGCTTCGGCTGCAGGGCCGTTGTGAGCCTCCTGGAAGAGGATCTTCTTCATCTTGCGGTACTGCAGGTTGTCCAGCTCCCGCACTGCAACCTTGGTCCTCAGGATCAGGTCCATCAGGACAGAGTCGGGCCGCTCCCGCTGCACAAACGCATGCTGAGAAAGAGAGGGAGGCAGAGGGGCCAATCATTTTCTTTTGAGATGAGGGTGGGTATGATTCACGTTCATTTATTTATTTAACATTCACTCAAAATCAAGTCAACAGAGCCAGATAGATATGTATCTATACATTTTGGCACTGGTAGATCATCATATATAAGATATCTGAGAGATCTTACCTTTAACAGTACCTCCGAGTTGGGCCTGTCTTGGGGGAATTTCTGAAGGCAAGAATCTACAAAGTTTCGAAAGTAATCCGTCCTGAATTGAGAGACGGGGACAAGAAGGAAGAGTTAGTTTCTTTCCCACCATGACACACTTTAAAAGTGGACAAATGCCTTCCCCTAAATAATAAGCCAACTCTGATGAAGCTACATGACGTACCATTCACTTGACTGCAGTGTGGGGCTTTCATTCTGCGCTATGTGATATAAGGCACTCATCGCATTCATATTGAACAGTGGAGGTTTTCTCTCAGCTAGAAACAAAGAGATTAGAGAAAACAATAGCTTACCAAGATCCACTAACAGTAAAACATAACAAGGAGGAATACAAAAAGATGTCATATTAAAGTAATAGGAAGACAGACAAAAGATTTACAGTGTCTTCAGAAAGTATTCAGACCCCTTGACATTTTCAACATTTTGTTAAGTTACAGCCTTATTCTAAAATGTATTCAATTGTTTTTTCCCCTCCTCCTCAATCTACACACAATACCCCATAATGACAAAGCAAAAACAGGTTTTTAGAAATGCTTGCTAACTTATAAAAAAAATAAAAATAAACTGAAATATAACATTTACATAAGTATTCAGACCCTTGACTCAGTACTTCGTTGAAGCACCTTTGGCAGCGATTACAGCATCAAGTCTTCTTGGGTATGACGCTACAAGCTTGGCACACCTGTATTGTGCGGCAGGGTAGCCTAGTGGTTAGAGCATTGGACTAGTAACCGAAAGGTTGCAAGTTCGAATCCCCGAGCTGACAAGGTACAAATCTGTCGTTCTGCCCCTGAACAGGCAGTTAACCCACTGTTCATAGGCCATCATTGAAAATAAGAATTTGTTCTTAACTGACTTGCCTAGTTCAATAAAGGTAAAAATGTGGGGAGTTTCTTGCATACTTCTCTGCAGATCCTCTCAAGCTCTGTCAGGTTGGATGTGGAGCGTTGCTACACTCTCTCCAGAGATGTTCGATCGGGTTAAAGTCAAGGATATTCAGACTTGTCCTGAAGCCACTCTTGCGTTGTATTGGCTGTGTGCTTAGGGTTGTTGTCCTGTTGGAAGGTGAACTAACCCCAGCCTGAGGTCCTGAGCAGGTTTTCTGTACTTTGCTCCATTCATCTTTCCCTCGATCCTGACTAGTACCTACCACTGAAAAACATCCCCACAGCATGATACTGCCAAGTTTCCTCCAGACGTGACGCTTGGCATTCAGGCCAAAGAGTTCAATATGTGTTTCATCAGAGAGTTTTTAGGTGCCTTTTGGCAAACTCCAAGCGGGCTATCCCCCATGCTGTGGGGATGTTTTTCAGCCTTTTACTGAAGAATGCCTTCCTTCTGGCCACTCTACCACAAAGGCCTGATTGCTGGAATGCTTCAGAGATGGTTGTCCTTCTAGAAGTTTCTCCCATCTCCACAGAGGAACTCTAGAGCTCTATCAGAGTGACCATTGGGTTCTTGGTCACCTCCTGACCAAGGCCCTTCTCCCCTGATTGCTCAGTTTGGCCAGCTCTAGGAAGAGTCTTGGTGGTTACAAACTTCTTCCATTTAAGAATGACTTAAGCCACAGTGTTCTTGGGGACCTTCAATGCTGCAGAAATGTTTTGACACTCTTTCCCAGATCTGTTCCTCGACAGATCTCTACGGACAATTCCTGGCTTGGTTTTTTGCTCTGACATGCACTGTGAACTGTGGGACCTTATATAGACAGGTGTGTGCCTTTCAAAATCATGTCCAATCAATTTAATTTACCACGGGTAGACTCCAATCAAGTGATCAATAGAAACAGGATGCACCTGAGCCCAATTGAGTCTCATAGCAAAGGGTCTGAATAATTATGTAAATAAGGTATGTTTTATTTTTAATACATTTGAAAACATTTCTAATAACCTGTTTTCACTTTTTTAAATCCATTTTAGAATAAGGCTGTAACGAAACAAAATGTGGAAAAAGTCAAGGGGTCTGAATACTTTCTGAAGGCTCTGTATTATTCAAACCAGTATGAAGAACAAAAACAAATAGTCTACATTCTTCTCTGGACAGATATTGGTTTAAGATATGGAATGAATGAAGGAGAGCATTAAAACAACAGGAGAGCTAGTCTAGAGTTGAGTACATGGACGAGAGAGTTTACCTAATTCAATGCAGGTTATTCCCAGAGACCAGATGTCGATCTTCCCATCGTACTGACCTTCGTCCATAGCCAGGATTACCTCTGGGGCCATCCTGAGGAAACATCCCCATTTTAATGACCGGTACACTGCTTTTGATTTCATGGAAAATATTGAATGAGACTGTAGATGGTGCCCCATTTCTAAATTCTTCCCCATATTTCAAACACCATCTATTTTTTCTCGTACATTGGGATTTTGAAACTCACCAATATGGCGTCCCCACAAAAGAGTTGGCTGGCGAGACAATGGAGGCAGAACCAAAATCTGCAAGTTTCACCTGGCCAGGCTCTGTCAGCAAGACGTTCCCTGCCTTGATATCTCTGTCAGACAGACAGAGGAGAGAGATTATGTCCTTACAGCTTTGTTCCACTGGCACAGGCACACTCCCTCCCTTAGGGCACAAAGAAGTCAGTCTAGCACATCCACACATACAGGTATGAGGAGGACTCACCGGTGAATCATGTTGTGGGAATGAAGGTAAGCCAGCCCCTGTAGAGCACCGTGGGTAATCGCTGCTATTTCCATTTCTTGTAAGGGTTTCTTGTGAACTACAGAGGATGTAGAGAGAGAGAGAATGAAAGTGCTGCAAATCATGGGGAAAACCACAAAGAAGAACTAGTCTTATAATCTCAAAACTGCCATCTTACCTTCCAGGACATCTGAGGCAGAGCCTAGACAGTACTCCATCACCAGCTACAGAGACAGAAAGAGAGAGTGTTATACTGGGCTAAATAATGTACCGTTTCAGAGTATTCACCACGTTATCATAGCATTATTTTCCATTCAGATAACACTCTTACCCAGGCAGTGTGCTCTCGCAGATAGCATCCTTTATACTCTATGCTGTTTGGGTGCTGTATTCTCTGCAGAAACTTTACCTCCTTGATTATGTCTTGCCATTTCTGTAAGGTAAAAGAGTGGAACAATTACATCATGTTTGCATAACAAGCTTTAAAAGGACCAATCTCCCAGCATCTTGTTTTGGTAAAAAGCTGAGGGATGAGCCTAGAGAAATGTAACCACTCAAATTTATAGACTGACCATCCACGATATCACAATTATTGTTTTAAGCGTGTTGAGGCTATACAGTGTTTGCTTACATTTACAATGTTTACATATACTGGAGTAAAACAAGCTTGTATTTTGGGTTCCGATGGGATAATACTGTTGAACTAAGCTCATATGGCATTTATTAATTTTTTATGTATTTATTATAAGTTCTATTAGTTATATACTTCAAGAATCAAGAATATCATTCATGTATACGTCCAAAAATGGATGTAGCAACTGCAGATTGTCCGGACAGAGATGCAGGCTGGAACTATGTGTTCTACATGGAACTTTAGTTACTTCCCTTTGAGTTCCACTCTACTTCTTTGGGTTAATGAATTACCCGATCCAGTCATTTTGCCAGATTCAAATCTGATTATCAACTGTTTTTAGACTGAACCCTAGGGAATAGGCCACTGAATGGCAGTTCCACTACTTTAAGCAAATAAGCTCATCTCCAGCAAGATGTTTTAATTCAAAACTGCTGAGTAACACAACAAATCCCTTTGGAGACCAAACCTTACAAAAACTGTAGGTCTAATGCTCCGAACCCACTGAGGACAGGATCTTGAAGGATTAGGCCTTGTTAGAATATATGCTAATGAGCCTTTTCACAGTAAACCAATATTGAGACAGCAAACAACTTCAGCAACAGGCTTCATGAACATGAAGCAATTGTTTCCTGGAGAACACGTTTCATCACACCACTGATTAAATAAATGATCATGGGATTAATAGAGAATATTGTTTGTCCACTGTGCTGACATTGTCACACAATTATCTGATTTACATATTTTTGAGCTTTTCAGAAAAAAAATCATTATATTTGCAATTGAGTGAGAGATGCTTACTAACAAAACTAGAATTATGAAAGGTAATTGGTGTAACATCAATGGCATTTGATGCACAATCTGTCTCTTACCTCGTTGGATTGTTTTCCACTGTAAGACATCTTCTTGATGGCCACCACCTCAGTGGTCCGCACATCTCGTGCCTGAAGAAAAATACAGTCAACACCTTGCCCTATACCTTAAACAGTTCTGAATGGAAGTCCAGCTCTGTTACTGAGCACAGAGTGGTGGGTCCAAGTACTCACAAAATAGACGGCACCGAAGCTGCCATGTCCAATCTCTCGCAGGTCTGAGAACAGTTTCTCGGGGTCCTCCTTGAAGAAGAGCTCAGCAACGTCGGGGTCCTTCAGGCTCCCCGCCCGACTGGTGTTGGGCATGCTGAGGGGGGGACGTGCCAGTGCTGCCACCGCCGCGGCCAGGGATTATCTGGATATGCGACAGCGACGCGACAGCCCCCACCGACAGCTCATCTGCAGGACAGCGGTCTCATATGTGTACACACCTTGGGGATGGAGAGGAGAGAGAGTGAGAACTAGCACAATAGCACTTAGCAAGCACATGAATAATATATATATATATATATTTGACATCTTAGTCATTTAGCAGACACACTTATTTAGAGCGATTTCCAGTAGTGAGTGCTTACATTTGTCATACTTTTTTTGTACTGCTGACCCGTAGGAATCAAACCCTGGCATTGCAAGCGCCATGCTCTACCAACTGAGCCACATGGGACCCAAAATCAATCAAGTTCTGATATTGAGGGGTGAATGGTGAAACTGATTCTCCGGGACATAGAAGATACAACAGCCTGGACAGGGAGAGTGAACAGGACTTCTAATGGGATTATCTAACGGTGAAAAGTCTACATGGGGGATGGGGCATCCATGAACTCGGAATACGCCTCCTTTCAACACTTTCCTGCAAAGTCAGGTTCGGGCCATGGTGCCATTATAACTAAAGGGGCACTGCTCTTGTTGACGATAAAATCTGCGTGATGACGTATTGTTCACAAAATGTACTTTATCGCTTAAGTTTTCCTGTACCAAATATAAATAGAAAGTAAAAAAAAAAAAAAAAAGATGTAACCTTTATTTAACCAGGAAAAGCCCATTGAGACCGAGAGACTCTTTTTAAGGTAGACCTGGCCAAGGCAGCAACAATCAATACATTACATCATTAAAACATACAACAATACAACATGATCCAGCCTAATAAAAAGCATTTACACTCCTCAGTAACAGAGTCTCTCATCAATATTTTAAATTAATTCAGTGGCACTAACATATCTAGATGAAGCATGGATTGTAGATTATTCCATGCCTCTGGTGCACAAGAAGAGAAGGTAGTCTTGCCTAATACTGTAAATGTCCTGGGGACTTTAAGTAGAAACCACCTAGCAGACCGGGTATGGTAACTGCTGGTGAAGGAGACCAGACTAAAGAGGTAAAGAGGGAGTTTACCCAATACAATACAAATGTATCTTTCTGGGCATATAAAGGGAGGTCCAACCTAAAATTTGGTACATGGTGCAATGGTGGGTGAGTGACTTGGCATTTGTAATAAAGCGCAAAGATGCATGATAAACAGAGTCCGGTCTCTGTAAGACAGAGGAGGCTGCATGCAAAAACAACAAGTCACCATAATCAATTACAGAGAGAAAAGTGGCCTGAACAAGCTTCTTTCTAGCCATAAGCTGGAAGCGAGCCTTAATACAAAAATAAAACCCAATTTCAATTTAAGCTTTGTCACAAGATTATCCACATGAACTTTAAAGAACAACTTGTCATCCAACCAAATACCTAGGTATTTGTAGGATGACACTTTTTCAACGGATAAGCCACCAGATGTGACCATGCTAAGCTTCTCTGTCCGAGTTTTAGCTCTGGTAAAGGTCATGAATTTAGTTTTTTGTACATTCAAGACCATAAAGGGAGGCCTGCGTTGATTGAAAAGCAGTCTGGAGCTCTTCAACAGCCTGAACCATGACTGTATCTGAATATATGACTATCATCTGCATCCCATTTCCCAAATCATTAATAAAAATGAATGAGAACAACACTGGAGCTAAAATGGAACCTTGGGGCACACCTTTATTAATCTCAAGAAACCTAGACTTGTGATTGTCAGTATATACACATTGTGTTCTGTCAGAATGATAATTCCTAAACCAATTTACTGCCCCTTCACTGAGACCAATGTTTCTGAGTCTAGCTAGCAACAATTCATGGTCAACTGAATCAAATGCCTTTGATGAATCCACAAACAGAGCAGCACAATGTTGCTTTTTATCAAGTGCATTAATTATGTAGTTTGCCACGGCCATAGCTGCAGCTGTGGTGCTGTGCCCCGATCTAAAGCCAGACTGAACCTCACTCAGTATGTTACTTTCAATTAACAAGTTCACTAGGGATTCATAGACTTTGGCTAGGATAGGTAGTTTGGAGGACGATAGTTATTAGCATCTGAAGGATCTCCACCCTTTGGCAGTGGGAGGACATAAGCTGATTTCCAAATGATGGGTATGGAATTGGTCAAGAGACTCAAATTTAAAATGTGAGCCACATGTTCAGTAATAATACCAGCTGCTATCTTTAAGAGGTAGGGGTCCAGGCTGTCTGGACCTGCAGACTGTTTAGTGTCTATTGCCTTTAGTGCTTTATAGACCTCAGTATAAGAAACAGGCTCAAAGTTCAAATGGTTCACATGAGGGCCTATATCATAGTTGACTGTAACCGAGCTTACATTAGAGGTCTGGGCCCCACCATTATTAAAAACCCCTACAATATCGGCTTGTTCTTTCATTTCATTAGAATGGTCAGGAAGGCCAGAGGATACATTAGAACCTGACACTGATTTGATTCGCTTCCAGAACTTGGTAGGGTTGTTTAGATTCTCTGTGACTGCATTTAAATAGTTATCTGATTTGGACTTCCTGATCAATCCTGTGCATTTGTTTCTTAGCACTCTGAAGGAGACCCAGTCAACAGGAGCATTTGTATGTCTAGCTTGAGCCCAAGAGATGTTTCTCTTTCTAATTAATTCTGCCAAGTTATCTGAAAACCAGGGAGTGTCCCTTCTACTGATTCTACATTTCTTCACAGGGGCATGCTTATCACAAATGGACACAAATTTCATATGAAAATATTTCCAGGCAGTGTCAACATCAGGAATCAGACTTTGTCAATATTATGGTACAGATCACGTAAGAGCGCTTGCTCATCAAACTGTCTAAAATGTCTTTTAAAAATATAACGGGGTTTGGCTTTGGTCATTTTTGCACTTCTAACACAAGCAATTGCACAGTGAACACTGACATTGAAAATAGGCCGTCATTGAAAATAAGAATTTGTTCTCAACTGACTTGCCTAGTTAAATAATGGTTAAAAACAACAACAAAAAGTAGGGCGAGTCCACATGTTTTTCTACTTGCACACACACACACACACACACACACACACACACACACACACACACAAAATCAGAACCATGGACAGCCACATCATATTTAGCTTACGTTGATTGGACTAAATCATTTTTGGTATCTTTTAATTGTCACTGTATTAGACAAAGCATAGGTGATTTCATGATGTTGAAATGTTGAAGTTAAAATGGTGTTTTCTTTGCGACTTGCGGCAACTCTTAGTGGTCCAAAAATGTTGGAAACATTAACTTTCTTGACAATGCTGTAGGTCATGTAACTGTCTGTTACTGTACATGCAATATGCATTGTGGACTTCACTGGACAGAGGTTGCTATCCGGCTTTGTGATAAAACAAAGGTGTGGTTGAATTTACTCTGCCACTGGTTATAGAGCAAACAACGCAATTATCACAACACATAGGTTGTAATATGACTTTGGGGGGGGGGGGGGGGGGGGGGGGCTTGGCTTCCCCGGTGATTTTACCCAAGCACTGTTACAGTCTCTAGCCTAATAAACTGCATGCTTTCCCGAGTCGTAGTGGGAGGCCCACACCCCATATCATCGAGGGACTCCAAGTTTACTTGGATATGATGCTTATTATATCAATGTTTGCGCATAAAAGGCGTTTCCACCGCCATTTCTCGCATAATCAATTTTACCAACACAAACCGATCCCACCATGTCGAAAGAACAAATTATCCATCTGCATATGTACAATTGTACTGAAACTTCCAGTTTCCATGACAGCTATCATAAAAAAAACAAAATGTATACAGTATGACTTTACTCGCATAAAAACTGTGATGGAAACGTGGTTAATGTCATTATTCTTTATCTCCTTACTTTGTTCCCACCAGAACAGCAAGGTATCATGCTGAGTATGAGGTAGAGGAAGTGCAGAGTGGCAGACCACACCCGAAGTAGAGTAGAACCAAGACACGCGGAAACAAGAGTTGTGTGTAGTGTGTCTCAAGGGTTTCATCATGTGTAAGAATTCAGTTGTGTCATTAATGGATTGAAGAAGAAAAAACACCAGTGCAGTGCTGTCAACTTTCTCACTCAGTCCAGTGCTCTCTCCCTCGGATATGATGCACGCCACGGACTAGAGGTCCACCGATTATGATTTTTCAACGCCGATACCGATTATTGGAGGACCAAAAAAGCAGAAAAAAAGCCAAAAAAGCAGATGTTTTTATTTATTTGTAATAATGACAATTACAACAATACTGAATGAACACTTATTTTAACTTAATATAATACATCAATAAAATCAATTTAGCCTCAAATAAATAATGAAACATGTTCAATTTGGTTTAAATAATGCAAAAACAAAGTGTTGGCGAAGAAAGTAAAAGTGCAATATGTGCCATGTAAAAAAGCTAACGTTTAAGTTCCTTGCTCAGAACATATGAAAGCTGGTGGTTCCTTTTAACATGAGTCTTCAATATTCCCAGGTAAGAAGTTTTAGGTTGTAGTTATTATAGGACTATTTCTCTCTATACGATTTGTATTTCATATACCTTGACCATTGGATGTTCTTATAGGCACTTTAGTATTGCCAGTGTAACAGTATAGCTTTCGTCCCTCTCCTCGCTCCTACCTGGGCTCGAACCAGGAACACGTCGACAACAGCCACCCTCGAAGCAGCGTTAACAACTCAAAGTCTCAGAGCGAGTGACGTCACCGATGTAACCGCTATAAACGCGCACTCCGCTAACTAGCTAGCCATTTCACATTGGTTACACAAGCCTAATCTCGGGAGTTGATAGACTTGAAGTCATAAACAGCGCAATGCTTGAAGCATTGCGAAGAGCTGCTGGCAAACACACAAAAGTGCTGTTTGAATGAATGCTTACGAGCCTGCTGTTGCCTACCACCACTCAGACTGCTCTATCAAATCATAGACTTAATTATAACATAATAACACACAGAAATACGAGCCTTCGGTCATTAAAATGGTTGAATCCGGAAACTATCATTTCGAAAACAAAACGTTTATTCTTTCAGTGAAATACGGAACTGTTACGTATTTTATCTAACGGATGGCAGCCCTAAGTCTAAATATTGCTGTTACATTGTACAAACTTCAATGTTATGTCATAATTATGTACAATTCTGGCAAATTAATTACGGCCTTTGTTAGGAATAAATGGACTTCACACAGTTCGCAATGAGCCAGGCGGCCCAAACTGCTGCATATACCCTGACTGCTGCATATACCCAGACTGCTGCATATACCCAGACTGCTGCATATACCCAGACTGCTGCATATACCCAGACTGCTGCATATACCCTGACTGCTGCATATACCCTGACTGCTGCATATACCCAGACTGCTGCATATACCCAGACTGCTGCATATACCCAGACTGCTGCATATACCCAGACTGCTGCATATACCCAGACTGCTGCATATACCCTGACTGCTGCATATACCCTGACTGCTGCATATACCCAGACTGCTGCATATACCCAGACTGCTGCATATACCCAGACTGCTGCATATACCCAGACTGCTGCATATACCCAGACTGCTGCATATACCCAGACTGCTGCATATACCCAGACTGCTGCATATACATATACCCAGACTGCTGCATATACCCAGACTGCTGCATATACCCAGACTGCTGCATATACCCAGACTGCTGCATATACCCTGACTGCTGCATATACCCTGACTGCTGCATATACCCAGACTGCTGCATATACCCAGACTGCTGCATATACCCAGACTGCTGCATATACCCAGACTGCTGCATATACCCTGACTGCTGCATATACCCTGACTGCTGCATATACCCAGACTGCTGCATATACCCAGACTGCTGCATATACCCAGACTGCTGCATATACCCAGACTGCTGCATATACCCTGACTGCTGCATATACCCAGACTGCTGCATATACCCAGACTGCTGCATATACCCAGACTGCTGCATATACCCAGACTGCTGCATATACCCAGACTGCTGCATATACCCAGACTGCTGCATATACCCAGACTGCTGCATATACATATACCCAGACTGCTGCATATACCCAGACTGCTGCATATACCCAGACTGCTGCATATACCCAGACTGCTGCATATACCCAGACTGCTGCATATACCCAGACTGCTGCATATACCCTGACTGCTGCATATACCCTGACTGCTGCATATACCCAGACTGCTGCATATACCCAGACTGCTGCATATACCCAGACTGCTGCATATACCCTGACTGCTGCATATACCCTGACTGCTGCATATACCCAGACTGCTGCATATACCCAGACTGCTGCATATACCCAGACTGCTGCATATACCCAGACTGCTGCATATACCCTGACTGCTGCATATACCCTGACTGCTGCATATACCGACTGCTGCATATACCCTGACTGCTGCATATACCCTGACTGCTGCATATACCGACTGCTGCATATACCCAGACTGCTGCATATACCCAGACTGCTGCATATACCCAGACTGCTGCATATACCCAGACTGCTGCATATACCCTGACTGCTGCATATACCGACTGCTGCATATACCAATATTAACTAGATATGCAGGTTTAAAAATATATACTTGTGTATTGATTTTAAAGAAAGGCATTAATGTTTATGATTAGGTACATTGGTGCAACAACAGTACTTTTTTTGCAAATGTGCTTGTTAAATCATCACCTGTTTGTCGAAGTAGGCTGTGATTCAATGAGAAATTAACAGGCACCGCATCGATTATATGCGACGCAGGACACGCTAGATAAACTAGTAATATCATCAACCATGCGTAGTTAACTAGTGATTATGTTAAGATTGATTGTTTTTTGTAAGATAAGTTTAATGCTAGCTAGCAACTTACCTTGGAAACTTGCTGCCCTCGCGTAACAGGTAGTGTAAGCCATGTAAGGCCGGTGGTTAGAGCATTGGACTAGTAACCAGAAGGTTGCAAAAACAAATCCCCGAGCTGACAAGGTAAAAATCTGTCGTTCTGCCCCTGAACAAGGCAGTTAACCCACCGTTCCTAGGACGTCATTGAAAATAAGAATGTGTTCTTAACTGACTTGCATAGTTCAATGAAGGTGTAAAATATATACAGTGGGGCAAAAAAGTATTTAGTCAGCCACCAATTGTGCAAGTTCTCCCACTTAAAAAGATGAGAGAGGCCTGGAATTTTCATCATAGGTACACTTCAACTATGACAGACAAAATGAGAAGAAAAAAATCCAGAATATCACATTGTACGATTTTTTATGAATTTATTTGCAAATTATGGTGGAAAATAAGTATCTGGTCACCTACAAACAAGCAAGATTTCTGACTCTCACAGACCTGTAACTTCTTCTTTAAGAGGCTCCTCTGTCCTCCACTCGTTACCTGTAATAATGGCACCTGTTTGAACTTGTTATCAGTATAAATAACACCTGTCCACAACCTCAAACAGTCACACTCCAAACTCCACTATGGCCAAGACCAAAGAGCTGCCAAAGGACACCAGAAACAAAATTGTAGACCTGCACCAGGCTGGGAAGACTGAATCTGCAATAGGTAAGCAGCTTGGTTTGAAGAAATCAACTGTGGGAGCAATTATTAGGAAATGGAAGACATACAAGACCACTGATAATCTCCCTCGATCTGGAGCTCCACGCAAGATCTCACCCCGTGGGGTCAAAATGATCACAAGTGACCTAGTGAATGACCTGCAGAGAGCTGGGACCAAAGTAACAAAGCCTACCATCAGTAACACACTACGCCGTCAGGGACTCAAATCCTGCAGTGCCAGACGTGTCCCCCTGCTTAAGCCAGTACATGTCCAGGCCCGTCTGAAGTTTGCTAGAGAGCATTTGGATGATCCAGAAGAAGATTGGGAGAATGTCATATGGTCAGATGAAACCAAAATATAACTTTTTGGTAAAAAATCAACTTGTCATGTTTGGAGGACAAAGAATGCTGAGTTGCATTCAAAGAACACCATACCTACTATGAAGCATGGGGGTGAAAACATCACGCTTTGGGGCTGTTTTTCTGCAAAGGGACCAGGACGACTGATCTGTGTAAAGGAAAGAATGAATGGGGCCATGTATCGTGAGATTTTGAGTGAAAACCTCCTTCCATCAGCAAGGGCATTGAAGATGAAACGTGGCTGGGTCTTTCAGCATGACAATGATCCCAAACACACCGCCCGGGCAACGAAGTAGTGGCTTCGTAAGAAGCATTTCAAGGTCCTGGAGTGGCCTAGCCAGTCTCCAGATCTCAACCCCATAGAAAATCTTTGGAGGGAGTTGAAAGTCCATGTTGCCCAGCAACAGCCCCAAAACATCACTGCTCTAGAGGAGATCTGCATGGAGGAATGGGCCAAAATTCCAGCAAGTGTGTGAAAACCTTGTGAAGACTTACAGAAAACGTTTGACCTCTGTCATTGCCAACAAAGGGTATATAACAAAGTATTGAGATAAACTTTTGTTATTGACCAAATACTTATTTTCCACCATAATTTGCAAATAAATTCATAAAAAATCCTACAATGCGATTTTCTGGATTTTGTTTCCTCATTTTGTCTGTCATAGTTGAAGTGTACCTATGATGAAAATTACAGGCCTCTCTCATCTTTTTAAGTGGGATAATTTGCACAATTGGTGGCTGACTAAATAAAAAAAAATCTGCAAATCGGTGTCCAAAAATACTGATTACTGATTGTTATGAAAACTTGAAATCGGCCCTAATTAATCGGCCATTCCGATTAATCGGTCGACCTCTACCACGGACTGCTTTAGGCAGACAATGAGAAAGAAACTAGTATGCCCATTACTCTAGGATCACGGCCCTCTGAGCGTCCCTGATGTCACAGGAGAGCCTAATAATAGGAGCGAGGGATGGGCACACTGGCCAGTGATGTAAGGCTGAGCTCTGGAGAGTGGCCAGTTATAGCTCTCGGTCCATTCTGGAGAACGAAGTAGGAAGAGATCACAGTCTCCTGTTTCCATAGAAACAGCAACTACTGTAAGAAAGCCAGTGTGCTGTGTCCAGGCTGATAGACAGTGACTCTCCGCCTCTCCCCCAACACCCTCTTGCTCCACTATTTTGGTATGCACAGAGACAAAGAAAATAGCACTGCAGCTGATAACCTCACACAAAGAAAACCCAACATTACAACACAGTAGATAACTAAGGAAAAGATGATGCACCATACCATAAAACTAGCTAGTTGTTAGACCTGTACAGGTCAATACAGACACACTTCCTCAGTCAATTGACTCAAATACATATTTAAGGGGTATTTTCAATTCTCAAATAAAAAAGCTGAACTGTTTTTTACTAGGCCTAATCTAACATTGTCTGAGGAAGACCAACATGTGGTAGTAACATAGCCACTCCTCGACAACATCAGAAAATTGACTAGTGCCTAATTATTTTTTTGGGGGGGAAATACCTAAATATTTTCACCAGTAACCCAACATGTCACTGTCTGTATGCCTCAATACAGACAGTATTGGCTCTTAAACATTATGTAATTATTGATAGCTAGCTAGTTATCTGAAGAAAGTTGTCAGTGCCCAGCCAGCTCAGATGATCAGCTGCACAGAGACACTGAGCAACACTCTCCCTCTCTGACGCCAGAGTCACAAGACTGTTCCTCTCCCTCTCGCCCTGGGAACAGCACAGCCAGACCCCAGTCTCTCAGGCACAGCAGGCAGACATCTTTTGTCCCGCAACACTGGACGACTCACTCACTACCCTGCTGCACAGACGCAGCCACAGCCCTGAAATAAAGTCTCATTAACGGCATGCGACTGTGGCTCTTTATTGCCATTGTTGTTTATGAATGAGCCTTGTTGTTGTAGCCTCTCTCTCATGATGGTGACGTTTTGAACAGCAGGAGGCACGTGAGAGTAGTGACAGCGATGGTAACTGATACCTTTAATGAAACACTTCGGCGTGCTACTGACACCCTACCTACACACACACACACACACACACAGAAGCAGCAAGAATGCAGCCGGACAGGACAACAAAGCTGGAGTGATGGAATTCCCTCTCTCTGCATGCTGTCACTGCACTGCATTTCCTGTTTGCTCAGCTATAGGCACTGCTGGGACTTTTTCAGGCATGAAGACTCTTCTATCATAGCTTATACAGGCCTAGCAACAGTTTTGCTTTGGAGCTCTTATAGGGGAAAACAACTGTATTGTATTATCTGTGTAAGTGTAATGTGGTCTGTGATAGGCTAATCAATCATCTCAGGTATTGACAATGCAAAGGTGTGGATAAAAACATAGGCCATCCTTATTGTCCATCCATGGGGCCTATGTGTGTCTCTCTCTGCATTACGCATTATACCGTTTTTGAAGTGAATTGAAATGCAATTCATGAATTTATAAATCGTCACAGTAGAAAACCATTAGCAATATTCAATTTACTTCCTGAATTGAAAACTAAATTGACCTGACCCCATTGTTTTAATGATTATGTAATAGACACCCATAAACAAATGAAATGAGTATGAACACATAGCCTACTCGTTTCAGTTCACAAGGTGAAGTAGCACCCATTTTATTTCATTTTCATTCATTTAATTTTCATTGACCAAAACACACAGCTGAAACAGGAAAATTACAATGATGAATCAATATGCCAGGAGGACATCCCATTTATCGTGCCTGCCATCATTTATGGAGCACTTTTAGGCCAACGTTAATGGCTTGGGGCATATGAATGTCACATAGCTAACAAATACAATCATAGTCTAAACTACCGTAATAGCAGCTGGATGGTAATGCAAGCTGTTGCCAAATGCTGTCTTATTCTTAAAAATAATCAATTGTAGGCTTATTCAAATGCATTTAGAAGTGTTCTGTTCATATTCATGATGAATAACGACTGGAACACCCCGCATTTGTAAACAAACCCCGTGTGGATCAAAGAAAGTGATAACATAAAAACAAAACAGACTATTGTTTACCAACTGATCTTTGAAACAGATGCAACATACACCTCATATGTACCCTAGTTAATGTGATAGTACAGTAGCAAGATTGTCACGTGACGAATCACGTTCAAGCCAAACTCATCATTGTGAAATGTCCCTTGACTCCATAACCATATCGGTTGCTCGCTGGCAAGCTGCCTAGCCAAGGCTAGTAGTGGCATAGCTAACACATAACAGTACCTAGCTAGCTATAGCCAGGACATCGCTCAAAGATCTTGACTCCCCAAAATCAAATCGACAAAACATTTACTACTGTACTAGACAAGGCAGTCAACTTGAGCTAGGTAGCCAGCTAGTTAGTTTACTAATGTCAACAAATTCGAAGTTACCGGTAGCTAGTGAGAGTAGTGTGGTCGATGTGAAATCATGCTACGGCTGGCTCAGCAGCCGGGAACTTGAGTAGGCTAACTTGATGTTACTAGCTAGCCATGGAAGCCAACTTAGTATCTTATGTGGTGTGCAAGCAATACATGGTGATATGACAAGTGTTGTAGGTATTAGTACATTTTTGGGCTTCGTTACAAGCATTGTTTAACATCGTACCATTTACATTTTAAGGCGTTAAAACACATGAGGCTATCTATTATTAGTTATTCCTAGCCAGTTTAAACTCACCCTTCCGACAGGCCTGGATGGTTTGAGCGGAGCAGATAATGTCGTGTGGTTCAACCAATTTTGGACAGGAAGAGTACTGGATTTGTTTTTTCCTGTATTATATTTTCCTTGCACTGATTTCTGATGTTTTTCAAAGTTGTCAACCGATTTGTAGCTTTAGATTGGCTGTGTAGAGTTGTCTAAAATCTCCACCCTTGGAGTAACTGGGGCCCAGATTGTCGATTCCCGTACTACAGGCAGATCCCAAAGATGGCGGCTGTGCGTTCCACCACCTCCCTCCGTGACAAATACGGCGGGGAAATGTGAGGGAAGCTCAGGGAACACCACGAAAACACCCAAACTGAAAGCGACCGCACCCTTGATACCGTCGGAAGAGTAGAGAGGCCTTTTCTTTGAGTGAGAGTAGAAGTATGTTCAATATTTCTCTGTGTTTATGTTGGGAATCTCTCCCGTCCTCTTCCAATTCAGCCAGTTCCGCCCTATCGCTGTAAACTCCCTCTGACCTATTCATATACAGTCATTGCTTTGATCGAAACGCATGGAGCAGCAAACCTACCAAACCCTCAAGGGGCGGTGACAATACAGTTACTGATCTGCAGACTAAATATTTTATTATGGACAAAATAAAATGGCATGACCATAGCACAACAACGAATTGTATCTATGGACACTGTTGTTTTTTTTTACAACGTTTCCCCAACATTGCTCAGCATGATGTATCTTTAGAGAACCCAAGGAGATGCAAGAGGGCTTACTGCTGGTCCCAAATGTGATGCAATTGGAGTCATGATAAGGGAAAAAAACATGATGATGTGATTCGATTCAGGGATACATTTAGTAAACATGTCCATGAACATCACTGTAGTTGGGTTCAATTAGTACAATTTAGTTTCAGACACAGACAGATACAGATACATTATTGTAATATAAAACAAATTATGCATATGGTAATAACTAGGCTATTATAGATTGAACATTTGTGAGTTCTACTGTTTTATGTTAACACCCCGAAGAAAAGGACAACAGCCGCCTCCCAAGTCGAACAGCGTTCTAAGGCACTGCTTGAGGCGTCACTACAGACCCGGGTTGGATCCCAGGCCGTATCACAGCTGTCCGTGACCGGGAAACCCATGAGGTGACACAATTGGCCCAGGTTTATCCAATTTAGGGAGGGTTTGGCCGGTTGGGATTTCCTTGTCTCGTCATGCTCTAACGACTCCTGCAAGCTGACTTCGGTTGCCAGTTGGACTGTGTTTCCTCCGACACATTGGTGCGGTTGGCTTCCGGGTTAAGCGAGCAGTGTGTCAAGAAGCAGTGCGGCTTGGCAGGGTCATGTTCAGGAGGATGCATGGCTCTCGACCTTTGCCTCTCCCGAGTCTGTAGGGGAGTTTCAGCGATAGGACAAGACTGTAAGTACCAATTGAATATCACAAAATTGGGGAGAAAAGGGGGTAAAAGTACAAAAATATATATATAAACAAAAACGAAAACCGCCAACTTATTGTATCAGTGATATTAGCAGGACTAGTATGATCAGATGACAACAAATCTAGGGTTGTCATCTAGACTTTTTATTGGTTTGCTGCTCATGTGTAGGGCATATCATGTTTATGTGTCTGCAACAACTTATAATGAGTTATGATCATATGGCCATATTATAACCCATTATTTCATCCTTGTACATCAGCCTTCACAAATTAGGTTTGTGAAGTCAATGTCTGTACCATTTCACACAAAACACCCTAGTGGAGTATTAGGGACTTGTGTAATAACACTGTAATCACACTAGATATTACATAGCAAATTAGTATGGAATTGCTTTGTAATTGCATTACAGGCTAATCCAGTTGATCCTACATTAAGAAACCCGTTGTCTTAGACTAATTCATGATTATTGTGACTGTGAAGCAGTGAAAAAAAGCTGCCGACAACTTTCTCTTCTAAACTACAGTGAACCAATTGGTGCTCCAGATAAGCAGCTTATGCTCTTGTTTGGCTCGCAACCAGATGGCCAGCCCGACCAATAAGGCTCTTTATCCAAGTGAACAGGAAGCCTTTCAATCCATGTCATGCATGGGAGATACAACAGTGCTGCAATGCTACAGCAGGTTTTAAGTCTGATGCTAAATTTAAAAAAGGTGATCATGAAGAATACAGAGCTGTATATCAAAGGTGCATCCAGATTAACACAGAGGATTTTGAAAGATAATTCTATTAAATGTACCCTTTTACAAGAGGATATATTTTAGAATAGAGGCTGGGTGACAGGGCGCTAGATGTAGCCTATCCAAAGCTTTTCAAGTGTTCGCTAAGAAGAAGAAAAAACTGTGACATAAAAAAAAAAAACTCAGTAGTAATTTCCTGCCAAGAATTTCCTTCAAATCATATCTCTGCCCCTGCCGTATAAGGAGTGTGCCTTCCCTCATTTCTCCCACTCTGCTCTGAGAATGGGACATGTGAACTCATGAGATATTTTACACAGCATTCCATAGGTAACCTGATAATGATGTTGTGACATAGCTAGAGAATGTGAAATGTTTCATCATTGTAACATCCACACTGATATCTATCCAAAATGTACATATCAGAACTATTGATCAAATAATCCTACAGTGTTAGACAAAATATATTCGCCCTTCGAGGTTATTGGTAAAATGACTGGACAATTTATCAAGAGATAGATAAAGCAGGACCTGAATCCACGATTACTTAATTCATGACAGCAGTCATTTTTTGCGAAAAACAGTAGATGGCACAAGCACCCCTATTTGACCAAAGCACATCGGCACTGCGCAAGAAGAAGTTCAAATGCGGAAGTGGACTACGTCATCAAAGTTGGCAGGCTGTCGCACGCTCGTGGCGAAAATGGTGTCTGGTGCAGAACAACAACAGGGCCATCGAGCTGGGGTTTATAAACAAAAAAACAAAGGACATAAACATGGAAAGCATCGGACGAAAGGAGAAATCGAACGGGAGAACAAGGGTAAGTTTGTGACGGAGGAATGTGTCCCTATCTGTCGCTGGTTTTAACCATGGACATGCTTGCTTCTGTGCTGCCGAACACGTGCTTTCAAGTTATGTTTTAGAATAATCTTTAGCTGTGGAAACTATACTTTCATGTCATATTTTAAAATACCCGTGTAATGTCACTCATGTAACAGTTTAGCCTTCAAGCCTTGACACATGGTAGCTGATGAAATCAAACGACCATCGTCATTAGTTTGCGATATGAAAGTATTGCACATCACGTTACAATTCAGTAGGTAGACACATTGATGTGTCAAGACGAGTAATTTAACAGTTCCTGGTAGTGTTTGTCTAATCACATCAACAGGTCTGATGACCATTCTCAAAACTCTCCCCTTACATTAGCGGATTAAACTCCACTCGATGGTGAAGGACATTTCTGATCGAGTGGAACAGAAACCAGGCTTTATGGGATCTAGCTCCGAATTCATCGATTCATCCAATGTCAAAAAAAGTAACATTACCTAACGCCTACCCATGTTTGTCCTCTAGTTACCGTCTTTTTTAATTTGCTGAAATCCATACTTTTTCAATAAACGTTAATCAAATACTGTTTCCTTGTTGAGATTCAATTGGCATTTGCGCTGAGTTGCCATCTTAGGGCAACAGCAATGAGCAAACAGTGGTTGAATATGATTAACGTTTATTGGAAATGTATAGATTTCAGCAAACAAAGACATAACTACAGAGGACAGACGTGGGTACACGGTAAGCAGTAAATACTTTACGTTTTTTTAAGTATTGACATTGATTCGCCCAATGTAGTCAGAGCTAGATTCCACAAATCCTGGTCTCTGGTGGTCATCAGATTCTTCCTTAACCGTGGAGTTTAATCCACTACCCTTACATCAACTGTAATTCTCTGTTAGTGCCCATGTTGGTAGCCGAGCCCTTTCATTTATTTCCACCCGGATCTGTCATTCACCTTTAAATGATGTCATCCCCAACAGGTAGAGTGTCGGTGACGGCTCTTACCAAGAAACAGAGGAAAGAGGCGAGAAAGATGGACAAAAGGCACAAAGCCAACCAGCTGCGGCGAAATAAGAAGGACCTGGTAAGATACTCTTGCATTTGACACAATGTCAGCACAATGATATGAATCGGACAAGTTAAAGGTAGACTCAGTGTTATGAAATTCCAACGCGCAGCACCGCAGATATCCAGATGAATGTGATGCAAGACTTTGCATTCACGCAGAGTATCTGCTACAACGTGGTAGCTACGGGACCAAAACAGAGAAGTTTAAGATAGATGCGCTCTTATTTGTTGTGGAAACGGCCCGATATTGCTATTACTTCATGCATCGCTGAGTCTACCTTTAATGCTACATGTCACTTCTGTCCTGTCCAGGTCCTGACAGAGAAGCGTCGTCTGGGCAGCAGGGATGGTCCACCCCATCTGGTGGCTGTGGTCGCCCTCCATGCAGGTGTGGATGCTGAGGCTGTGACCAGGTTGCTGCGGTGTGAGGGGGCTGGCGGGCTGGTGCGTGAGGAGAACAGTGTGTGTGGGGTTAGTGACAGCTTTGGCCTGGTCATGCCCCGCTTCAAACAGAGGTTCACCTTCCTCCGCCCAGACACAGGTAACTCACCGACTTGGATACTACAATGTGTTTGTGTTGTCAACACTAAAGTTCCATAGATAACAACCTGATACTGCTTTATAGTTCATGTGAATGCTTGTTTAATCCATATCTGACTGTACCAAACATTTATAAGGGGCATTTTGAGTAATTAACTTACATTTACATTGTGATAACTTAGCAGACACTCTTAACCCTAATTGCGCCTGTAAGTTGCTTTGCATAAGTGCCTTACTCAAGGGCACATTGACACATTTTTCACCTAGTTGACTTGAGGATTCAAACCAGCGACCTTACGGTTACTGGCCTATCGCTCTTAACACCGAGGCTACCTGCCACCATTCAATGCTGACACTAGTACTTATCCAATAGCATTACCTCTGACTCTGTCCTCCCTCCCTCTCCCCCCCTTTCTCTCTAGCTGACATGCACTCTCTACTGGACGTGGTGAAGGTAGCAGACAGTCTGGTGTTTGTGCTGGACTCTACAGAAGGCTGGGACAGCTATGGAGACCACTGCCTCTCCTGTCTCTTTTCACAGGGGCTACCAGCCCATGGTGAGCTTCCATACAAGCTATCTAAAAAATAGACTCACAGTGCACATTTTGTTCAACTTAACCTCTCCCCTTGCTGATTACCTAAATGTTTAGCAGATTACTTACTGTAGATATTATACTGATTATTTTACTCAAAATCAACTGCCCCACCCATTTTCTCTGCATCCACTTTCATCTCTGTCCTATATAACCTCCACTTCTCTCTGCTGTCATCTCTGTCCTATATAACCTCCACTTCTCTCTCCTGTCATCTCTGTCCTATATAACCTCTCACTTCTCTCTCCTGTCATCTCTGTCCTATATAACCTCCACTTCTCTCTGCTGTCATCTCTGTCTTATATAACCTGCACTTCTTTCTCCCCCAGCTCTGGTGTGTCAGGGTGTTTCAGATCTGGCAGTGAAGAAGCGTGTGGACTCACGGCGGGCACTGGCCAAGATATCTGAAATCCGCTTCCCTGGGGCGCGTCTCTTCCCCCTGGACTCAGACCAGGACGCCACACTGATGCTAAGACACCTGGGAGCACAGAGGCAGAGGAGGCTGGGCTTCCGCTCCCGTCGGCCTCACCTCCTGGCCCAGCAGGTCTCCTACACCCCCAACAGCTCTGAGGGGAGTGGGGGAGCCCCCACGGGCCTAGGGACCCTGCGTGTGTCTGGGTATGTCCGAGGCTGCCCTCTGCAGGTGGACAGGCTGGTGCACATCTCTGGATTTGGAGACTTCCTGCTCAGTCAGATCGATGCTCCCATAGACCCCCTTCCCCTCAACTCTATGACCTCTCGCCCTGCCAAGCAAGGGAAGGAAGGAGATGTAGACATGCAGGTGGGTCTCACAAAATCAAGTCACATTTATTTCTAAAGTTCTTTTTACATCAGAAGATAACGCAAAGTGCTTATACAGAAACCCAGCCTGAAACCTCAAACAGCAAGCAATGCAGATGTAGAAGCACAATGGCTAGGAAAAACTCCCTAGAAAGGTAGGAACCTAGAGGGGAACTAGGCCCTGAGGGGTGGCCAGTCCTCTTCTAGCTGTACTGGGTAGAGAGGAACCAGGCTCTGAGGGGTGGCCAGTCCTCTTCTGGCTGTACTGGGTAGAGAGGAACCAGGCAGGGATGGCCAGTCCTTTTCGGGTTGTGCCGGGTGGAGATTATAAGAGTACATGGCCATTTAAGGCCAGATTGTTCTTCAAGATGTTCAAACGTTCATAGATGACTAGCAGGGTCAAATAATAATCACAGTGGTTATAGAGGGTGCAACAGGTCAGCACCTCAGAAGTGTCAGTTGGCCTCAAATGTCAGTTGGCTTTTCATAGCCAAGCATTCAGAGGTCGAGGCTGCAGGTGTGGTAGAAAGAGAGTGGTAAAACAGCAGGTCCTGGACAACGTAGCACATCCGGTGGACAGGTCAGGGTTCCAAAGGCAGAAGAGTTGAAACTGGAGCAGCAGCACCTGGGGGACAGGGACAGCCAGGAGTCATCAGGCCAGGTAGGCCTGAGGCATTGTCCTAGGGCTCAGGTCCTCCAGGAGGGGGGGAGAGAATTAAATTCACACGGTATACCAGATATAACAGACTGACTCTAGCCCCCCGGCACATAGACTATTACTGCATAGATAATGGAGGCGGAGGTGTGGATTCTTTGGACACTGTGGCCCTGTCCGACAATATACCCAGACAGGGCCAACCAGGCAGGATATAACCAGACCCACTTATCCAAAGCAAATCCCCCACACCACTAGAGGGATGTCAACAGACCACCTGCTTTTTTCCACTCTGAGACAAGGCTGAGTATAGCCCACAAAGATCTCCTCTGCATGAATGCGAGGGGGTGCAAAACCGGACAGGAAGATCACGTCAGTGACTCAGCCCACTCAAGTGACACACCTCTCCTAGGGTTGGCATATAAGAGCACTAGTAAGCCCCTGTAATAGGGTTAGAGACAGAGAATCCCAGTGGAGAGAGGGGAACTGGCCAGGCAGAGACAGCAGGGGCGGTTCGTTGCTCCAGTGCCTTTCTGTTCACACTCCCGAGTACACTTAATCATAGGACCTACTGAAGAGATGAGTCTTCAGTAAGGAATTAAAGGTTGAGACCGAGTCTGCGTCTCTCACATGGGTAGGCAGACCATTCCATAAAAATGGAGCTCTATATGAGAAAGCCCTGCCTCCAGCTGTTTGCTTAGACATTCTAGGGACAATTAGGAGGCCTGAGTCTTGTGACTGTAGCGTACGTGTAGGTATGTACGGCAGGACCAAGTCAGAGAGATAGGTAGGAGCAAGCCCATGTAATGCTTTGTAGAGTCGCAGTAAAACGTTGAAATCAGCCCTAGTCTTAACAGGAAGCCAGTGTAGAGAGGCTAGCACTGGAGTAATATGTACACATATGTTGGTTCTAGTCAAGGTTGTAGCAGCCGTGTTTAGCACTAGCTGAAGTTTATTCAGTGCTTTGTCCAGGTAGATTGAGAGTAGAGCATTGTGGTAGTCTAATCTACAAGTGGCAAAAACATGGATGATCTTTTCTACGTCGTTATTGGAAGATGGTCACTAGCTGATATCATTACATTGCAAATGGACAGTGATTTAATGAATCATTTACAAACTATAGTTGAGACATTTATCAGCGCTGCTTCTGCTCGTTGACAGTAGGTGCTAACTGCTCTCTGTGTTTCAGGATGGTGGTGTTGAGGTGGCGTCAGTGCGGGTGCTGATGAAGGCAGACCCAGCTCGCAGGGAGAGTCTGCAGGCCGAGGCAGAGGTAGACCCCATGGATGGAGAGCAGACCTGGCCCACTGATACTGAACTGCTGGAGGCTGAAGGTAAAGGGAGAGAGAGGGCGGAGTTATAGAGGGTCGTTACGTTGAATTACATGATAGATCTATGGTCACAGTGCTGTTGTTGGCATCCATTGTATGGGTACGTTGAACCGGTTCATGTCAACACATTGAGTTTATTATTGCCTCTGGGTTTACAATGTAATAATCCTCTCTAATAAATGTTCTCTTTCCCTCAGAGGCCAGAAAGAGCAAGCGTGTAATGAAGGTGCCCAAAGGGACATCAGACTACCAGGCCACGTGGATTGTGGATGAGGAGGATGAGAATGGCGAGGAGGATGAAGAGAGTACTGACGATGAGGAGGATGAGGATTTGATGATGGAGGAGTCCATAGATGGAGAGGACCTTGACTCTCAGGTGGTGAGTAGTGAGTCCACGCCACATCCTGGGACACTGACACGGCTGCACAGAAGAAACTTGTGTATGTTTTTCTGGCCGGTGTAGCATTAGTTTCACGTTGTCACTTGCACAAGTACATTGAGAGGCTTTTTTTGCAAGTTCTAAACCCAGCAATGCAGTAATCCACAAATGTAATACTAAAAATAACAAGTTCTAAACCCAGCAATGCAGTAATCCACAAATGTAATACTAAAAATAACACGGTAGAACACAAACACATGAGAAATAGAAATAAGAACACAAAGTAAGAAGCTATATACAAGGTCAGTCCCAATACTATATTTAGAATGTGCAGGGATACTGGGGTGATAGAGGAAGATATGTATAGGGGTAAGATGACTAGGCGTCAGGATGTTTGTGTGTGTGTGGAGTCTGTATGAATGTGTGCATGTTGTGTAGAGTCTTGTGAGTGTTCATAGAAACGGTGCAAAAATAAATACACGGGTCAACTCAGTCCGTGTAGCCATTAATACAAGAGAAAGAGCGACAACTGTTGTGCTGACAGCCTGTCCCAAGGCATTGGGTGCACCACTAAAGTGTTTGTTTACCCTCTGCCTGTTGCCGTGGCGATAGTGAAACCAGTAAAGGAGAGGCGTGTAAAGGAGAGGCGTGTAAAGGAGAGGCGTGTAAAGGAGAGGTGTAGAGAGAGGTGTAGAGAGAGGTGTAGAGAAGAGATGTAGAGAGACGTGTAAAGGAGAGACGTGTAAAGGAGAGGTGTAGAGAGACGTGTAAAGGAGAGACGTGTAGAGAGATGTGTAAAGGAGAGACGTGTAAGGAGACGAGGGTGATCCGTTGGTAGTCTGAGTTGATTGTTGAGACGTCTGAACTGATGTGGGGTGATGCGGAAGACGTCAGGGGGAAGCAGCTCGGACAGGACAGTGATTGGTGGGGGGAAAGTGTTGAACAGTTCGGTTGGGGGTGGAACAGTGTATACGTGACCCGTGGTTAGTGCACAGTGTGGCGCAGCACCACTGTTTGTTTTCACAATGTCTGCCTCTGGGCTGTAGTGCCAGGCTGCTCACCGTGGCAACAATAGTGTTTTGGAGCAGGGGTCCCGAGAGAAGCCTCCTGACTTCCTGCTTATCGGACACAACTTCCTGTCTGGACCAGGAGATGGGGAAGGCCATTTATTTATAACAGCGCTGCTTGAAAGAAGGGGGTAGATTCTGCTCTGGTCAAACGTTCCGCTACACCTATTTTCTTGAATATTTATTAGCATGTGTTTGATGTCGGGGTTAGACGGGATATACCATCCTAGATGTTAACAATGGAGGAAATGGTGCTGGGGTTGATCAGGATTATTATTGCAGCTGGGATTGTTCTGAAGGTTGTGAATCAGCCCCATGCAGAGTGGACCCCCCCCTCCCATGTATCTCTTACTTACTGTAATGCCACTTCCAGTAGAGCCACTTGTACACTTTTTCTAACTTCATTACTGGAAATGAGGCTGATAAATACTTGGCCTCGTTGTTCCCATTACATATGATGTAGAGGTATATAGCTCTGCAGTAGAAACTTGTGATGGTCCTCCCATAACTGCTTTTCCTATTCCTGAACATCCCACTATAGGATAGGTTCAAAAAAACACCTCTGGAAGTCAAGATGGAAGGAGGATTGTCTCTCCCAAATATAATATTTGACTATTGGGCTGCTAACCTCCGTGCTGTTACGCTTTGGCTGGGTGACACACCTCTGTCATCTAGCCAAAACGTAACAGCACGTGAGGAGTGTCACCCCTTCTCTATTGGCGCTGTGATTTTGTCACCTATCAATTTGAAGATGTCACTTTATAGTAACAGTCCTATTATACACAGCACATTCCGAATCTGGAAGCAAATTAAGGTCCATTTTGACCTCAGACCCATCTCATTCATGCTCCCTGTTGCCAGGAATCCCTCCTTTGCCCCCTCGCACCCTGAAAACACCTTTGAGCGATGGGGAGAGCTAGGGATCAGTACCATAGGGGATCTATATATAGAAGGGGCCTTTGCCTCCTTTGATTTGCTGAGGGAAACCTGTAATCTTCCCGGGAAGAAACTTTTTCAGATACCTACAGATTAGACTGTTGAAATAAAGTTTGTCACATGTGCCAAATACAACGGTTGTAGACCGTACAGTGAAATGCTTACTTACAGGCCCTGAACCAACAATGCAGTTAACACTTTAAGTAAAAAAAAATAGATATAAATAATTAAAGAGCAGCAGTGAAATAACAGTATCATGGCTATATACAGGGGGTACCAGAACAGAGTCAGTGTGGAGGCACCGGTTAGTTGAGGTAATATGTACATGTAGGTAGAGTTATTAAATTGACTATGCATATATAAAACAGTGAGTAACAGAAGTGCAAGGGGGGGGGGGAAGCAATGCAAATTGTCTGGGTAGCCATTTGATTAGATGTTCAGGAGTCTTATGGCTTTGGGGTAGAAGCTGTTTAGGTCCAAAATGCTTCTTGACTTGGCGCTCCAGTACCGCTTGCCGTGCGGTAGCAGAGGGAACAGTCTATGACTAGGGTGGCTGAAGTCTTTGAACATTTTTAGGGCCTTCCTCTGACACCGCCTGGTATAGAGGTCCTGGATGGCAGGACGCTTGGCCCCAGTGATGTACTAGGCCGTTCGCACTACCTTCTGTAGCGCCTTGCGGTCAGAGGCCGAGCAGTTGCCATACCAGGCAGTGACGCAACGAGTCAGGATGCTCTCGATGGTGCAGCTGTAGAACCTTTTGAGGATCTGAGGACCCATGCCAAATCTTTTCCGTTTCTTGAGGGGGAATAGGCTTTGTGTCCTCTGACTGTCTTGGTGTGTTTGGACCATGTTAGTTTGTTGGCAAGGAACTTGAAGCTCTCAACCTGCTCCACTACAGCCCTGTCGATGAGATTCCTCCGATGTCATTGATGAGTACACCACATCAGTCACTGGCTTCATCAATAAGTGCATCGATGACGTCGTCCCCACAGTGACCATACGTACATACCCCAACCAGAAGCCATGGATTACAGGCAACATCCGCACTGAACTAAAGGCTAGAGCTGACCCTTTCAAGGAGCGAGACTCTAACCTGGAAGCTTATAAGAAATCTCGCTATGCCTTCCAACGAACCATCAAACAGGCAAAGTGTCAATACGGGACAAAGATCGAATCGTACTACACCGGCTCTGACGCTCGTCAGATGTGTCAGGGCTTGCAAAACATTAGACTACAAAGGGAAGCACAGACGAGAGCTGCCCAGTGAGACGAGCCTACCAGACGGGCTAAACTACTTATATGCTCGCTTCGATGCAAATAACACTGAAACATGCATGAAGACTGTGATCATGCTCTCCGCAGCAGATGTGAGTAAGACCTTTTAAAAGGGTCAACATTCACAAGGCTGCAGGGTCAGACAGATTACCAGGACGTATACTGCGAGCATGCACTGACCAACTGGCAAGTGTCTGCACTGACATCTTAAACCTCTCCCTGTCTGAGTCTGTAATACCAAGATGTTTTAAGCAGACCACAATAGTCCCTGTGCCCAAGAACCCCAAGGTAATCTACCTAAATTATTACCTACCCGTAGCACTCAAGTCTGTAGCCATGAAGTGCTTTGAAAGGCTGGTCATGGCTCACAACACCATTATCCCAGAAACCCTAGACCCTCTCCAATTTGCATACCGCCCCAACACATCCACAGATGATGCAATCTCTATTGCACTCCACACTGCCGTTTCCCACCTGGACAAAAGGAACACCTATGTGAGAATGCTATTCATTGACTACAGCTCAGCGTTCAACACCATAGTGCCCTTAAAGCTCAACAATAAGCTAAGGTCCCTGGGACGGAACACCCCCCCCACCCCCCCCTGCAACTGGATCCTGGACTCCCTGACGGGCCACCCCCACGTGAGGACGGCCCGCCACGCTGAGACTCAACATAGGGGCCCCTCAGGGGTGCGTGCTCAGTCTCCTCCTGTACTCCCTGTTCACTCATGACTGCACAGCCAGGCACGACTCCAACACCATCAAGTTTGCTGCTCTGGTAGGCCTGATCACAACAACGACGAGACAACCTATAGGGAGGAGGTCAGAGACCTGGCCATGTGGTGCCAGGACAACAACCTCTCCCTCAACGTGATCAAGACAAAGGAGATGACTCATTCTCATTGACAGGGCTGCAGTGGAGCCGGCTGAGAGCTTCAAGTTCCTTGGTGTCCACATCACCAACAAACTAACATGGTTCAAGCATACCAAGACAGTCATGACGAGTGCACAACAAAACCTATTCCCACTCAGGAGACTGAAAAGATTTGGCATGGGTCCTCAGATCCTCAAAGGTTCTGCAGTTGCACCATCGAGAGCATCCTGACTAGAGGTCGACCGATTAATCGGAATGGCCGATTTTCTAATTTTCATAACAATCGGAAATCTGTATTTTTGGGCGCCGATTTGCAGATTTAAAAAGAAAAATTAAAATGTACACCTTTTATTTAATCTTTATTTAACTAGGCAAGTCAGTTAAGAACACATTCTTATTTTCAATGACGACCTAGGAACGGTGGGTTAACTGCCTCGTTCAGGGGCAGAAAGACAGATTTTCACCTTGTCGGCTCGGGGGATCCAATCGTGCAACCTTACAGTTAACTAGTCCAATGCAATAACGACCTGCCTCTCTCTCGTTGCACCCCACAAAGAGACTGCCTGTTACGCAAATGCAGTAAGCCAAGGTAAGTTGCTAGCTAGCATTAAACTTATCTTATAAAAAACATTCAATCATAATCACTAGTTAACTACACATAGTTGATGATATTACTAGATATTATCTAGCGTGTCCTGTGTTGCATAAAATCTGACTGAGCATACAAGTATCTGACTGAGCGGTGGTAGGCAGAAGCAGGCGCGTAAACATTCATTAAACAGCACTTTCGTGCGTTTTGCCAGCAGCTCTTCGTTGTGCATCAAGCATTGCGCTGTTTATGACTTCAAACCTATCAACTCCCGAAATGAGGCTGGTGTGACCGAAGTGAAATGGCTGGCTAGTTAGCACGCGCTAATAGCGTTTCAAACTTCACTCGCTCTGAGCCTTGGGGTGGTTGTTTCCCTTGCTCTGCATGGGTAACGCTGCTTCGATGTGGTCGTTGTGTTGCTGGTTCGAGCCCAGGGAGGAGCGAGGAGAGGGACGGAAGCTATACTGTTACACTGGCAATACTAAAGTGCCTGTAAGAACATCCAATAGTCAACGGTTAATGAAATACAAATGGTATAGAGGGAAATAGTCCTATAACTACAACCTAAAACCTCTTACCTGGAAATATTGAAGACTCATGTTAAAAGGAACCACCAGCTTTCTCATGTTCTGAGCAAGGAACTGAAACGTTAGCTTTCTTACATAGCACATATTGCACTTTTACGTTCTTCTCCAACACTTTGTTTTTGCATTATTTAAACCAAATTTAACATGTTTCATTATCTACTTGAGGCTAAATTGATTTTGATGTATTATATTAAGTTAAAATAAGTGTTAATTCAGTATTGTTGTAATTGTCATTATTACAAATACATTTTTTTTTTTTTTATATATTTTTTTGAAATCGGCCAATTTAAATTGGTATCGACTTTTTTGATCCTCCAATAATCGGTATCGCCATTGAAAAATCATAATCGGTCGACCTCTATGACTGGTTGAATCACTGCCTGGTATGGCAACTGCTCGGCCTCTAACCTCAAGGTACAACAGAGGGTAGTGCATATGACCCAGTACATCACTGGGGCCAAGCTTCCTGCCATCCAGGATCTCTATAACCAGTCGGTGTCAGAGGAAGGCCCTAAAACTTGTCAGACTCCAGCCACCCTAGTCAGACTGTTCTCTCTTACCGCACGGCAAGCAGTACCGGAACACCAGTCTAGGTCCAAGAGGCTTCTAAACAGCGTCTATCCCAAGCCATTAGACTCCTGAACATCTAATCAAATGGCTACCCAGACTATTTTCATGGCCTCCCTCTTCCCCTCTTTACCCCAGTGCTATTCTGTTGTCATCTATGCATAGTCACTTTAATAACTTTACCTACATGTACATACTACCTCAACTAACCGGTGCCCCCTCACAAAATCGCAATATTATTTTTGCGTTAGTTGGCTGTACCTGCACCAAAACTACAGTAAACCCCCCTTCGTAGCTTGTTCTCCATCTTCTTTTTAAAGGAGAGGAGGAAAGGAGATTTTTCAGCACTTTTATTTCTATGAATGATCTACTCATTTTGTCATTGCTCTCTTGTCCCTCTACAGCAGACATGGTGGGCAATATGTTTGGAACATCGAATCGCAATAAAGTCACTATCGATCCGCAATACATATCGTATCGGCGCCTTAGTATCGTGATAATATCGTATTGTGAGATGCCTGGCAATTGCCAGCTCTAGTAGAAACTTCCTGTCTTTTACTGTTTGGTTTAGGATGCTGCCTCAGGTGGTGGCTCTGAGGAGGAGGAGGAGGAGGAGGAGGAGCTGAATTCCACATCGGATAAGGGTGGAGCAGACCAGCACTATGATGAGCACATGGACGAGGCGGAGGAAGGGGAGGGGTTAAAACGATACCGGGAGGCTCGGGCCAATGAGATGTTCCCAGATGAAGTGGACACCCCTCTAGACCAATCGGCTAAGAACAGGTAAGGGCATGACTATCATATCGTCTACTACCAAACACAGTGGCCCCTTACTTCTCCTTCAGTACTGTACAGGACCCTCTGCTTTCAGTGTGGGCTACAACACAGAGGGGCTGTCTAAGCAAAAACATTCAACCGATCCCTGAAAAAAACATCAACCCATGGCTCACACACAGGTAACTGCCAAAAAAGGAAACGCCAACAGAAAGTGTCTCAAAAGGGCGTTCGGCCGCCAGAGCGGCTTCAGTGCACCTTGTCATATCTGTATGGAGGGATGCGACGCCATTCTTCCACAAAAAAATTCAGTCATTTGGTGTTTTGTTGATGGTGGTGGAAAACGCTGTCTCAGGCACTGCTCCAGGATCTCCCGGAAGTGTTCAATTGGGTTGAGATCTGGTGACCGAGACACCCACACACACTTTAAACCCCCTATGCTCATTTGAGATCCCTCTTTCAAAGTCAGAAATCTCTTATTCTAGCCATGGTAGCCAAAATAATGGGCAGTTTTATACATGACCCTAAGCATGATGGGATGTTAATTGATTATTTAACTCAGGAATCAGACCTGTGTAGAAGCACCTGCTTTAATACTTTGTATTCCTCATTTACTGAAGCGTTTTCTTTATTTTTGCAGTTACCTGTACATTGAGTTGATATTATACATTTGGATAGACGGTCAAGCAGAATGTGGTAACCTTGAAGAACAGCTCATTAACAGCCAGTGACTTGATCCTGACCTTTGATCAAAGTGCTTCAGCACTCCAATATCTAACATTTTCTTCAGCAACACTTGGGGGGGGGGGGGGGTGAGTCTGAGGAGGGAGGAATTCACCAAACATGTCAAACATCTGGTCTGTTATATGACAATCCCGTTAACGCCCAAACTTTACTTTCCAGGATGATTGGCCCGGCGTAATTACTTAGCCATATTCTGACATTGCTAATTTCCTGTGTGCTCAGGTTCCAGCGTTACAGGGGCCTGAAGAGTTTCCGCTCCTCCCCCTGGGACCCCTTGGAGAACCTGCCTGCAGACTACTCCCGCATCTTCCAGTTTCAGAGCTTTGAGCGCACACGCCGCCGCGTACTAGCTGAGGCTGCGCAGGAGGAAGAGGGGGCCATGGTAGGAGTCTGCCGTGTGTGTGTGTGACATCCTGTTTCAACCCTGTCCCCTCTCGGTGCCCCCCCCCCATCCATTAACCCTGCTCTGCTCTCTAGGTGGGCTGGTATGTGACCCTCCATGTAGTGGATGTTCCCCCCACGGTGATGGAGAGTGTCCAGGCAGGCAGGCCTCTGGTGCTGGTCTCCTTACTGCCACATGAACAGAAGGTATACAGTATTGGGATACTCCTGAATTATTGTGTACTTAGTGTCTTAAGTTAAAAATTGTAACTAATTTCTGCTGTTAAATATGTTGATAAAGTGTAGACAAACTACAGAGGGGAGAAAAATGTATACATTTATATATACACACACACACACACACACACTTGAGGTCGAAAGTTTACTCCACAAATTTCTTATTAACAAACTATAGTTTTGGCAAGTCGGTTAGGACATCTACTTTGTGCATGACATGACACAAGTAATTTTTCCAACAATTGTTTACAGACAGATTATTTCACTATATCACAATTCCAGTGGGTCAGAAGTTTACATACACTAAGTTGACTGTGCCTTTTAAACAGCTTAGAAAAGTCCAGAAAATGATGTCATGGCTTTAGAAACTTCTGACAGGCTAATTGACATCATTTGAGTCATTTGGAGGTGTACCTGTGGATGTATTTCAAGGCCTACCTTCAAACTCAGTGCCTCCTTTGCTTGACATCATGGGAAAATCAAGAGAAATCAATTGTAGACCTTCACAAGTCTGGTTCATCCTTGGGAGAAATTTCCAAACGCCTGAAGGTACCACGTTCATCTGTACAAACAATAGTACGCAAGTATAAACGCCATATCGTTCAGGAAGGAGACGCATTCTGTCTCCTAGAGATGAATGTACTTTAGTGCAAAAAGTGCAAATCAATCCCAGAACAACAGCAAAGGACCTTGTGAAGATGCTGGAGAAAACAGGTTCAGAAGTATCGTTATCCACAGTAAAGCGAGACCTATATCAACATAACCTGAAAGGCCGCTCAGCAAGGAAGAAGCCACTGCTCCAAAACAGCATAAAAAAGCCAGACTATGGTTTGCAACTACACATGGGGACAAAGATCACACTTTTTGGAGAAATGTCCTCTGGTCTGATGAAACAAAAACAGAACTGTTTGGCCATAATGACCATCGTTTTGTTTGGAGGAAAAGGGGGAGGCTTGCAAGCCGAAGAACACCATCCCAACCGTGAAGCACGGGGGTGGCAGCATCATGTTGTGGGGGTGCTTTGCTGCAGGAGGGATTGGTGCATTTCACAAAATAGATGGCATCTGAGGGAGGAAAATGATATGGATATATTGAAGCAACATCAAGACATGAGTCAGGCAGGTAAGCTTGGTTGCAAATGGGTCTTCCAAATGGACAATGACCCCAAGCATACTTCCAAAGTTGTGGCAAAATGGCTTAAGGACAACACAGTCAAGGTATTGGAGTGGCCATCCCAAAGCCCTGACCTCAATCCTATAGAACATTTGTGGGCAGAACTGAAAAAGCGTGCACGAGCAAGCAGGCCTACAACCCTGACTCAGTTACACCAGCTCTGTCAGGAGGAATGGGCCAAAATTCACTCAACTTATTGTGGGAAGTTGGTGGAAGGCTATCTGTAACGTTTGACCCAAGTTAAACAATTTAAAGGCAATGCTAACAAATACTAATTGAGTGAACGTCTGACCCACTTGGAATGTGATGAAAGAAAGAAAATCTGAAATAAATAATTCTCTACTATTATTCTGACATTTCACATTCTTAAAATAATGTGATGATCCTAACTGACCTAGTTGACCTGTCAGCAATGGGTGTGGTTGAAATCCGGATCCACTCATTTGAAGGGGTGTCCACATACGTTTGTATGTCTATATTCAGTGCCTTCGTATCATATTCAGACCCTTTGACTTTTTCCACATTTTATGTTACAGCCTTATTCTAAAATTGATTCAATATTTTATGTTTGATCATTTATAAAAAATAAAAACTGATTACATTTACATAAGTATTCAGACCCTTTACTCTGTACTTTGTTGAAGCACCGTTGGCTAACGTAACAAAATGTGGAAAAAGTATAGGGCTCTGAATACTTCCTGCATGTATAAATCAATTGTAACAACGCTAGCTAATGGTTTTAACACTATAGAAACTATTCTTCCAGCTTCTTACCATTTGGTTGCCTTCCATCCTCTGATCAGATGTCAGTGATGCACATGCTGGTGAGGAGACACCCCAGCAACACAGACCCTATCAAGTCTAAAGAGGAGCTGGTGTTCCACTGTGGATTCAGGAGGTTCAGGGCCTGCCCCATCTTCTCCCAGCACACATCAGGTAGGGGGACCTGGAAACAGCACAACTTGAACAAAATTGAAGAAAAAGTATGGCAAATATGCTGACATTCTGTGAGGACTGTTTTGGCTTGTTATACAACCATTTATTTGTCTGCTCGGCATTGTATCTAACCTGTGATTGACTCTCTCTCCAGCCGACAAGCACAAGCTGGAGCGTTTCCTTCAGGCTGACGCCCCCACAGTGGTTTCTGTGTACGCCCCCATCACATTCCCCACCGCTGGGGTACTGCTTTTCAAACAGAGGGAGGATGGTAAGGGCCTGGATAGTGATGTTTGGCTGACTTAGTATTTCTCTACCTGTTTAAGGATGGGGGAAGGACAGAGGAACACACTGTCTCTACCTGGATCTCTCCTGTTCTGTCTTTATTTGAGCCAGTATCTCTTGTTCTCTCCCTCAGGCATGCAGGACCTGGTGGGGACAGGAAGTCTGCTGAGCTGTGACCCCCAGCGTGTGGTGCTGAAGAGGATCGTGTTGAGTGGCCACCCCTTCAAGATCAACCGCCGGTCCGCTGTCTGTAGATACATGTTCTTCAACAGGGGTGAGGGGGCACTGAGCTAAGCACTGCATGTTTCCCAATAATACCCACATAACTTCTGTCTGACTAGGGCCCACAGGGTGCACTATATAGAGAATAGGTGCCTTTTGTCCCACAACTACTGTCGTAATGTGGAAAGGAAATAGCTCTGACTTACCTGTGGTTTTCATTATTTATTTTCATATTAACTGACCTGTGCTTTTTTTTTCTCTGATAGACGACATCCTGTGGTTTAAGCCTGTTGAGCTGAGAACCAAGTGGGGCCGGAGAGGACACATCAAGGAGGCCCTAGGTACGGAGAAAACCTAAACCTTGTCAATACTGTTTAGTGACATGAAACAATGTATTGCCTTCATTGGACAATTGTGTGACTACCTGACCTTAACCTGTGTGTGGGTTATGTTTTTCAGGTACTCATGGACACATGAAGTGTGTATTTGACAGCCAAATGCGGTCTCAGGATACTGTCATGATGAACCTGTATAAGAGGGTCTATCCTCGCTGGACATATGACCCCTATGTGCCTTTGCCCCTGCCCTGGGTCAAGGGGGAAGGGACTCAGGTGCCGGATGATTTTGACATGGAGTAGGTGGTGGTCTGTTGCAAGAGGTGTGTTGGAGTCTGTAGAGAGTTGCATGGACTGTGGTGATTACATTTTCACTCCAATAGATGGATTGTAATGTGTATTAAATAAAACCAATGAGACCAAATCACTTGTTTCTTTATTTCTTTGGAAAATGTCCTTGTGGTCCAGTTAGTTTGTTTCCTGGCCATTAGATGGCAGCAGTGTATAAGAGGAAACAGGCTCTTTGTTGCAGTGACTAACAAGGTGGAACTGAACTCACTGATTATATGAGAGCCATGCACTGTTATTGCCCTGTACTCAAACACTAACAGGATCAAACATGAAGACAATGTTGAGGCATAATCAGAGAGAGCATGTTCAGCTCAATAATACTGTTGTACAGATTCGATTCTCAATTTCAACATGTTTGGCACAAATTACACAAATTGAAAATCTGAACAGCAATGATCACAACTTTGGATGAACGAGCTTGCCTTTCCCATTTTGGTCCATTGCTCCCTCTGTTCTAGGAAGTCTTCTCCAGCTCTTTCCACTGCCATTCCTTTAGGTCTTTGCATTTTATTCTGATATTGTATTTATTATTTTTGCAGATAGTGTGCATGACGACTTCAAAGAAAAATGTCCACAATTTGTGCCTCTTAAATTCCTTTTGGTACACAACTTATCCTCCACACTAGCTATAGTCTCACATAGTGTACCCCCCTTCCACTCCCTGGTGGTCTCTCCCTGAGCTGAAGACCCTTCTTCCCCACCAGTCAGTCTCAAGCAGAGAACGCGAGAACCCATGTTCTCGCTCTGGATCTATGACGCGCAACAGTTTTACATTCCTCCCTATCCCATGCTTTGTGCTCCACGGAGAAAGTGATTTATGAATTGTAATATTTATCATAAAACTGTGCTCTTGCATGCTCGCAGCTCCATTATTCATCTGGGGTCTCTGTTGGGACTGCACCAAAGAGGCATGCCAATATGTCTGGGAAACTAGAAGGTGAAGACTTGGGGTTGGAGAGGTGGAACATGATCCAAGAAATGGAGGGGATAAAAAGTTCAACATTTTTCATACTGCGAATTTGATTACAGTGTGGAAAAAGTTGAAAAATAAAGCTAAAACAATCGCAAAAGAGTAATGCCTATTGCATTGGGGTGCACGCCGGGAGCACTGGACAGTTTTGCTGAAACACCAATTATCTGCTTCATTTCTTTTTTTACTCGTATGGATGAAGGCAAGGGCACTGAATGGTGATGTGTTGAACACATCTTGTTTAAAGCTGAAGACTGGTGTGGTGTGCCTGTTCTAGCTAGCTGTTCATGATTGTGGGGGGACTCCTCTTCAAAAAATATTTTTGCAGGAATCTCCTTGCGAAGGATTTTGCTGAAAAATGGAACTCTGCCGGGCAATATCCCCACACACCATGGAGAATGTTTTTACAGTAACATGTGGGACTGTATAGACCGCATACACAATTTCCTTCCAACACTATCAATTTTAAACCGATTTATCTTTAACTAGGCTAGTCAGTTAAGAACAAATTCTTATTTACAATTGAAGCCTACCGGGGAACAGTGGGTTCAGGGGCAGAATGACAGATTTTTACCTTGTCAGCTCGGATTCAATCCAGCAACCTTTCAGTTACTGGCCCAACGCTCTAACCACTAGGCTACCTGCCGCCCCAAATGCAGTTGTTTAGGGACCAACGAAGTGTTCAAACTGAATAAAACCAGAGATGGAGAGAATGCAAATGGGATCTATGGAGTTGGGAAATGAGAATAAGAGCTGTAGAGGAAGAAATGCTGGAGTGTGAGAGAGACGTTGAGTTAGGCAGTGTGGGCGAGGGAGAAGGAAAGAGTGGCTGGCGTTTATGGATAGCAGATGTGGGGTTTTGGCAAGGGCCGAGCGCGCCTGAATCCCGCACCGGCTGGGTGGCACCGGGGTGAGAGGGAGGTCACTGCACCACACAGCCCATAAAACACAGAGAAGGAGGGAAGGAAGACTGCCTGGGTCTCACACACCAGCCTGGGACTCCAAGGCTGTGATGGTGAGCAAATCACACTCAAACACTATGTATTCTTAGGAGGGAGAAAAAAATACATTTAGACCAGGGGTTTTAAAACTGGCCTGAGGTACTGCAGGGAGTCTGCCATTGTTTGTTTTGGTGAAAAATATTTGGGGGGGCGGATTTTTTTAATGTGAACAATTATTATTTAATGAATATCACTAGCTGCAACAGAATACATACCATTGTGGATACCATTAGGTCTCTGTGTCCAATATGAAGGAAGTTAAGAGGTAGTTTCATGAGCCAACGCTAACTAGCGGTAACACAATGTCAAAGTCTCCAGGAAAAGTTAGCATGCTAGCTGTTCTTGTTCATCCGACTCTGGGGTAGTAGATAAAGGGCTTCCTTGACAAAATCTCGAACTATCCCTTTAGTATGGAGGAAATTGCAGCCATTCTAGTTCTAGCTTGTATGGCTCCCCCCCCCCCTTCAGTGAGCCCCCGCCAAATAAAATAAAAAATATTAAAAACCTTTCTGCACTCATTTTTATTCAGACATTTGGAACACAAATAATCACAACATTTAATACTATATAAAAATATATACAAAAATATCAAAAAGTAACAAAGACAAATAGAAACAAATTTGTGTTGATTTGGCACTTGAGCATCAATACATTACCCATCCCCCAACACTGTTGACCAAGAGTCAAGACTAAACCAATTCACCTTGGAGGTGTGCGGACTTGTTTTACATTATTCTTAACGATTTCACACAAACCAGAAAAAGAAAATGCAACAATATGTCTATGAAACTATATATTCACAGTATTATGAATTAATTGTGATTTGTGACTGTAGTGTGACTGAATTTAATAATTGCATTAGTACTGTACAAAGTTAGAGGTGCGCTATTTGATAGATTCCCCCGCTCCACCTACCTCAGGCTTCCAGTGGGGAGGTCAACCTACCCCCCCTCCCCATATCGTACTTCTAAGTGGGAGACCTTCCCAGGCAGTAGCCTACCTAGCTCATAAACTAGAATCAAGGCGCCCACTCTGACAAGGTTAATTGATCCACAGTCCCACACAGTGACATGACATCATTGACTTGACGTGCAAAAGAGCGATAGAAAACGGATCGCGTAAATGTCACCATTCCAAATACTGCCCTGGGTGGCTGCCCATCTCACCTATACCTAAATCCACCACTGCACACCAGACACACCTACCTCACACTACCACTCTCCCAATTCAGTCTTCTGATCACAAACCCTGTATTTTCACTGATTGAATATACTCACCCAAACTTCTCTATCACCTCAAGTTCTTTCCTCTATGATATCCCTCGCGCTTGTTCCCCTTTCTCTCCCCCTTAGCCTGGTCCTGACGCCCTGGTTCCTGGCCAAGGCGTGTGTCCCTGGAGGAGCCAGCAAGGAGATGGAGAGAGGGGGCAGCAAGGGGGCGCAGAGACAGGCTCCAAAACCACATCTCTCTCTCTCCTCTTTCCCTTCACTTTGTAAGGAACTGGCCTGGCACACTCCCCAGCTCTGCCATTAATCAGGGAGTGAGGGGTAGTTCAGCGTGTGTGTGTGTGTGTGTACATGCTCACATGTGGCTGAATGTGTGTGTTTATGTGTGTGTGTGTGTGTGTGTGTGTGTGTGTGTGTGCTGATAGAGAGCTGGATGGAATGGGGGTGATGGTATGGAGACCAGGACCTCCCAACAAAGCGGAAGAGTTCACCCAGCGAGCGAAAGGGAGGGAGGCTGACAGACAAAAAGCCTGGTGCACAGATAGTGACTGCCAGTGAGAGACACAGAGGATGAGAGATGATCTAGGGAGGTTTTAGGCACACAGAGAGGTAAAAATGACTGAAATTCTTCAGGTGGAAAAGTGACGGGACTGTCTTATCCCCAGAATGACTCTTCTGCCCAAGACCATCATAAAATTTGAAATACCTTTTGCTTACACTTTGAGAATGTTCATGTGTGTGCAGGAGAGTGCAAATCAGGGACAAGACGCAAGTGTGTACGACAGGTAAGTATAGACATCATTATACAGGGACAGTTCCCTGAAAGAATGCAGTTCATACAAAGTCCATGAGCCTTCTCTTCTCCCCTCCTCCTCCAATCCATGAGACCCCCCGCCTTCTCTTCTCCCCTCCTCCAGTCCATGAGACCCTCCTCCTCCAGTCCATGAGACCCCCCACCCTCTCTTCTAACCTCCTCCTCCAGTCCATGAGACCCCCCGCCTTCCCTTCTCCCCTCCTCCTCCAGTCCATGCCCCTCCGCCCTCTCTTCCCTGATTATCCAGGTGGGAGTGAAATGTGAAAAAAACCAAACCACTTCCAACCTGCTCCCCCTCACCCCCCAATGGGCCTCCCAGAATGCCTGTCTGCTGACATCACTGAGCAGAGACCTGGCAAGCCAATCTCTCCCCTGCTCTGCTCCGCTCTCCCCTTCCCTCTTTCTGCTTCCTGCCCTCATGATGTCACACACCATATGGTTTTCAGCGAGTATCAAGCCGGAAAAGAGATTTAGTCGGTCAAGAGGAGAGAAAAGGAGGGGCGGAGCGGGTGTGTTGTGTGTGTAGGATACAGAAAACAAAGGTTGCTCTTCCCCAATGTGTGCTCTGTGAGTGGAAGGTAAAAGGAGAGAAGAAAAGGGAGAGGGGGTGAGAAGGGAAGGGCTGTGCTGTGTGAGGCTAATGAGGAGAGACCAGGGAGCAGAGACCACTCAGCGGACAGCCATGTGCACCACAGACACCCAGCAGGCTGGCCTGCTCACTCACACATATTGGGTTTACCAATATACTTTCCCTGCATGATGGTCCACAGGAACCAACAAACTGTAGGTGCTGGGGCAGTCCTGAGGGACAAGACTGGCAGCTGCACACCTCTGGAGCTACCCCAACCAACGCCAACGTGAGTGATAAACGTATCAAACGTATACGTTATGATACATACATTTTCACACATCTGCAGTATGACTTTCAGAGACATTTCAATGCCACCAATTTACTCTTACCATAGTCATTTCTCTGAGATGGGAATCCCATACTATCCCTGTATTATCATAACTCATCCATGAGTATTTATAATTTGGATTTTATATGGCAAGATAATTGCTCATCACAGAATGAGGGTGGATTGGAATAGCGACCAAACAACACAACAGCTCAGGGAATTCAAATTACATGCCTTGAACACCTATCCACTAAAACTGTTGCAAAGCTGCTCATTACATTTAATTAAGAGATGGGTGTGATTCAATGTTGAGCCTACCGCTCAATCTCTGGTGAAGGGTTGGCTCTGAGTGGGGAGTGCATCTGGTAAGGACCATGGCTATGTCTGCAGGGAGGGTAGGAGAAAGAGATGAGCCTGAGAGAGAGTGAGAGGCGCAGACTGCCCTGAGAAAGAGAAAGTGGGAGAGAGAGATGCTTGGAAGGTTGGAATGGGAGCAGAGTGATGATATGCTCATCTGGTGTAGGGTGGCAGGGCGCTAATCGCTAAGACGGCTGCAGGTGAACCATTCTATCCCACGATCCCTGACTCTCTGCTCTGTACTGTCTTGACTGCAGCAGGCCACCTGCCAGACAATAATGGAGCAATAATAACTTGATTGGGATGTTATTGGTCACTCTGAGCGCAAATTGAAACAAGGCGCTCTGAGCATTTGAGGGCTGGGGCCCTCATATCTCCTAACAACTGTCAGGAAAAAAAAAACACTTTCCCTTTATTATTACTAACTCACGTTGGGTCTACATCAAGTTCAACATCCAAGTTGATTCAACCCTGCTCTAAAAACACAAACATATGCAGCCCTGACATTCGTAAATACACTGATTCTACAAAACGTTAGGAACACCTGCTCTTTCCATGACAGACTGACCAGGTGAATCCAGGTTAAAGCTATGATCCCTTATTGATGTCACTTGTTTAATTCACTTCAAATCAATGTAGGGGAGGAGACGGGTTGAAAAATGATTTTTAAGCCTTGATGCAAGGATTGTGTACGTGTGCCATTCAGAGGGTGAAGGGGCAAGAAAAATATATTTGAACGGGGTATGGTAGAAGGTGCCAGGCGCACCGGTTTGAGTATGTCGAGGACTGCAACACTGTTGTGTTTTTCACATTCAACAGCTTCCTGTATGCATGGAGAATGGTATGTATGCATGGTTCACCACCCAAAGGACATCTAGCCAACTTGACAACCCTGTGGAACTCTTTTGATACCTTGTAGAGTCCATGCCCTGACAAATTGACGCTGGTCAGGGTAAAAGGGGGAGCAACTCAATATTAAGAAGGTGTTCATCATGTTTTGTCCACTCAGTGTAAGTTGGGAGGTGTGTGATTTAGGTGACAGCAGACCTTTTGGTGCCTGGAGCTTTTTAGCTGCTGCAGCTCAGCTTCTAAATGTCTGGTTCCCAAGTCTGGTTCTGGAGGAAGTGGCTCTCTCACTCACAGAATATCAATGAATAAAATGGTGTATTCCCAAGTTAAATGATTGTATGAAAATGTATTGAAACGAATAGATCCTTAGATGGCCCATATTCTTGTCTGGTTCCATTCTGCCCACCTCTGTGACCAAGGTTATCAACAGTTCATCATGGGAACCTGGAAGTGAGCGAGACAATACCTCCTCTCCTCCAGGCCGGGTGACTTTGACCACTCTAATGAAACAGCAGCCAGCAGCATCTTGAACTTGGATAATACCAAGAGGAAGACCCTCGATCAGAAGATTGTCAGCTGCTATTGTGATTGAAATACCACAACACACGTAGGCTGAGACACGAATAGGCTTCTGCCCGGTAAGTGTCCTACTAAATCAACATCTTTTGTCTAAAGAGCAGCAACAAGATAATGACGGTGAAATAATCAGGGATCCGTCCAGTGGTGTTCATAAATACCTGTAGCAGCTCTTATCATATTGACATGGTGTTGGGCAGACAATGGGAGGATTGGGTGTTGGAGGGAGCATTCACAATCCACAGCAAGGCTTATGGAATCGTCTATAGGGAACGGTTGAGTCGTTATGATCATTAAAGATAAGACTATTTTGGTCAATCAGGGACTTTCAATCAACTGAATTGACTTTATCAAATGTCTTATGGAAACCTTGTTGATTTCTGTCATGCAAATAGGTATTTTAAAAAAGACACCTGCTATTTGGTAGTTTTACCTGTGTAAAACATTGTAAGCAGGTACATTTTCATATCAAATAAGAAGTTCAGACAAATTGGCATATCATTTCCTGTTCAAAATAACATTGTCTAAAATAGAATGGAAATGTTAATATGAACATTAATGTAATATTAACATCAATGTATCTGCTTTCAATAATTAATCTAATTTTGCAAAAGAAGGTCATGTTTTTGGTACAGTTTTAGATATTTTCCAAATTATGGCTTGTATAGAGAGTTATGTACTGTGCCCGTCTTTACCAATGCTTGTGCCATTGAGGGAAAAAATGTCACATCAGAAGGTCTTTACTGACGGGGGTGATGTATTCTATGAGCCATCCATTACACTGGTATGTCTGGTAATACAGTGAATCTGACAGAAGAAGTTCACATACAGCTTAGAGTATGGAGAAAATATATACACTGAAATGGCAAAGCAAGTGTAATATCGATTTTTCTTAATTCCAAATAGAATATAAGCACAGTGCAAAGTAACGGGTTTAGCAGTGAATGACGGTAACTTTAAGCACAAAGGTTGCTGCGCACATTACAACCTAGAATGCCAACCATTGGGTGTCGCTGTGGGCGCATCCACCAGGCCATCAGCCCTGGTCTGATCGGACCTCGACCAAATCTGAAGAGGTGTCGATATAGTACTATTGCACGTGAGAAATAAAAGAGCGTGCAGGGCAGGGAGAAAGGACGAACGGTGATAGAGAGTAGGAGAAAACAAGGAAGAGGTTGGTAATAGCACGGAATTTTAGGCGAGTAAGCTTGGAAGTCTGGATGGGGGAATCCCGAGGAGAAGATTTCACAAACGGCCACGACACCAGACATGAGTCCGAGGTGGGTAAATGACAGTTGGGAGAGCGCGCGATGGCCTCCGCTAGCCTCATGAATATTTACATGGCGTCTGCATACTTACCGCGACTTCAGGTGCATTCAGTCAGTGAAGCCAATACGAGCTCTCCTACTTATGTATATATTTATTTACTTTTTGAACAGTTGTCTGTCAGCTGGCAAGTATAGACTTAACATATCTGACGCCTAAATGATATCGCATTTTAAAAGCTTTCAATTATTCTGAGGTTGTTTAGGGGTAAATGTTAAACAAAATCTCCCGAGAATGTCTCTCAATCTAAAGTTACTTACTTTTCTTTGAAGGATTCGAGAGAGGAAACGTGCCTTACTAATTCAAAACAAACGTGTTTAACTTAAGATGTTTGTGATAACGGCAAAAGGACCATTTGCAGTGACAACGGTTTACAATTAGTAGCCAAAGATTGGTATACCTACAGTCAATTGGTAGAATAAATATATATCATTTGACATATGCTCAGCTTCTAAAAGTTTTAGAACTGATGTAAATTAGAAAAGTTGATTGAGATGATTTTCAGACTGTCAGCCAACACTGCAACTAGGCCCATTGCTGTGTATTAAAAATAGCAAAGGCTACAATCATTTGTTATTGTACATGATCAAATTCAGAACTGTGTACTGTGTGTGGAACACTGAAATCACTGTAGGCCTGAAGACAAACAAAACTTCATAAAATACCTAAACAACCCTAACAGCTGTCATGATTAATATATATTTAACAAAATTATGAAAATGCAACATGTAAAGTCTTGGTCCCATGTTTCATCAGCTAAAAACAAAAGATCCCAGAAATTGTCCATATGCACAAAAAGCTTATTTCTCAAATGTTGTGCACAAATTTGTTTAGATCCCTGATAGTGAGCATTTCTCCTTTGCTAAAATAATCCATCCAACTGACAGGTGTGGCATATCAAGAACCTGATTAAACAGCATGAAGAGTATCCGTCTGTAATAAAGTTCATTTGTGGGGGAAACTTATCCTGCCCTATACCCTCGCATGGTTGCACCCTTGCCCAGTCATGTGAAATCCATAGTTTAGGGCCTAATGAATTTTTCAATTGACTGATTTCCTTGAATGAAGTTTCACTCAGTACAATCTTTGAAATTGTTGCATTTTTTTGTTCAGTATATTGTAATTATTTTGGGGCTAATTTACAGTACAATGTAGGTACACTTAATCACCTTTTACTGGGTGTATATGTAGCTTACCCCAAATGTAGAGGTAGGTACCTTTTCCGCTCCAAAATAGGCCCACGTTTTACGCATGAAAACAAATTACGTCAATGACTGCACTACTAGGTATATAGTGTATGGTTGCAGGATTACCTTATAAAGATATTTGATGGATAAATATCAGGGGACAGAGTTCTGCTCTTCCCCGCCAACCTCTGTCAGTACTCCGAGTGTCGCAGGATATGGGCCGTGGCAGTCTACTGTCAGCTCTTGTCTGCTTGTCTTTACCTGAGCAGGTGAGACTCATTAGACATTATGCTACAATCAGTAGACACCAAACTCTAACGATGAAGTGACTCTAAGTTAGCCAATGGGGGTTGGACTGTAGAATGTCACATCCGTATAGGCTATCGACGGTTTACCCACTAGGACTAGTACACAATATCAACAGCACATTTTAAACTATCCAGTGGAGGCTGCTGGGGGGAGGATGGCTCATAATAATGGCTGGAATAGAGTCAATGGAATGGCATTAAACACATCAAAGACATGGTCTCCATGTGGTTGATTCCACTCCATTGACTTCATTTTAGCCATTATTATGAGCTGTACTCCCCTCAGCATCCTCCACTGAGACGGCATAGGATGAACCTTATAAGTAGGTTTAATTGAAATATCCATGAACTAAAAGGGTGTGTTAAAGATCAGTTTCAGTCAAATGGTATATGTATAAACCATCCATCATCTATCGGTGTGTAGGCTATTTCCCCATGGTCTAATTGTTGACAATAAGCATTTTTTTACAGGTCTCATATGTCTCCAAACTTCAGTTCAGTGCGAAACTGTTGTGGGATATACAATAAAGGCCTGTCTCTTTAAGACGAAGTCGCGATGTGTTGTGAAGTTCAAGTTGGGGTCAGTTGAATGAAGTTCCTGCCCTCGATTTTAACATTGAGTTTTATTATAGACTGACATCACACGGGGTGCTAAAACACTTACGGCGCATAGAGGCTCCATTATTGCGCGTTATAGCCTCGACACAAAAAAATAGCCGAGGAAATTACTAAAATAAAACAGGAGGAAACTGATGCTGGACTAAGCACGTATTTTTTTGAAGGAGGGGGTGAGAAAGAGAGGGGAGGGGCAGATAGAGCGAGGGAAGGAGGACACAGAGAGAGAGAGAGAGAGAGAGAGAGGGAGGGAGGACGGACGGAGAGAGTAACAAGAAAGTCATAGCAATTAATAATAAAAAGTTTTGGCAGTCGTGCTTGGAAAACTGGCATGGTTTTTGGAGGCTGGCAGTTCAAAGTTGAAACGTCAGAAATTACTCCAAAAGACTGCTGAGATGATCATTAAGGGAGACTTAGATCGGGTGGCAGAAGAGATCGGGCATCCAGGTAACGTTTCAATACCAGCTTTTTAAAGACCACTACAGTTACAGAACAGGCAAAATTATTGAGACCAAATATTGACAATATTTTACCTTTTAGCGATTTTAATGTGAACATAGGGGGTTTATCGCTGGTTCAGTGTTTGGTTAGTGTTTGTGTATTTTGAATGCAAATGAGGAACTTTTAAAATCATAGTCAAGTTTTCCTAATTTTGCGATGGAACCCATTAGTTAATCGATTTTTATTTGTAACAAGACATGGTTGCTTAAAGCCTTTTGTTTGATTCAAAAATTCTCAGCTCCAACAAACTACGAATAGCCTACACAATTGTATCATGTTAAATGGATCACTGGACTAAATTCTATATAAACTATAACAAGGTAAGATTTATATTGGATTATTTGCTGTTAAGTAGGCCTAACCTATATGTCACCTATTGTCATCAGATGGTGTAGTTCAGTCTCTGGGTGTTCAGCATGATGCCTCATCCTCAGTCAGTCAGTGGTAGTAAATTGATGCAGTGGGTCTCGTTGCTGCGTTCACTCCCCTCCACCACAGTGCAGCTATAGGTCACAGCTTGCCTAACATCGGACTAATGAAGGGTTCATGGTGCTTCACATGGAGTTGATTCGATTTTAGCCAGAGCGATGACGGCTTTATCTGTTCCTGTTCTGTTCCTCTCCCAACCCCTCTGCACTTTGCTATGTCAACATTTAAGTGATGTCGTTTATCAAAACATCAATCACAAAAATATTGACAACACATTACGCACGTATAGGCCGATGTCATAGGATATCACTAATTTACAGCTATTTCAATGAAGTGTAGGGCTGCTTGAATTTTCCGTTTGTACAATATTTGCGGAGATTATTTAATGTAGACTCATGGCTATCAGACTGAGACAACGACGGGTGACGCACTAAAGAAGTCAGGGATGGTTTTATGCGCGTTGAAGTCTCGTGATTTGTCTAATGCGAGATTTAAGATACCTAAATTAGGTATATCATGTCGTGTTGTTGTTGTATTTTAAAGAAAATAGCCTATAAGCCTGAATAACACATTTCTTCTCAAATTGTCAATTTCTTGATAAACGATGTATTTAATAAGATTTTTTTATTTTATCTATAGCCTAATTAACGCATTGAGTAGGAATATAATTACATTTTCTGAAGAAGTTGACAGGACTCAGAAGTAGGCGAGTCTATTTTGTTAAAAGGGCAACTTTGAGTTTGTAGGCCTACTTCCCATCTCGGTGTGTATTCAATAACATCTATTGATTTAATTAGACATGGTTGCACAAAACTAGACTTATCTTTTACAACTTTACAAACTTTACTGCAGGCAAAATACCTTTTAAAAAAGGAGGCACATTTTTTAAAATAAGATTTGTTGGCCTATCTCATGCAAGCTAGTGGTGACAAGGAAACTAACAGCCAGAACATATTTTAAAACAAATAAAACATGTAAAACCTATAGCCTGTGAGTTATTTTTTTAGGAGGCCCCTTTAATAAAGGTGATCGTGTGCACTTGTCTCCCGTCGGGATTATGAATGGATGTCTGGGGGTCTCTATTCTAGAGAGACGAGGCGCGCAGATCGCGAGTTTCAGCATTTGAAATGTCCCTGATAAGAAAGTCAACGACATAGCGAATCAAAATCATAACAAAGGTAAAGGCAAGGTTGCGTTGATAAGGTGGCAGCCTCGTTTTGACGGCTGTCTAAAACTACTCACTTTTCTAGCCTTCTGACTATAGAGGAAGTGTAAAAAGCAAATGTCTCTGGGCTTGTCTAAAATTCGAGACGTCTCCCTGCACTGCTTAGGCTAAGCGCAGGACACCCACTCTTTAGGCTACTTTCAAAGCCTCAATTGTAGTTGTCATTAAATAAGGTTTCATGCTCTACTGCGTTTATACATCCCATTCACAAAAAGTTCGTGCCACGTAAGGCTTTAGAGCTCAGTGTCTCACTGTTTTTTCCTTGTGGTTTGACAGCAATGTGAACAGCAATGATATATACTATTTCACAGCATGAAAACAAACAGTTTAACTATTTCTCAAAATATTCGTTGTTAGTCGAAACCTCTAAATACATTAATTTAGAATAGACTAAATAAAGCATAAATAAAACAAAATTAACATTTCATTTGCTATCAATAAGTATGTTTTCTTTGCAACTTCATGAATTATTAAGTGCCTTAAATAGAACATTCTCAAACGAAAAAATACTACACTGATTAACATGTAAACCTACGACAAAGTCGTTCTCTGAAAATCAGGCAGGCAGAATGTGTGGATGGGAAGTGTGGAGGGTGTTCTTAACTCAGAGCAGAACCCCTCAGCCTAAACTCAGCCTCAACCCCAAACAGAGGAGTGACAACGCAGACACAACACAGGTATCATGGATACCAAAGGTGACTCAAGTGCGGTTTTCAAAGAAGTCACCCTTATACCAAATATAGCATTCACCTACAACCACTTTTGGGATGATAAATGGTTCACATTATTTTAAAACATGTTTACTAATTGAGCCTTTTACAATATGAGAGAGAGAGAGAGAGAGAGAGAGAGAGAGAGAGAGAGAGAGAGAGAGAGAGAGAGAGAGAGAGAGAGAGAGAGAGAGAGAGAGAGAGAGAGAGAGAGAGAGAGAGAGAGAGAGAGAGAGAGAGAGAGAGAGAGAGAGAGAGAGAGAGAGAGAGAGAGAGAGAGAGAGAGAGAGAGAGAGAGAGAGAGAGAGAGAGAGAGAGAGAGAGAGAGAGATATTTTGAGCACGTGAATTATATTTGAATTGTGACGCGTTAAATGTGTTAATATTATTTTTTATAATTCATATATCCAAACGACGCTAAAAATGGCAAACCCGCGGTTACACATAGGCTACAAGCGCTCGTGTGTGTGCACGTGCGTGTTCCTGTGTATACTTGTGTGACATGATAACGATAGCAATCAAACAAACGGAAACGAGCCCAAACAAAGTATAGCATCATTGTGCCATACACACAAGCCCACTCTCTTGCTGCTCGTTAGACAGATGAGATGCGCAAGTAAATGTGACAGTTTTTCCAGAATCTAAAAAATGAAATCATAACTTATAAATATGCCTGCTATATTTTTTCCTCTACCATTGAAACATTTAAGTAAAACCCTCTTTATAATTGAAGGCTGGCGTCCCATAAGGTGGTGGCATGTTTCTCGACGCGCATAAAGGGGACAGTGTAGCATAGAGCTCTGTTTCATGCCGCCGTTTTATTCTCTCAGGCCGTGTATAGCGTGTTGTGACAGAACAAAAGTGTATGGTGCACTCCCATTCACCCTTGGGAAACATCCGCGCCTGTCCAAACCTCATGCGTAAAAGCCTATGAGGGCTGCGCCTTGCGCACAACGCACCAATCGAGTAGCACAGTGTCTAGATATATAACTGAAATCCTTCACGATGTTAATGTATAACTTACCCATCGCTTTGAATATCAATTCTCATCTGAGGCATATTGAATTACCTGTTCCTTTTTTTGGATTTGCTCCTCATATCGTGGAGGTTCTAGTAAAATACGACCTGGGAGAAATGAAAGACAGCAGCGTTTAAGAGAGCAGCAGTGGCAACCTGTAAATGGTTAGGTTATTATTATTACACCAAAACGACACAATTTTTTAAATTGCTACGTTCCTTTTGGGTAATTCTAAACATATCACCTCAACTACACCGCAAACTCATTAAGACTGAGGTGTGTCTTTAAATAATAGGAATGGAAGGCTATGAGACAGCCAGGATATAAAACTCTGTATAAGAACCACATGCACTGCTTTTCTTTAGATGGATCCCTTGGTATGTTTATGTGTGTTGTGCAGTGGGCTTGCAGGGCCTCCATGTGGGCAGAATAGTGTCTTAAGGAGGCCTCAGTCGGTAATTAAATGTCCACTTTCAATTTCATGCATCAGTCCCTCTGACTGGGGGCTTATGGTCAATGAAATAAACAATAAGAGGATGAACTTATGTCAGGAAGACCACGATGGGACATATTTATTCAGTTGCTTGCTTCCCATCAGTGAGACCAAGCCCTTAGGGACAGTTACAAACTGTTTCATCTCATCAGTAAAGTATCCTCAGACTCCAATGTTTGAACAATACATCCTGCTAAATTTGTTCAGTTAATAATGTTTACTTAAGCCTTAGTACAACAATACACAACTTTGTGTGTGTGTGTGTGTGTGAAGCATTTGTGTCCATTACAATTCCAGAGTTAATCTCAAGTTAAAGCATTGGAGCTTTAAAATGTCTTGATTTACATCCTGTGTGATCAGAGTTCCTTATATGACTGGGCCGAATGGGAGCTCGAAGACACATCTTTTTTTGGACTCGTCTTCTGCCTCCACAGGTTTACAGTATACCTGCTGTTCATCATACTTGCAAAATGTTCACTCCGCTTTGTTTAAAACACTGCACACACCACCTCTGGAACATTTCTTATGGAAGCCGGCAACACGAAAACATATCCATATCTGTATCTTTATTTTTCTCACTCTCAGCATTTCAGTTTAGGAAGTGAATGTGTACATTTCAGTATAGGAAGTGAATGTGTACATTTCAGTTTAGGAAGTGAATGTGTACATTTCAGTATAGGAAGTGAATGTGTACATTTCAGTATAGGAAGTGAATGTGTACACTTCAGTTTAGGAAGTGAATGTGTACATTTCAGTTTAGGAAGTGAATGTGTACACTTCCGTTTAGGAAGTGAATGTGTACACTTCAGTTTAGGAAGTGAATGTGTACACTTCAGTTTAGGAAGTGAATGTGTACACTTCAGTTTAGGAAGTGAATGTGTACACTTCCGTTTAGGAAGTGAATGTGTACACTTCAGTTTAGGAAGTGAATGTGTACACTTCAGTTTAGGAAGTGAATGTGTACACTTCAGTTTAGGAAGTGAATGTGTACACTTCAGTTTAGGAAGTGAATGTGTACACTTCAGTTTAGGAAGTGAATGTGTACACTTCAGTTTAGGAAGTGAATGTGTACACTTCAGTTTCTGATAATGACAAAACCACGTCAACTGCTGCTCACTTACAGCAATAGCTCACTTTTATAGAGTAACTCCTATGTGTGCTGCCTTTACTGTAAATCTGGAGCCTATCTGTTCATTTTTCCTTACATGGAATCATTACGATTCATCAAAACCAAGTTAAGTAATGGGATACAGTGGCAGAGTTCAGCCAATAGCAGGGTTGGGGTCAATTCAAATTGAAGGCGGTCAAATTTGGAAACACAAAAATGTATTAAAACAATTAATAGTTTATGCTCCTCAGTTTATTGGGAAGTTATTGAAAATGGATCCTGTTTTTTTTTTCAAATTTCAAATTGTTTTTTAAATTTACTTCCTGAATTGACTGCTTTAAATTCGATTTGAAGATGTAGATTTGAGTTCACTTTATTTATTTCTAGTATACGGATGCCAAATCAGACCCTTGTCAGCACTGTGCTTCGTTTTTAAATGTCTCACTTAAAGAGATAAAAAGAAGACAAAAAGTAATTGGGGAATGTGCCACAATATCATGCAAGTATATTAGGAAATATAGGAACTATATACAGTAGATATTGACTGGCACTGCATGACGTTTACAGATATCTGCTGTTTTAGGTGGCGGTCTGACGACGATGCTCCATGCCATGGAAGTCCCAAGTCATGCTAGACACCTCCTCCTGCAACTCAACACCCAGCGCACCAAGGGCTTCCTGTGTGATGTCATCATCGTGGTGCAGAACGCGTTGTTCCGAGCCCATAAGAATATTCTGGCCGCCAGCAGCCTCTACCTGAAGTCCCTGGTCGTCCATGACAACCTCATCAACCTAGACCACGAGATGGTGAGTCCCGGGGTGTTCCGGGTCATTCTAGACTACATCTACACGGGCCGTCTGACGGAGGGAGACCCCAGCTCCCCAACAGAGCCCAACCTGGGGGCCGTGCTGGCTGCAGCTAGCTATCTGCAGCTGCTGGACTTAGTGGCACTGTGTAAGAAGAAGATGAGGAGAAATGGGAAGTACCATCTCCGCCCCACTCCTGCCTTTCTGCCCTATGGGAAGATGGGCCCCAATAGTTTGGGTTTAGGGGGAGGGGGCAGGTATCGGGTGTCCACCCCTGTTATTCAGTCCTGCTACCCAGGGGGAGTTGTGAACACCCACACGCCCCGCGCCCCACCACTAGAGGAGCTGCCACCCCACCCCCATGCCACCCATGCAGGGGAGTTGTATGCCCCCACCTCCTCTCAGGGCCCTCAGGTGTTCCCCTCCACACCCTCAGCCCTGCCTGCCCAGCCCAGCCTGCGCCCAGCTCACTCTGACAGGAACTGCTCCCCCATCTATGTCCTGGACCTCTCCAAGGAGAGCCCCAACTCCCAGTCCCAGAACACTCCCTCCCACCCCCACCTGGCCCACGCCCTGCCCCACCATGATGAGGAGCGGGAGGGGGGGCTGAGCGGCCGCACCAGCCCAATGCCGGGGAACAATGGCGGGGCCTACCCCACAGAGAAGATGGAGACAGCTGATCAGGCTGGGTCTCTCCCACCTCATTCTTACCCCCACCTTAATAAGCCCCTGGGGCCCCACCTGCCCCACCTCCACCGCTCCAGCTCCCAAGGTCCAGACCACTACCCCTGCCCCCTCAGCCCCGACACCCCCACAGAGGCTGGAGAGCCCAGCAGGGAGATGGGCAACATCTACCGCTGGGTGAAGCATGAGCCACTGTCATACACAGCTGAGGATGAAGAGGATGACGAGGATGAGGAGGAACGGGGTGGAAACGGAGACCAAAACCACCAGCATCACAACCACCATCACAAAGCAGGGGAGGAGAGCGATGATCGCTACCGTAGGGTGGGCTGTGATGGGGAGGAGGAGAAGAGTGGCTCAGGCAGTGAGGGGACAGGCAGTAGTGAGGGTCGACCATCACCCACAAGGGTCATGGGGAGGTTCCACCTACCCTACGAGCCTGAGAGCTTTGGGGACAACCTGTACGTCTGCATCCCCTGTGACAAGGGCTTCCCCAGCTCTGAGCAGCTCAACGCCCACGTGGAGACCCACACAGAGGAGGAGCTGTACTCTGGAGGGGAGATGGGCAGCAGCAACCCCAAAAACAACAGTAGCAACAGCAATGGTAACGGCAGCCTGAACAGCCTGGAGGGGAAGTCCAGCCAGAGCCTGACGCCTGGGGTCCTGGGGGAGATCATCAGACCCTATCGCTGTAACTCCTGTGAGAAGTCCTACAAGGACCCGGCCACGCTGCGCCAGCACGAGAAGACCCACTGGCTCACAAGGCCCTACCCCTGCAGCATCTGTGGCAAGAAGTTCACCCAGCGCGGCACCATGACCCGCCACATGCGCAGCCACCTGGGACTCAAGCCCTTTGCATGCGACCACTGTGGCATGCGCTTCACCCGCCAGTACCGCCTCACAGAGCACATGCGCATCCACTCCGGGGAGAAGCCCTACGAGTGTCAGGTGTGCGGGGGCAAGTTCGCCCAGCAGCGCAACCTCATCAGCCACATGAAGATGCACAGCAGTGGGGGGGGCGGAGGGGCTCTGACGGCCGACGGAAAGCTGAAGCTGGACTTTTCGGAGGGGATCTACCCACTGAGTAAATACGCAGCAGAGCACCTGGGGCTGAAGCAGGAGAAGGCCTCTGAGCTGCTGGCAGAGCATGCCATGGAGAGCCTGTTCCCGTTGTCCAAACTGGCAGGCGAACACCTGCGCCTCAGCCACCATGACAAGATGGATGTCCTGGGGGTCCAGGCCCTGCCCCCTCCCCCAGGGTCCCTCTCTGACTTTCACTCTCGTACCATCGACCGCTACTCCCCCAGCTAAAACCCTCTGACCAGTCACCCCCAGCAAGGCCTTGGCTACCACACAATCCTGTGGGCACACAACTTAACTTACAGTATTCTAATGTCATTCACCTCAACTCCATCAGTATCTGCACCTCAGACTAAGGCCAATACTTGGCCTAAAGAATGCCCACAAACTGTGTAGACTCTTATAAGTGCCTTTCTTTCCTAAGTTTGCATTATATGCATTTTAAAGACCTTCCTAGAATGAGAAACGTGCTATTTGTATTATATTTTGACCAAGGAATACCCACTCAAAACAGTGTAGTAGTTATGTATACGCAAACCACCGATCCAAAAACAAATTGAGAACCAAAGATCATTTTTTCTTTGTTTTTTGTACATAATGAAAAACCAAAGAAACTGTTGCCGGAAAGTGTTGTAATCTGACCCTACACCTGTGTACTAAATGTACTTTTGTACTACTACTATTGTAATTGTACATAAAATGGGAAAAAAGCACATATGGACAAGATTCAGGGCTCCTGTCCAGAACTGAAAGGACTGTTGGACAAAAGAAAAAGCCAAAGCTTTGGGATTTGCAATTGATTGGAACACTTTTTCTTAATTTTGTTTTTTGGGGTACTGGATTTTTCTCTCTATCTCTCTATCCAGTTTTACGCCATGCTCCAGCTGTTCTAGTCACGAGGGAGGGACTAACTGAAAACAGCCTTCGCTCCACCATTTAGGTAAAGTTATCTGTGCTTTGTTTTTCTACCGTTGTTATGTACTCTGATCATGATGTTGTGTACAGAGAGACTGATATTAAGTGACAGTAATAGTAGCTTAATGACTTGTACACTCAGTGCCATAACCCTTTGAACCCATAACCTCTCTTTATTCGTATTTTTCCAATCATATTTTGACTTGCATCCAGGTGCCTTCAAATTGTTATTGAGAAAGTAGCGAGTAGCACAACCCTGTGATCTCACAACTGGGACGCATCGTGGTGCATACCCAACTGATGACACGCCAATTCTTCTCCATGGCTTCAACATCCAGTGATGTGGAGTGTAGACTAAGAATGGGTGTTGCCTGTGACGTGTTGTAATATACTGAACAAAGATATAAACGCAACATGCACCAATTTCAAAGATTTTACTGAGTTACAGTTCATACAAGGAAATCAGTTACTTGAAATAAATTCATTAGACCCTAATCTATGGATTTCACATGACTGGGCAGGGGTGCAGCCATGGGTGGTCCTTGGAGGGCATAGGCCCACCCACTGGGGAGCTAGGCCCAGCCAATCAGAATGAGGTTTTCTCCACAAAAGGGCATACCCCCTCAGATGATTCCGCAGGTGAAGAAGCCGGATGTTGAGGTCCTGGGCTGGTGTGGTTATACGTGGTCTGCGGTTGGAAGGCTAGTTGGACTTACTGCCAAATTCTCTAAAACAACATTGGCGGCAGTTTGGTAGAGAAATGAACATTATGGCAGCTATGTTGGGCATTCCTGCAGTCAGCCTGCCAATTGCACGCTCCCTCAACTTGAGACATCTGTGGCTTTGTGTTGTGTGACAAAACTACACATTTTGAAGTGGCCTTTTATTGTCCACAGCACAAGGTGCACCTGTGTAATGCTCATTCTGTTTAATCAGCTTCTTGATATGCCACCTGTCAGCTGGATGGATTACCTTGTCAAACTGACAGGGATGTAAACAAATTTGTGCACAACATTTGAGCGAAATGAACTTTTTGTGCGTATGGAAAATATCTAGGATTTTATTTCAGGTCATGAAACATGGGACCAACACTTTGCATTTTGCGTTTCTATTTTTGTTCAGTGAATTTACAATGGTGGGTACAGCTATTCAACTCACCAGAGGAGAGCACAGAGAGGCCATCCAAGTCAGTGCTGAGAGGCTTGAGTCAATTACTCCTAATCAGTCTCTATCAATAGCAGCAATTGCTCTAACACAGATGATTCATCAGCACTGACAATTGTCCCATTCTGAGCATAAATAGTACTAACCACGTTGAATCCTTTTGACCCATAGTAGTCTCAACTCTGACAGAGGGCTGTGCTATCATTGACAGGCCAAAGTGACTGCTCCGCTGCTGCCTTAATACACACACGTTCACACACACACAGGGACTGGGAGCTGCTAATGTGACGACGTTGTGAACATGAGAGCTGGGCGCTAGCTGCCTCTGACAGTGCTCTGCTCGTGGTGCGGCGGCAGGCCGCGCTGTCTGTGTGGGTGAACAGCACAGCCCAGCTGCTGGCCTCCCAGTCTTCCAGTAATCCCTGTGAAATCTCACATTCTCCCTGACAATTCACACTGTCTGTCGGCCTGACGGCCCATTTCATGCCTGCCATCCAGCCCCTCTGATCCACACCATAACAAGACACCCAAGCACTGCCGAGCCGAGTCCTACATCTGCCCTTCCCTGTCTCCCTGCTTAGGAGGCTATCAAACATGGCACAGTACAGTGCAGTGGCACATCTCTATCAACTGATGAGCACTTATGGGTTTGTGGGTTGAAGGCACTTATTGTTTTTTTGTTAAATGTTTTAGAATGTTTATTCCAAAGAGCATGCTGGCTTATTATTTGTCTATGTTGTCGGACCTTATGTCCAATTGGAGTTTGTTGACCACTATAGTGCCAATGCCAACCTCAGTAGGTGAATGTGAAGACTAAAGCCATGAATGCACTGTGATAGACTTAGTGAATCTTAAAACCTTAGCTTGGAGACTGAGACAATAATCCCTACTATTGTGGGATTGTATTAATGTACAACATTCATTGAAGGGTTTTATTCTGTAGCATAATGAGCATATCAAGGTGTTGTTTTTCTGTCACATATTTTCTGTCTTGATTTTGAACCAAAGCAAAGTGAAACTGGTGCTTACCTCAGGACTGAACCCAGCATGGGGACGCGACGCTTTAGCTACACAGCAACCAAACAACACATACGTACAGGCAGACACACGTACACACATACGTACAGGCAGACACAGACATTTACATACATTATCATTTTTTATTTTGAGGGGACAATAGTCCTGTGTTAAACCTGTGGTTATTTCATGGTTATGAGAAGTTTTACTTGTCTTACAATTTTGTTGATAACATGTGATATTAACATTTTCCTCTTATTTTAATATGCTGTGTACATGTTCCTTTTTACTGTCCTAGTAGAGGCTTTGTAGAGGTTTGACCAATGACGTTATCTTAATAAGGAAAAGTCAAGCTGGTGATTTTCTCTTACCTTTGGAAACAAAAGTGTTAACTTTAATTCAACAGAATATACAAATGTAAATGTTGATAGGGCTTGTAAGGCAAGACATAAGGTAATACCTCTTGTTCCAAAGAAACGTATATACTGTCTATGTGAATTAGGTCTTTTATTTTTCACCCGAAGCCTTAATGTTTAGTGACGTGTTTGGGTTGCACACCAGGAGTGATGTATTTCTCAGTATTTCCCTAAACAGATAAACAGTGGCTGGGCTCTGAGTGGATGAAAGCTATAGCCTCAAGTTGTTTGACCCATTTCTCTGGAGGAGGCTTTGTGAGCTGATGATGAATAAGGCTGTGTGTATTTATACACAAACACACTTTAAGCCAGCTTGTTTTGGACTGCAGTACATGCAGCGGTTCCCAGCAGCCTACGTGAAACACAAAAATCCACACTTGGCTCCAAAGTTCATTTAGAAAAATAGTCTACATGGAAACTGTATGGGCACAGCTGTTTTGTTATAACATAAGAAAGTCGTTTAAATGACATGTGAATTGACAGGGGCAGTGGACAATATCAATCTTCGATTTATCATGGCAGTATGAGGTTGGACCACAGACATGTGAAGCCCCATAGACGAGAGGGAACAGCCCATTTGAAGTTGATGTCAATGGTGGGAATATAAATCTCTCCTGCTCGTTCTGTCTCTCATTCATTAGTTTACTCTCTCTCGTTTCCTTTTCTCGCACCGTTAAAACAAGAAAGAAATAGTTTCCACTGACACTCCAAATCTGTACAGGAAGAGAGAGGCAGATAATGTCCAGCGTTACTGTTCTGAAATGACATATAGGGGGCAGAGTGTGTGTGTGTGTGCGTGTGTGCGTGCGTGCGTGCGTGCGTGCGTGCGTGCGTGCGTGAGTTTAAAGGGGGAAGTGTTGGTTTGTCTGTTTGTGTCCACATGCTATTTGAGTATATGAATGCCGGTTAATGTATGCTCTGGGAATAGTTCTGGTGTGAAGGCGAGCAGAGGAGTGAAGGAGCAGGAAGTGAACTGTTGGCTGGGCCTTAGCGTTGAGCAGGATGTGCAGTGTGTATCTGCTTGCAGACCGATAGAGACACAGATGAAGATTGGGAGGGAGTAGGGAGGGAGAGGAGCATGGAGAGCTCAGCAGGGTGGACATAAGCCCATTGTTTAAATATGAAAGACTGATCTTAGTTCTTAACCTCGCCATTCAGAAAACATTAAGAAAACATTAAGAATTTTTTAAAAATCAGAAAACTCTTAACAAATTAAAGGTCTAATGAAGCTGTTTTTATTTAAATATTACATCCTTTCTGGGTATTAATTAAGTACCTTACTTTGATTGTTTCAATCAAAATTATCCCAAAAAATAGCTTCTTAGCAAAGAGCAATTTCTCAAGCAAGTCTGTGTCTGGGAGTGATCTGAGTAGGGAGGGGAAAACTGAAAACTAGCTGTTATTGGCAGAGAGGTTTGGAATTCTCTTTCTTATTGGTCTATTAACAACAACAAAAAATGTTTGAGCATGGCCTTATTTCTATTGCAGCATATTGGATCACTGTCATTCAGATTCCATTCACCCAGTTCAATGTAATGTGATAGGTTTAGGCTACTACATGATAATCAAATGTTCCCTTTACCCATCATGAGGTTGATACAACCCAGCCTATGAATGAAAGTTTACAATGTAGGTGCGCACAGGTCGAGAGAAACATTTGAGGTGACACTTCCCTGTATCTAGCTGATCTAGGATGTAATCATTAGTCCAACAGTTGCAAACGAGAGTTTCTATTGGACAAATTCATGTATGTTTATCCCCGTTTAGTTTTTTTCAACAGAATCGGCAGAATGAATACACCCCTGATCACGCATAAACACAGTTCACTTTGATAGCAGCCATATTGTATTCCTTCTGTCATCTATGCACTCTCCTCCTCTCACCTTTTCCCTGGACTTCAATGCACAACACATCAGCTGTCTGTGACCAGGCGAAAAAACCTTTCCAAACCATATCAGAACCGCTACACACGGTCTACACTGTTGTCACCATATTAGCTAAAGTAACGTCCTAGTCAACATAGCTAATAGAACTAATGTGTTAGTAAACCCGCTACAATCTAACAATACGTTTACAATGTACCGTCAGTAAGCAGTTTACCGATGGGCCCCGGTGGCAATAAATTAGTAAAACCAAAAGCTTACCTTGAATGGGAAGAGTTCCAGTGTTGTGTTGGATAGTCATAGCCAGCTAGCCAACATAGCATCCCTCTGTTTGAGCAGGTTGTTTGAATAGGCTAAACTAGCTAGCTGCATTTGCTAGCTAAGTAAGTGAGCCTGAAAAACATGACAAACTCTCTATCTCACCACATTGTATGCACTGCAGTGTTAACTAGCTGTAGTTTATGCTTTCAGTACTAGATTAATTATCTGATGCTTTGATTGGGTGGACAACATGTCTGTTCATGCTGCAAGAGCTCTGATAGGTTGGAGGACATCCTCTGGAAGGTGTCATAATTACTGTCTAAGTCTATGGAAGGGGGTGAGCACCATGAGCCTCCTAGGTTTTGTATTGAAGTCAATGTACCCAGAGGAGGACAGAAGCTAGCTGTCCTCTGGCTACACCATGGTGCTACCCTTCAGAGTGCTGTTGAGGCTACTGTAGACCTTCATTGCAAAAAAAGTGTTTGAATCAATTATTTGGTGACGTGAATATATTTTGTATAGTGTTATCTAAAAAGGATATTTTTTGAAATGTTTTACAATTTTTATGAAATTCACTGAGGAGGATGGTCTTCCCCTTCCTTCTCTGAGGAGCCTCCACTGGTTCCCACAGTGGACCGGGTTGAATTAGAAGGGAAGGAGAGACTTGACACTTTCATTGGCCTTTATTACAAGCAGCTGCTTTCCTCCATTTATTCCCCCAAACTGCACTTTTCTGGAAAATTCAATGAATTATAATTTTTATTACCCTCGTGACCCCCTAAAACCCTCCTCAATCGCCTTTCCTCTCGCATGTTGCTTCCTCCTTGTCCTCCTTTTCCTCTCTCCCCGATCCAACCACTGATCTCCTACTTTTTCTTACTTTGTTACCTCAAAGCACTGCTCTCACCTCCATCTGTCTCCCGCTCTCTTCTTGACACTCAGCACAAACCACTAGCCCACGCCGCCAACCCTCCTCCTCTACTCCTCCTTCCCTACGCCTCCTCTCTCCCATGATCAAGTCGCTTCCAGTTGTTTTTCCTGCTGAAGAAGACAGTTGTCTAAATGTTTATGCGAACAACTACTTTATTTTTCTTAACACCCTGATCAAGTTCCAAAATGAACTTCAAAATTTGACGACGTTATTATGTGCTTGCTTTTCAAGTCCAGAAGTATTTTTCAAAGGAATATAAGAGACAGACACCATCATTATTGAGGAAACGCAGGATAAGACGAGAAATGTTCAGAGGGAAATATGCTAAGAAAGATGCCAGTAAAGTAAACATGAGTGGATGAAATTGCACAATTGAGCCAGACCACAGCTCCACCAGCCAAGTCATGTGCTGAGATGGAGAGGGAGAGAAAGAAATAGAGAGAAAGAATGAGAGAGTTGAAGTACCAGTCATAGCTTAAGTAAACAACATAGAAAAAACTGAGTGGCGGTGAACTGCTGCATCGTCAGGTTTTCATGTTGGCGTCTCAGTCTGGGTGCCCTCAGCATTGGTGTCTTCTTACCAGGCCTTCAAATCATCACCCAGTCTCCACATGACAGAGACAGACAGTCTTTGTTGAAGCAGAGGAGGGAGTTGTGGCTGGTGGCTGCCCCATGTCTTCTTCAGTGTGTTTTGCTTGGAGCGTTCTGTCTCCACCGGGCAGTGAAATAGTCAGACCGCAGACCTGATCAACAGACAAGACAGACTACGAAGACACAGTGTAATCTAGAATATCATATTGCCGTTTCTCAAGGCTTGACTCTATTAATATGATTCATTTACGGTACTTCTCCTAAAGTGAATTGACTGAAACAACAAACAACTTAATAGGAAAACACAACTATTTTGGTGAAAATAGCAGTTCAGTTTCGGATCTAATCTGGGGTCTAATAGTCATGTATGAGTACACAGATACACACAGACACAAACAAAATGCAGACACACGAACAAACACACAGCTGGATGGCAGACTGCCCTGTCACTGTTCATGACTGGCTGTTCCAGATTAGGTCAGATTTAATTAGGCTTCCCTGCTCCATTTGGAGTGTCAGTTCTTGTAGAAAAAGTCATTACTAAAGCAAAGGCAATGTTACTGACGGCCTGAACTGAACACACACTGAGACGCCTGCCAGAATGTCACAGAGCCGAGGGTCCACACACTCCTAAACACACTGCCCATTTACATTAAACTCACACACACAACCAATTTGATCCCATTTAGAAATTGTGAATTTGGTCCATCATCTGATAAAGATTACTGGGGTGATTGAGGTGGAAGTAGAATTTGAATTTGTGGTTGCAGAGTAGGAAAGTTCAGCAGGTATGTAGACTGAATAGGGATAGACAGAGTAGGAAAGTTCAGCAGGTATGTAGACTGAATAGGGATAGACAGAGTAGGAAAGTTCAGCAGGTATGTAGACTGAATAGGGATAGACAGAGTAGGAAAGTTCAGCAGGTATGTAGACTGAATAGGGATAGACAGAGTAGGAAAGTTCAGCGGGTATGTAGACTGAATAGGGATAGACAGAGAAAGGGGAAGACAGAAGCACTGAACTTACAGTAAAACAACCAATTGACATCAGATATTATTCTGTCTCCAGGGAGATAATGGAACTTTATTTACCAAACAAGCACACCAGTATTTTTTTATTTTATTAATTTCAAATATAAACATTTTTTCAAGCGCTTTCTTGAAAATATAAACCACGGTCTTGAATAGAAAGCAATACACAAAAAAACTAACAGTATTTTTCTACTTTACATGGTCAATATTGTTCTTATTTTGCTTTAGTGAAATGAATGTATTTATTGCATGTCTAAATGTTTTATAGGTCATTGTTTTGTGTACATTACAATTGTGTCTTAATAAATCATGTTTGATAAGGCTTTAATTTTTTTTAAGCCATTGTGAGAATTGTATGTTTTTTGTTTGTTTCTATACTCAAAATCAACTTGGCAATAAAAATGAATTGCATAATGGTTTCACAAAGCGGCTGTCTTCTCATTTGATTTTTCTAGTCACTTTTAAGGAATGAATCCAGTCAAATCAATAAGATTGTCTTTCAGCACCTGGGCTCAATTCAATCCGTAGCGCAGAATATCTGCATTCTAGCACAGTCCACATTTAAAGGTCATTTCTGATTGAGCCGACATATGCAGCATTTACCGTGAATGCGTCTCCGCCACCACGGGAGCATTGCCTTTAATTGTCAATCTTGCTATAAAGCTGATCTTCAGTCCTACGGATTGAATAGAGCCCCTAGTGTTTTGTTGAAGAGCTTCACTGCATTGTGCCAAACAGTGGCAGCTCACACAATGCAGTCTGTGATTCGGCTTCCATCAAATACCTGAGATGAGTGAGATAGCTATTTTACCTTCCGAGAGACTAATCAAAAAGTGCAGCTTTTATAACCTGTGCTGGAAATATTTCATTGAGGTATTACCGAATGTCAATGGTGATTACCTTTTATGCATTCGGAAATAAAGACCAATGGAACAGAGACACGAACCTCATGTGAAAGTAAGAATTTCAGCGGAATCTCATGCATCACAGTAGGTCCATATGCAACACTGAACAGGTCAATTACCCTGTCAGCAAGAGCAAGAGCAGCCAGACGCACACATGTACACACACATGTACACACACACCATGTGTGCACGTTTCCTGATAGGCTATTCACAGCACATGTGAAATCATTGTATAATTTCCATACATATCGGATATGGATCCATAGCCAGCACCTTGCTATGACTTGCTTCTTGACATGGAGGAAAAAAAGAGAACGCTGTACCTGAAATATAGAGCTCTACTTGCACCACCAACTTCACGTTCAACGAATAGGAACATTATGACACAGAACATTCACACGGTCAGTGCCACAAAATAATCTATCTTCAAATACAGAAATTCACTATATACTGTAAATGCAAACTTCTCTTTGGTAATGAGCCAGCTCTGTTCTGTGATTTCATTGAGAAGCTCATATACCAACATGATATACAGTGTTCCAATAGTGAGTTCCCCAGAGTGCCCCAGCTAGCTTTATTCCTGTCCTGAGCCTTGGCGGGCAGGGGTAGCGGGGCCAAGGCAGAGATGCCTATGCCAGGGCAGATTCTGATGAGGTGGTCTGAAAAGGGCAGGGCTTCACTGGCAGTGTGCCATACCTCACTCTGCCCCCCTGCAACGCGTCAAATCAAATGGCAAAGGTCTGAGGTGTCTGGTATCGGGCAATGGTGCCCTGACCCAGAATGATAATGTCAGGGGGCACAGACGGTGGGTGCTATAACTATGCAACAACCCCATACCCCACCACCATCCCCCCCAGCCTGTCACACAAGCACTCTTATGGACATTCCTTGCAAGGCACAGACTCATGGGCATATATTTAATCACTGACATACACACAGTAGGTACAGTATATGAGATCATGATCAACAAGGATATGAGCGTAAAAAACATATGGAGCCACATGCCAAGGATAGCATTCAATCTACATAATTTAAACTCACTTTGGTTACATTGAGAACATGTTCATGCTTTTAGGGCATTGCCAAGGTGTGCCCTGCTGGCCGTACAGGGGAGCTGGCTAATGGCAGATAGAGGCTGCTGAAGCAAAGTTCATAGCCCAAATCAGAATCACTTTTATTTGCCAAGTACATGTACAGTTGGAACTCAAGATAGTTGGAAGTTTACATAGACCTTAGCCAAATACATTTAAACTCAGTTTTTCACAATTCCTGACATTTAATCCTGGTAAAAATTCCCTGTCTTGGGTCAGTTAGGATCACCACTTTATTTTAAGAATGTAAAATGTCAGAATAATAGTAGAGAGTGATTTATTTCAGCTTTTTATTTCTTTCATTGCATTCCCAGTGGGTCAGAAGTTTACATACACTCAATTAGTTGGTAGCATTGCCTTTCAATTGTTTTATTTGGGTCAAACTCTTCGGGTAGCCTTCTACAACCTTCCCACAATAAGTTGGGGGAATTTTGGCCCATTCTTCCTGACAGAACTGGTGTAACTGAGTCAGGTTTGTAGGCCTCCTTGCTCGCACACACTTTTTTAGTTCTGCCCACAAATTTTCTATAGGATTGAGGTCAGGGCGTTGTGATGGCCAGTCCAATACCTTGACTTTGTTGTCCTTAAGCTGTTTTGCCACAACTTTGGAAGTATGTCTGGGGTCATGGTCCATTTGGAGGACCCATTTACAACCAAGCTTTAACTTCCTAACTGATGTCTTGAGATGTTGCTTCAATATAGCCACATAATTTCCTCCCTCATGATGCCGTCTATTTTGTGAAGTGCACCAGTCCCTCCTGCAGCAAATCACCCCCACAACATGATGCTGCCACCCCCGTGCTTCACGGTTGGGATGGTGTTCTTTGGCTTGCAAGCATCCCCCTTTTCCTCCAAACAAAACTATGGTCATTATGGCCAAACAGTTCTGTTTTTGTTTCATCAGACCAGAGGACATTTCTCCAAAAAGTACGATCTTTGTCGCCATGTGTGGTTGCAAACCGTAGTCTGGCTTTTTTTCTGGCAGTTTTTGAGCAGTGGCTTCTTCCTTGCTGAGCGGCCTTTCAGGTTATGTCGATATAGGACTCGTTTTACTGTGGATATAGATACTTTTGTACCTGTTTCCTTCAGCATCTTCACAAGGTCATTTGCTGTTGTTCTGGGATTGATTTGCACTTTTCGCACCAAGGTACGTTCATCTCTAGGAGCCAGAACGTGTCTGGCGTCCCCTTCCTGAGCGGTATGACGGCTGCATGGTCCCATGGTGTTTATAATTGCATACTATTGTTTGTACAGATGAACGTGGTACCTTCAGGCGTTTGGAAATTGCTTCCAAGGATGAACCAGACTTGTGGAGGTCTACAATTGTTTCTGAGGTCTTGGCTGATTTCTTTTGATTTTCCTATGACGTCAAGCAAAGAGACATTGAGTTTGAAGGTAGGCCTTGAAATACATCCACAGGTACACCTCCAATTGACTCAAATGATGTCAATTAGCCTATCAGAAGCTTCTAAAACCCTGACATCATTTTCTGGAATTATCCAAGCTGTTGAAAGGCACAGTCAACTTAGTGTATGTAAACTTCTGACCCACTGGAATTGTGATACAGTGAATTATAAGTGAAATAATCTGTCTGTAAACAATTGTTGGAAAGATTACTTGTTCATGTTTAATGGATGTGAAACGGCTAGCTAGTTAGCGGTGGTACGCGCTAAATAGCATTTCAATCGTTGACGTCACTTGCTCTGAGACCTTGAAGTAGTAGTTCCCCTCGCTCTGCAAGGGCCGCGGCTTTTGTGGAGCGATGGGTAACGATGCTTCGTGGGTGACTGTTGATGATGTGTGCAGAGGGTCCCTGGTTCGCGCCCGGGTATGGGCGAGGGGACGGTCTAAAGTTATACTGTTACACATGCTCAGAGTAGATGTCCTAACCGACTTGCCAAAACTATAGTTTGTTAACAAGAAATTTGTGGAGTCGTTCAAAAAAAGGTTTTAATGACTCCAACCTAAGTGTATGTAAACTTTCGACTTCAACTGTATATGTACCAAGAATTTGACCAGGTGGAACTAAATAGGCCAAATATCAGTCAAAGGTAACTCTCCATTTCAGATGGTCATACCAACAAGGCCCCTAGGTACTGAGTGTACCACCATTCTGCATAGACATCCCAGTAGTCTTCTAGGAAAACAACATCTAGGAATGGGAGTGGCTGTGTGTGTGTGTGTGGACAGTATGCAGGCCTGGCTGTGTGTGGCGTCTGGAATGCAGCGTTGAACCCTGGAAAAGTAGGGGAGGAAGGTGGGGGACCGAGGTGAGGGGAGGAAGGCGGGGGACCGAGGTGAGGGGTGGAAGGCGGGGGACTGAGGCAGGGGTGGAAAAAGTACTAAATTGTCATACTCGAGTAAAAGTAAAGATACCTTAATAGAAAATTACTCAAGTAAAAGTGAAAGTCACCCAGTAAAATACTACTTGAGTAAAAGTCTAAAAGTACTTGGTTTGAAATGTACTTAAGAATCAAAAGTAAATTAAACTGCTAAAATGTACTTAAGAATCAAAAGTAAAAGTATAAACCATTTCAAATTCTGTATATTAAGTAAACCAGACAATACCATTGTCTTGTTTTTTTTTAAATGACGGATAGCCAGGGGCACACTCCAACACTCAGACATAATTTACAAACGAAGCATTTGTGTTTAGTGAGTCCGCCAGATCAGAGGCAGTAGGGATGAGCAGGGATGTTCTCTGTTTAGTGAGTCCATCAGATCAGAGGCAGTAGGGATGACCAGGGATGTTCTCTGTTTAGTGAGTCCGCCAGATCAGAGGCAGTAGGGATGAGCAGGGATGTTCTCTGTTTAGTGAGTCCATCAGATCAGAGGCAGTAGGGATGACCAGGGATGTTCTCTGTTTAGTGAGTCCGCCAGATCAGAGGCAGTAGGGATGAGCAGGGATGTTCTCTGTTTAGTGAGTCCGCCAGATCAGAGGCAGTAGGGATGACCAGGGATGTTCTCTTGATAAGTGTGTGAATTGGACCATTTTACTTATTGAGTACTTTAGGATGTCAGGGAAAATTTATGGAGTAAAAAGTACATTATTTTCTTCAGGAATGTAGCGAAGTAAAAGTAGGCAAAAATATAAATAGTAAAGTACAGATACCCCCAAAATGACTTAAGTAGTACTTTAAACTATTTTTACTTAAGTACTTTACACCACTGGACCGTTGAGAGGGGAGGAAGGCGGGGGACCGAGGTGAGGGGAAGGATGCGGGCAACCGAGGTGAGGAAGGTGGGGGACCGAGGTTAGGAAGGCAGGGGTGAGGGGGGACTGGATGAGAAGGGCAATCTGACTGTTGTTTCATCCTCAGGGTCAGGGTCCTTGCCAGAGTCAGGACATACACACGTTGTCTATCTGCTCAGCATTTAGCCCCCCCACCCCCCAAACAAACACACAATCACACACCACTTTAGCCTATAAAGGGAGCTAGCATGTGTATGTGAGTGTCTGTTGAGGGGCAGAGCTGTTAAGAGGGTATTGATCTTCTGATCTCTCCTCTCTACCCAGACCTCTAACTCGGTCGTATGTCATACCCAACCCTCATGTTCTTCACCACATGAGTCTCTCTCTGTGTCTCTCTTCCTCTCTCTTCCTCTCCCTGTCCACCCTTCCCCTCTCTCCCTCTATTCCTTCTCCCACTCCTTCTCTCACTCCTTGGACTCCCACAGAATGGAAAACAGCTGGGTCTGGGACTGCCCAGAGCACATTATGCCCAGCTATTCAATGATCCCCCACCTCTCCTCCTCCCCTCCTCTCCTCCACCCTGTCCAGTGCTCTCTCTTGCTCCCTCTCCTCATTTAAGGTGTGGTTGTGCAGCTGAACAAAAGGAAAACATCTTGTATGAGAACATGGTTCTCCTCTCTCCCTCTCTGTTTCTGTGAATTAATTCCCCAACCCAACTCCCTGCTGATCCTCTGCTGTTATGGCTGCTCCTGCTTTTGACAAGTAGAAAAAGATCAAGTGCAGCCGAGCACTCCGGCTAAGTATGTGTACCCCTAACTTGAGTTGTTAAAGAAATGAATATCCCCCCATCCTCACCCAGTTCACCTGCTGTGGAAAGTAGAGGGGTTGCAGACTGCAGAGTAGTACAACAACAGCAGCTGCAGGTGTCGAGTAACAGAGAGAACAATGGAACATTGGTAGGACATGAGAGACTTTTCTATTGAACGATGATTGATTAAACATAAAGCAGCATGTTGGTAAAATGGCTACTGGTCAGACATGTAGGGGAGACCATACACAGGAAACTATACACAAAATGAGTCATGTGACCAAATATTTAGGAAGAGATGATCATTTCATGGAGTCTGTGAAGAGAAACCATGTGGAAAAAGTGGTAAGTTACTTGCAAAAAATGGATTTTCAAAAGGTAATATTTTAAGGTTTTATGATGCTTGTATCTAAACCACAATTTTATAATAATAATAATAATTTTAAGATTGTTTTATACATCAGGCTAATATAGTCAAAATGTTTGCCTTGGGGTAAATTGAGCCAATGGCCATGGGTTAAGTTGATCCAATGACCACTATTGAGCTCCCGAGTGGCGCAACGGTCTAACAACACAAGACACTGCATCTCAGTGCAAGAAGCGTCACTATAGTCCCAGATTCGAATCTAGGCTGCATCACATCCGACCGTGATTGGGAGTCCCATAGGGCGGTGCACAATTTACCCAGCGTCGTCTGGGTTTGGCCGGGTTAGGCTGTCATTGTAAATAAGAATTTGTTCTTAACTGACTTGCCTAGTTAAATATTGGTTAAATAAAAAAATAACACATAGAAATTATGATTACATTTGGTCAGTTTTATGCATAATATGCATAATATTTTTTTAAATGTGTCATGCATATGAACTCAAGATAGGCATTTTCTATTGTTACATAGCAGATATCATTATGCCCCCATGTATACACTCTGAGAGAAAGGGGTTCCAAAAGGGTTGTTCGCCTGTCCCCATAGGAGAACCCTTTTGGGTTCCATGTAGAACCCAATGTGGAAAGGGTTTTACCTGGAACCAAAAAGAGTTCTTCAAAGGGTTCCTTGTAGGTTCTAGATATCCCTTTTTTTTGAGTGTACAAATATAAAACAAGCAAGGGTCTAGCCCCCTTGAGGTTCTTGAGAGAGCAGCCAAGGAAGTGAGAGAGGGAAAGAAGCCCATTTGAGCAGCAGCAAGGGATGGAAATAATTGATTGATTGACACTGAAGGGGTGCATTGACAAAAAGGAAAACAAACATGTACCTGTGTGAAGAGAGGCTATGACAGAGGCTACACCGTGCACAAGGTCTTATCTGATGACACGGAGTCTGAGATTCATGGGCTTAGTAGCCTCAAATGCAGAGAACTTGCTTATAAATTGGCAGATTGAAACAACATCCCTGTCTCAAACAAGTGATTGTCACGTTCTGACCATAGTTCTGTTATTTTATTCTTTGTTTTAGTATGGTCAGGGCGTGAGTTGGGGTGGGCAGTCTGTTTGTTTTTCTATGTTGGTTTTTGTGTTCGGCCTAGTATGGTTCTCAATCAGAGGTAGGTGTCGTTAGTTGTCTCTGATTGAGAATCATACTTAGGTAGCCTGGGTTTCACTTTTGCTTTGTGGGTGTTTGTTTCCGTGTGAGTGTTTGGGCCACACGGTACTGTTTCGGTTTTGTAAATTCAGGTTGTGATTTATTGTTTAGTGTTCTGAGTTATTTTTTTTATTATTATTATTTTTTTTTTTACCCCTTTTTCTCCCCAATTTTCGTGGTATCCAATTGTTGTAGTAGCTACTATCTTGTCTCATTGCTACAACTCCCGTACTGGCTCGGGAGAGACGAAGGCTGAATGTCATGCGTCCTCCGATACACAACCCAACCAGCCGTACTGCTTCTTAACACAGCGCGCATCCAACCCGGAAGCCAGCCGCACCAATGTGTCGGAGGCTACACCGTGCACCTGGCAACCTTGGCTAGCGCGCACTGCGCCCGGCCCGCCACAGGAGTCGCTGGTGCGCGATGAGACAAGGATATCCCTACCGACCAATCCCTCCCTAACCCGGACGACGCTAGGCCAATTGTGCGTCGCCCCACGGACCTCCCGGTCACGGCCGATTACGACAGAGCCTGGGCACGAACCCAGGGACTCTGATGGCACAGTTGGCGCTGCAGTACAGCGCCCTTAACCACTGCGCCACCCGGGAGGCCCGTGTTCTGAGTTTTAATTAAACATCATCATGAACACTTACCACGCTGGGCTTTGGTCCTCCTCTCTTTCTCCCGAAGACAACCCTTACAGAAACACCCACCACAAAAGGACAAAGCAGCGTGGTAACGGGCAGCAGCGATGTCAGGACTCCTGGACATGGGAGGACGGCAAGGGTTGCTACACATGGGAACAGGTGGAGGCAGCTAGGAGAGCAGAGGCAGCCGGAGAGAGGAGCCAGCGATACGAGGGAACACGGCTGGCAAGGAAGCCCGAGAGGCAGCCCCAAAAATGTCTTAGGGGGGGATTTTTACCAGGATTAAATGTCAGGAATTATGAAAAACTGAGTTTAAATGTATTTGGCTAAAGTGTAAGTAATCTTCCGACTTCAACTGTATGACCTTTTATGTGTTGCATAAACACAACCAGTCACAATGTTTTAATCCGATTAGGCTGCTTCAAAAATATCTTGAAGGCTACCTGTGCACATTCGTGGGATCTGTGGCATCTGTGGCACACAGAAAACTGTGCTATCTAGAACCTTTAAGGGTTCTTCGGCTGTCCCAATAGGAGAACCCTTTGCATAACCATTTTGGGTTCCATGCAGAACCTTTTCTACAGAGGTTTCTACACGGAACCCAAAAGGGTTATACCTGGAACCAAAAAGGGTTCTCCTATGAGGACAGCTGAAGAACCATTCAGGAACCCTTTTTTTCTAAGAGTGTATTAGTGTCATAGTGATGACCTCTAGAGAGAAACTCAATAGATACAGGATCAGGTAGATAGAGTACATAGAGACAAACGAGGTCACAGGGACAAAGAGGAAACATGACACTTCTGCAAAAAGGGGCCAGGGTGAGATCATGGGTGTGTTGTTGTTGGCAGTGTGTGTGTGTGTGTGTGTGTGTGTGTGTGTGTGTGTGTGTGTGTGTGTGTGTGTGTGTGTGTGTGTGTGTGTGTGTGTGTGTGAGAGAGAGACAGAGTGTGTGTATGCCATTGCCATTTCCTGCCCTATGATTGACTCAAATGTGGGCACCTGCCTTGACAGAACCACCCATCCTGTTCCTCTCAGCTTGCTGTAAGCACACACATACAATACAAACATGAACACACACAAACATGAGCACACACACATGCCCAAAATACATAAACACAAAGAGATGAAGACGCACACAAATATGACCACAAGGCCTCTTGTCCCTAACACCTACCACCCCTTACCCACACAGAACAACACACTCACAACCACCACCCACTACAATCTACAACTTCATCAAATATGAAAATACGTTCTGTAATAACAAAGCATGTATCCATGTGTACCAGCCTCCATGGAACTGCTAGTTGTACTACATTCTAAGCAGCTCAGGATAATGAATAAGTAATGTATGGATGCTGGAAGCTGTGGGGAAGCACATGGTAAACAGGGACTTTTACAGTCAGAATGTGCACATCCAGCACAGCGGTGGCCTGACAAGTCCAGACGGAGCCCCCGTGGCCTGGGGGGGAGTGGGGGGAAGATTGCCTGGCTGACTGGCTGGCTGATTCACTGACTGGCTGGTTGGCTGGCTAGGTGAGCCTGAGCCAGCTCTGGAGCTCAGAACAGAACAGAGACATGGCAGCCAGAGAGGCAGGGCCAGAACTAACACATTCATTCACATGGGGATAATAAGATGTCTAGGGAGGGAGGGAGAGAAAGAGAGAGAGAGAGAGAGAGAGAGAGAGAGAGATAGAATAGACGAGAGAGAGACTTTACATGCCTACAGGGGGACAGGAGGATCTGCAAGCTAATGAGTTGACATGCAAACACAATTCCATTGCAGACGGAGGAGTGGTGTGTGTGTTTTCCAACATATTTGTATGTATGTGTGCGTGTGTGAGTAAAAATGCATTAGCATATGCAAAATGAGTTTGTGTTTGCATGTGTGAGCGTTGATGAATGTGAGAGTGCTAGTTGATGTACGATTGTTGGCATGTGTGAGTGATGTTTGAGTGATGTGTGAGTGATGTGTGAGTGCTGTGTCAGTGATGTGTTAGTGATGTTTGAGTGATGTTTGAGTGATGTGTGAGTGATGTGTGAGTGCTGTGTTAGTGATGTGTTAGTGATGTTTGAGTGATGTTTGAGTGATGTGTGAGTGATGTGTGAGTGCTGTGTTAGTGATGTGTTAGTGATGTTTGAGTGATGTGTGAGTGATGTGTGAGTGATGTGTGAGTGATGTGTTAGTGATGTTTGAGTGATGTGTGAGTGATGTTTGAGTGATGTGTGAGTGATGTTTGAGTGATGTGTGAGTGATGTGTGAGTGATGTTTGAGTGCTGTTTGAGTGATGTGTGAGTGATGTGTGAGTGATGTGTTAGTGATGTGTGAGTGAACGTATCAGTTGGAGCAGTGGTTGATGCTGTTGTTTGATGCGGTGATGTCAGGCGTGGGCTGGGTCTGGACTGGACAGGCACCTGTGTAAGTGTGTGTGCATACGTGTGTGTGTGTATGTGCTAGTGTGTGTGAGTGTGTGCCTCTATGTGTTTGAGGCGTGCATGCGTTTGTGTGAGTGTATTGGAAAGGGTTGGTGGTTGGTGGACTGAGTACAAAAAGTCAATGAGGCATTGAGAGCTGGGTGTCAGTTACCTCTGCAGAATATGAAGTTACATCCTTAAAAGCAGTCCCTTAGTATTCTGTACACATTGACAGGGGCAATAAATTACTCTCACTTTCATTCTGCTGGACTGGGTTTTAGCAATGGGTAATGAAGTTGTAGTGAGAAGAAAACCAAGGGTGTTGTTTCTTGTTTCTCTCTTTCTGTATGTGTGTGTGTGTGTGTGTGTGTGTGTGTGTGTGTGTGTGTGTGTGTGTGTGTGTGTGTGTGTGGGTAAGATCGGGTGGTGTAGTCATAGTGTCCTCAGTCTCCTCAAAGTTTGAGACTCAAGATTTTTGTTATTGAGAAACATTTATTATAAACTAGGTGGTTCGACACCTGAATGCTGATTGGCTGACAGCCTTGGTATAGCAGACATTTACTCCTGAGGTACTGACTGACCTGTTGCACCCTCTACAACCACTGTTATTATTATTTGACCCTGCTGGTCATCTATGAACATTAGGACATCTTGAAGAACAATCTGGCCTTAATGGCCATGTACTGTTATAATCTCCACCCGGAACAGCCAGAAGAGGACTGGTCACCCCTCAAGGCCTGGTTCTTCTCTAGGTTTCTTCCTAGGTTCCTGCCTTTTTAGGGAGTTTTTCCTAGCCACTGTGCTTCTACATCTGCATTTCTTGCTGTTTGGGGTTTTAGGCTGGGTTTCTGTACAGCACTTTGTGACATCTGCTGATGTAAAAAGGGCTTTATAAATACATTTGATTGAAATAAATTTGATATATCACATTGATTTTTACTACTCTAATTAGGTTGATAGCCAGTTTATAATAGAAATAAGGCACCTCGAGGTTTGTGATATATGGCCAATTTTCCACGGCTAAGGGCTGTGTCCAGGTTGCGTTGTGCCTAAGAACAGCCCTTAGCCATGGTATATTGGCCATATACCACACCTCCTTGGGCCTTATTGCTTAATTATCCCATGTTCTGTATGCGAATGCTGCATTGGATGGGTGAGTGTGAGTGTGTTGTACTTGAGCACATGTTAGTGATAGGAAAGTTCAGAAGACTAAGTGTGTGTCATGCAGCCGTAGATTAGTACCCCCATTAGCATCAGTGGCTGGTCTGTGTTTGGACTGGCTATAAACACAGCAAGGGTGATTGTCCCAGGTCCACTCTGTATCCGTCCCAGCCAGGTCACCCGTAAGGCAAGTCAGAATTCAACGTTCATCCATGTCTGAGGATGTCGGGAGATGATGTGGTAACTGGTTACCAGGGGCAACAGTGAGCGCTGTTACCTTCAAGTAGGTTTCAATTTTGCTAGGACATTGTTTCTGAGTTAATGCTGCTTAAACGTTACCCTAACAGTAAACATTCTGAGTTAATGCTGCTTAAACGTAACCCTAACAGTAAACATTCTGAGTTAATGCTGCTTAAACGTAACCCTAACAGTAAACATTCTGAGTTAATGCTGCTTAAACGTAACCCTAACAGTAAACATTCTGAGTTAATGCTGCTTAAACGTAACCCTAACAGTAAACATTCTGAGTTAATGCTGCTTAAACGTAACCCTAACAGTAAACATTCTGAGTAATGCTGCTTAAACGTAACCCTAACAGTAAACATTCTGAGTTAATGCTGCTTAAACGTAACCCTAACAGTAAACATTCTGAGTTAATGCTGCTTAAACGTAACCCTAACAGTAAACATTCTGAGTAATGCTGCTTAAACGTAACCCTAACAGTAAACATTCTGAGTAATGCTGCTTAAACGTAACCCTAACAGTAAACATTCTGAGTTAATGCTGCTTAAACGTAACCCTAACAGTAAACATTCTGAGTTAAT